>NW_028274819.1:95097785-95401662 GCF_037043125.1 Eumetopias jubatus
CCTTCCCACAACCTGTTATCTGCTAACCAGCCATTCCAACTCCATTGCTACCTACAATCTCTGTCCCATTCAGTATTGAATTAGAAAGGCGACCAGGGATTCATTTGCCTTCATGCCACTTTATAAACAACAGAAAACACTTGCTTCTTTCCCACGTAAAGTAAAATCTACCAGGCTGAATCATCTGAGTGGTTATGTTACCTATGCATTTGTTTATTTATTCACGTCTTCAGTTAGCATTTGAGACATTGCCATGTGCCAGATATTGGACTAGACACTTGGGATAAAATTGGTCCTTCTTCTGTAGTGTTTACAGTTTAGAGAAGGAGACAAAGGATGAAAGAGATAGTTGCATTAGAGTGAGAAAAATATGATGATATCAGAAGTGCGTGGTCACACCCAGGCGGGGCACCTAACAGACCTGGGGGCATCAGGGAAGGCTTCTGGGAGGAAGCGATTTGTTCTGAGACCCGTCGAGGAGTAAGCCAGTGTGGAAGAGATGGCTAGACCAACACATGTTCCTGGCAGGGAAGGTAACATAACATGATTACATGCTACCAAAGGATTTTAAGCATGGACTAACATAATTTGTATCTTCTAAGATAAGATGCCTGACATCCGTGGAAAGTGACAAATACATATTTGTTGAATGAATGAATGGTTGTTTTTTGGCTGAATGGCTGAATGGCTTCTATCTGGAAACACCAATACTTTCTGCACTTTCTAGTGCTTTTCCTCTAATTCCTCATGCATAAAGATTTGACATAAAATTTCCTAAAATACTATCATCCTCAGTTACAGCTCTGCTCAGAAAACCTTTATTGGTCCCTACCCTCAGCCCACTATCCTCCAAATTAAGCATAACGTCTTCTTTCTTTCAAAGTACTTGTTAATAAGGCCCGAGCCACATTTCCAAATACTACTCGAAGTCTCCACTCCAGTTATGATCACCTCAGTATCCTGAAAATATATTTTGTCTTATTTGCCCTGTGAATACTTGTATTTGCCATTCTCCTCTGTAGGAACAGTGTCCTCGCCTCCTTCCACCTGTCCAAACTCTACCAATCCTTAATGGTCCAGGTTGTGTCTTTCATAAGGTCTTCACTCCTTCACCATATTTGATAGATGATTTAAATACAATTTTATAAAAATTAAAGCAGTGATAGTTTATTTTTTAAATTGTAAGTCAAAATGTCGAATCACTCTATTGTGCACCTGAAACGAATATAACACTGTGTGTTCATTATACTTGAATTTAATTAATTAATTAATTAAAGATTTTATTGATTTATTTGAGGGGGGAGAGAGAGAGAGCACAAGAGTGCAAGAGCAGGGGGAGGGAGAAGCAGACTCTCTGCTCAGCTACATCCCAGATGCTGGCAGGATCATGACCTGCGCTGAAGGCAGACGCTTAACCAACTGAGCCACCCAGGTGCCCCTCATTATACTTGAATTAAAAAAAATTATAAATTATATATAATTATAACATATACATAAATTTTAAATTAAATTAAATTAGTTAAATTTAATTTAATATATTAAAATTTTATATAAGTAAATATACATAAATTTAAAAATAAATTATAAATTATGTATCTAATTATATATATAAATATATGTGAATTATAACCTCAAAATGAGGTTCAGTGGAAAGAGCCCAGTCTTTGAATCTGTGCAAACCTGGGTTTCAGTCCCTCTTTTGCCATTACCAGATGTGTGGCTTGGGTAAGTCTAAGTCCACTCTCTGAGCTTCGGTTTCTTTCTTTTTTTCTTTTTCTTATCTATTTATTTGAGAGAGAGAGCATGAACAGGAGGAGCAGAGGGAGAGGGAGAGAGAATCCCAAGCAGACTTCCTGCTGAGCGTGGAGCCCCATGTGGGGCTCGGTCTCACAACCCTGACATCATGACCTGAGCTGAAATCAAGAGTCGGACACTTAACCGACTGCACCATCTGGGTGCTCCGAGCTTCAGTTTCTTGAAATTGTAAATTAAGGTAATTATTTTTATTTTGTAGTGTAGATTAGATAGACTACATTAAAACACATATACAATACCTATCACCAATTAAGTGCTAGAAGCTATTACCTTTTTTAAAAAAGATTTTATTTATTTATTTGAGAGAGAGAGAGAGCGAGCATAAGCAGGGGGAGGGTCAGAGGGAGAAGTGGGCTTCCCGCTGAGCAGAGAGCCCGATGCAGGACTCCATCCCAGGACCCCGAGGTCATGTCTTGAGCCGAAGGCAGACGCTTAACTGACTGAGCCACCCAGGCATCCCTAGAAGCTATTACCCTTAATAGTAATTAACATTTTCCTCTTTGTTGGAGTTTTTAAAGCTCTTTTGCGTATTTTCCTCACAAAATAGTCCCTACAATAGGTCTCTGAGGTAGATGATATTATCACCACTTTGCAGATAGACTAACTAAGGCTCTCAAGCGTTGAGTAACCTAAAAACAAGAGTATTATCCTTACATCATTTGCAGGAGAATCACTTGGGGCTCTCTAATATGCCATGAAGAGGAGTGTAAATTGATACGCCATTTCTGGAGTACGGCTCAGCAAAGCCAGTCAAAACTACAAACTTGATCCAGCGGTTCATTGTCTGAGAATGCCCATGTGTAAAATGATATATGTATGTGGTTATTTATTGCATGTATTTAGTACAGCATTGTTTGTAATAGCAAAAGATTGAAAGCATCCTAAATATCTTAGGAAGTCATCCTAGATACCATAGAAGGAAGCTCGTTAAATAATCATGGATACATGTTACAGTGTGCAACCAAAAAAAGTTAAGTAAAAAATCAAGGTGTAAAAGAGTAGTAGTGTGCTGCCCTTTGCCCTTTCTATAAAAAGGCACTTTTTTTATAAAAACACACAGACATATATATTTCACCTACACATTTATTTTATTCACAGATGTATTTATTCACATATACGTGTGTATATGTGTGTGTGTATATATATCATCTATATATGCTTAAGATACCTCTGAAAGGATACTTAGAAAGCAGTAACAGTGACTGGCTCCAAAGGGAGAATTGGCTAAGAGAGGGAAACGGGAGATGTTTCACCTCATAAACATTTTCTGATTTTTGACTTGTGAATTATCTGAATATATTGCCTATAAAGCAATTCCTAGTTTAGCTGGAAAACAGAACATGGCCATGACAAGAGATAAAACATGTCAATGTAGTATTTAGCTTATTCCAAAAGCCCAGTGAGTGGTATCTCTGCCAATTAAGTACTGCGGACAGGAGTGGTTTTCTGAGGGAGAGGGAATGAACTGGATCTAGATTTGGATGGAAATTATCTCTGTAGATGGGGACTGAGAAGGATGATCCTTCCAGAAAGACAGATGAAAGTGATTTTTAATAATTGAGTTTGGTGAGGCTAAGACCTCAGAGTGCAAAGTGGAGGTTCTGTTTTAGTTTGGCTTGAAGAGACTTCCTCAAATTCACCAGTCCCTATTTCTTCCCCCCACCCAAACACATGGTGGTTTTTAAAAAAGCGTTTGGTAGGGGTGCCTGGGTGGCTCAGTTGGTTAAGTATCCGACTCTTGATTTTGACTCAGTTCATGATCTCAGGGTCACGAGCTTGAGACCTGTGTCAGGCTCTACACTGGGCATGGAGCTTGCTTAAGATTCTCTCTCTCTCCCTCTCCCTCTGCCCCTACGCCTACCCCACTAGCATGTGCTTGCGCACTCTCTCTCCAAATAAATAAATAAATAAAATAAAAAAGCATATGGTATCACCACACCATCTTGAGGAGCTGCTTGCCTTTCAGCCAAGAGGGAGGGATCTGATAACCAGCACTAAATTATTCTTTTACTGGGCAACTGTCAAATAATACTGCAACCAATCATGGAAGTATCTTCATGTCATTTTGGGAGAGTCCACTCTGCATTGGAAAGTATTAAGATACAGTAGATAAAATTAAATCCTTGGCTTAAAAGCGGAAGCAAGATATATACATATGAGAAAAGGCCTCCAAATGCATACTCACCTTTTTGTAAGGTACATGTTCAATAAATGTTTGCAGATAAAAACTGAATAAATCACAGAGCTCTTGGCTTTACTGTCTCCCAATATTATTTTCTATCCTAACTGCAGTTAAGCCTATATCATCTTCGTGATGTTTTCCTAATTAAGTAAAATAGAGAAGCTCTTGGTTGATCCTTTTGTTTTGCATGTTTTGGGTTACATATATATAGGGTGTGTGTGTATATGTGTGCGTATCTGAAGCAGACATATACTTTTCTTTGTTCCCTGCACTTCTGTACCCTATCTCTCCAAACCACCTCATACAGAGCCTAGCAAAGGTAGGATACCTGGTAAACAATAAATGCTCTTTGCCTGATTGTTTTCTTCCGGCCGAGGGCGAGGAGAGCCAGACTTGGTGTTGATCTTAAAGTATTTTCTAGTTTAATGTTTTTGAACTCTGACTAGGGGAAAGTGAGATTATGTCATCTTTCTTCAAATCAACTTCAAGGTATCTCCTAGAACTAAATAGATATTCCCCACTTGTTCTGATTTGTACCCAGGAGAGCACTATCTTGTACCATCCCCTTCTTCCCAATACATTCTTTTTTTTTTTTCTTGGCAAGAAACTCTTCCTGAGAGTATATAACCTGCTTTTATAAAACAACACAGTGTTGGATTTGTTAATCATCCATGTCCATGGTAGCCCTAGGGTTCCTGTCCTGATCTTTTGGGCTTGCTTGTCTCAGTTTGTCAGGCCACCATCACCCACTGCACCAGCACCAGTAGTCAGAGCGCTTACTGAGATTCAGCTGTGTGCCAGGCACTGGGCAAAATGCTTTACGTATATTACTTTTTTAAAATTGAGATAAAATTGACATATAACATTGAGTATGTCTAGTGTATATACATTATCTTAATTACTTCCCCAAACTGTCCTATGAGGTAGGGCTTAGAGGGGTTAAATAAAATTTCCCAAGGTCATACAGCGAGCGTGCAATGGTAATGGAGCCAGATTCTAACCTCCGTCTGCTTGACTCCAAGCCCTGTTCTATTCACCACTGGTAACATATCCTGCCCTCTTCACCTTGAAGTGATGATGCTAAGTGTGTGTGTGTATTCATTTTCCAAAGTTAAAACCTTGAAACATTCTTTCTGGTATTTTAGGTTCTAGTTATTGCAAGTAATGGTATGAATTTGTAAATCCTCCAAGGAGAAGAACTGGGGAGATTAGCTCTTAAATTAAGGCCTATAGTTTCAGGTTTTACTAGAGATGAGAAATAAGCAGCATCTATTATTGCTTTACTTGTTTATTTTCTAAAGATAATGCAACGAATAGACTATGGACTCTGGGGTCAGATAAATCTGAGTTCAAATCCTGATGTACAAAGCTAGTGATCTTGAGTTCCTGATTCTACCTAAGTGACCCTCCGTGTCTTAATATATGTAAACAAGAAGAGATGTAATGTTCAAGTAAGAAGACAGCTCAAAGTATACGATGTATAATATAAATATCCCATATATTAATGATGTTGTCTCACTGTAGCTCTTCTTTGATTAGGCTTATTTTTAGTATTATGATTAGCCTCTTTATAATGTTTAATAGCCATTTATATTTTCTTTTTTGTGAACTGTTTCTTCCTATCTTTTGCCAATTTTTAAATTGTGCTCTTGGTCTTTTTTCCTTATTGATTTGTAGGAACTTCTTTTAAAAAAGATTTTATTTATTTATTTGAGAGAGAGGGAGCAAGCACGGGGGGGTGGGGGCAGAGGGAGAGAGAGAGAAGCAGACTCCCTGCTGAGCAGGGAGCCTGACATGGGGCTCTATCCCAGGACCCTGGGATCATGACCGGAGCCAAAGGCAAATGCTTAACTGACTGAGCCATCCAGGCTTCCCTAGGAACTTTTTATATATAACAAATTGTCTCTACGTCTGGGATATGAATGACAAATACTTTCTATCAGTTTTGTTGTTTGTCTTTTTCCTTTGCTTTTGATAATTTTTGGCATGCGGAATTTTAAAAAGTTTAATACAGTTAATTTTATCAGTGTTTCCTTCTTTGGTTTCCAGGCTTTTATTTTATACATAGACTTCTTATTTTCAGTTTATTTAAGAAAACCTCTTCAATATTTTTTACTCCTTCCTTTTAAGATTATCTACCATCTTGGTCATTATTAAGACAAATTCAATATTATCCTTTTATAGTTCAAACATTTGTAACTTCCGTTTCTTTTGGTCCACTATCTTGATTGCATTAACAATGAAAGTTAGAAGGACAAAAATCAATTTGGCTTCATAAGCAGTATTCTCAAGCAAAATATAACTGATCCATCATTTTAACAAAAATATACCAAATATTTAGTTCCATGCACAAAGTCCTCTTGGGAAATGTTTACAAGCTCATCTCTATACCTCATAATAGAGTTTGAAAAGGTTTTACAATCTCTAACATCAGAAGTTCACAGTTCATAATGGCAGCATTTTATGCCCCATTATTTTCAAAGCTATGCACACTAATTTGGTATTATTCTTTGAAGTACATTTTATGAATAGGTGCCAAATTTTATTTTATTTTATTTATTTGTTTAAAGATTTTATTTATTTATTAGAGAGAGAGAGAGAGAGAGCAGGGGGAGCTGCAGGCAGAGGTAGAAGCAGACTCCCCGCTGAGTAAGGAGTCGGATTTGGGACTTGATCCCAGGACCCTGGGATCATGACCTGAGCTGAAGGCAGACGCTTAACCAACTGAGCCACCCAGGCATCCTAGTAGGTGCCAAATTTTAAATCTGAAAATAGAATTTGGATGGTTTAGGATGGAAGAAAAGGATATTTAAAAGACATTTTTGTTAGCCTATTGGTTTTTCTCTGGTAATATATTTGGCTACTGTTTTGGGACTTGATAAGAAAAATGGTGGGATCGTTCTCATTCCACTATAAACCTTTTAGAGGTTGAAGAAATGATATATGATCTCTCATATCTCATACCTTTAATTCCCTGCTCTGGGTCTTCCTATCACTTTATGAAGCATGTTTTAAATTGAGATGCCAAAAGCAGCATAGAAAATTTTGACAGGGCACCTGGGTGGCTCAGTTGGTTAAGCATCTGCCTTCAGCTCAGGTCATGATCCCAGGGTCCTGGGATCGAGCCCCCTTTGGGCTCCATGCTTGGCTCCTTGGCTCCATGCTTGGCTCTGTGCTCAGTGTGGGGTGAGGTGGGGGTCAGTCTGCTTCTCCCTCTCTCTCTTCCTCTGCCCCTCCCCCACTCATGCTCTCTCTTTCTCTCTCAAGTAACTAAATAAAATCTTTAAAAAAAAAAGAAAACTTTGAGAAAGAAATGAAAGTTTTGATCTTACAGACTGACATCATCCTGAATGAACAAACAGGATGGATTTAGTGGTCCTTATGTTAGGAATACTGTGATTTGGATATCCTATGCTTGAATGTGTTCTTATTTGAGTTTACGTCCTAATTTCTGGTGTAAAAGCATTATTTGAAGATGCATTTGCAGGAAGCATTCAGTGACTCCTGTTCTTTCTCTAGACATGTCATCCACTTTGATAGTGCTTAAAATAAAGTACTCAGGTAGAAAGTAACTTGAAACAGACAGCAAGCAATATAATACAACATGTTATGAGTAAAGTATGTTACTCAGATCCTTCTAAAATACATTTCTTCCCTTATTTTGAAGGCCACAGCATAGGTACCATGGCCAATGGAGCCAGTCTCTTCCTTTGATCATCAATAGAGTTATCTTTTTGGGAAACCAAGTCCCAGCTCAGATGACAGTTTTAGATGAGGCTGACATGAAGGAGAGAAGGACTGTTTAATTATTTGCTCCCTGAAAAACATGTATTTTCTCTCTTGAAACTCATAAATCTTCAGTTAAAACCATAGCAGGAGTACTACCAGATCTTGAGGGTTGGGTGGGGGGAAATACATTTGATCTTTATTTTTTTTGCTCAGGGCAGTGTGCAGGATTTTGTTTTATGTGTCAGCCTAGCATACAGCTCCAGCCTGCTGGTTCTAGGTGATAGATTTTAGTCAAATAAGAATCAACAATAAATGTAATGTGAGTACATTTATATAAACTCCTAAAACTTGGAGAAAGCTTGGGAAGGTGTGTGGTGAATAGCCTGGCATATAGTAGGTGCTCAATGAGTGCTCACAATAATCGAATATAATGCATGGTTAAAAGGCAAGCATAAGAAAAGTACTAGGCTAGCTTCAGCAACTGCTTTCCATTTTCTGTGTATGCCTGTTTACACTGGAAAGGGGTAAAAGGGATTATGGCATTTAACTAGCCATAGACTGCCCCTTAGGTAACTAATAGCCATACGTGGCCATTGAGCCCTTGGAATATGGCTAGTATAAATGGAGATGTGCAGTAAGGATACAGTACACACTGGATTTTAAAGAATTAGTATTAAAAAAAGAATACAAATACAAAGAAATCCATTAATATATTTATATTGATCAAATGTTGAATATTTTTGGTATATTGGGGCTAAATGAAATACATTAATTTTTCACCTATTTCTTCCTACGTTTTAATTTGTGACTAGTAGAAAATTTAAAATTACCCATGTGGCTCACATTATTGGACAGTGCTGGTCTATACTTTAGAGATAATCCAGGCAATGAAACGTCTCTGCTTTTAAGGGGCAAATGGTTTTACAAACTATCTCAAAAAATATAACTTTGACCCATTGCAGGAGTTGGCCCTGAAGGGGTGGGGCCAGGTGGCAGGGAAGGCCTGTAGGCTCTGGAATGCCTCTTCTCCTCCCATAGGACAGACCAGAATTGAACCTTAGGAGGAGGCTGGACATCTTTGGGGACCTCCTTCACTCCAACGCAGAAGTAGGATGGGCCATGTAGGGGCCTTGAGGGGAGGGTAGAGAATGGGTTCTGATAACCCTAGTGTTTCTCCACAGTTCTGCACAGTAAGCCCACCACACCAGAGAAACTTGTCAGCTTTCTTGACTTTTCCATTGCCCAGAGGGTGTGGGCCATAACTCTAGGAGGAGTCTGAGGTTAGGACCCAACAGGCATTTCTCTAGGACAAGACCTGCCTGTACAGCCTGCCTATTCACAGGCAGGGCTCAGGTCCCAGAACCCCCAAAGTAAGCCCCAGCTGTGATTATTTGAGCATCCTGGAAGAAGGGGTTCTCCCTCCTGGAAAAGGGTGGTGACTGAGGAATCCCTGTCTCCGCCTCCACTTCTGATCCCCTGGTCCCACCTCTGCGTCCCTAGGGGACTGCGTTGGTGTGGGTGGTTGGCACTCTCAGCCCCTGAGCTTTGTCTCCCTTGGTTGCAGAAAGGGGAATGGGAAGAGGAAGGAAAAGTCCTACAGTCCTCAAGGTCCTCCTCCTTTCCATCCATAGCTATCCAGTTTCCTCCCTCCCTCTCCTACTTCTTAGGTTCCTGCTGGGGCCGTGGTAAAGGCAATATAACTGGATTCCCGAGGGAAATGCCTTTAAGTCTCCCTCGGTGGTGCTCAGCTCTGGGTTCTGGAAATCGAGTCCCAGTGCGAGCCGAACTAGAAAAAGGGGAACGTCTCCTCCAGGGACTGGGGCCTGAAGAGACAGCCTTAACTTTGGAGGCAAGCAGGGAGTTGAGTGCAGCGACTGTGAAATAGGGGGAAGGTAAGGACCAAGCAGGCAGTCTACCCTTTCCCTCCCCTTGTCTGGATCCTGAGAACATTCTGGTATATGTGTAAGACAAAATTCTGAGAAAGGGCTTGCAGTGCCTTGGTTCAAAGGTAACAGTCACCCAAAGACATTTTTTTACTGCCCCTGATCCCAAAAGGACATTCAATAATCTCTTTAACTTCTGCCTGGGAAACAGAAATAGTTTCAGCTCTGGAATGAGGTTGAAATCCTATCCCCAAGGCTGGGAGCAAATCTGTACCCACAGTCAGTGTAGGGACTGAGAGTGGGGAGCGCGGAGGCACAGCTGGGTTCTTTACTGAGGCCAAAGGCTGGTTGTATACCCTCCACACCTTCAGTAGCCCCTCAGCCCTTAGGGTCTTAGGGGACAGGACAGCTTGCCTTTCACTGACTGGGTAAGCTCCCACTGAGAAGGAAGTGGGCATCGGTAAGTGGACCGTCACCCCCAGCGCCACTTCACGAGTCCCCTTGGTTTCGGTTTCCCTCTAGCCCTGCGGGAGATCAATAGACCAGGGCTAAAGAAGGAGGGAATGACTCCTGAAAGTCCACTCTTTTCCCTCTCTTTGGCTGCCTGCTCTGGGGTTTTCAGTCCTTAATCATTATAATCAGTTAAAAAAAAAATCACAGTTCAGACTCCCTGACAAAGTGTTCTGACTTCATTTAGATGCCTGCTTGCCAAGATCTTACTTTAAAGTTACTTCCTCCCTTTTTCCCCTTTCCTCTTACTCTCCTCATCTATTTATCATTTACCAGTTCATCCGTATGGAATACGACGCTCCCATTTCCTGGTGCACTGTAGTTTGGGGCCTAATTGATTCTGGTAATTAATTTGTTCTACCTGCTAGATCAGATGGAAATCCTACCCGTGCGCCCAAGGATTAGCACTTGGCTTTCTAACACCTCCTCTAATTATCTAATAGCATGGGTTGTGAGGACTCAGTCTCTATTAAAACACTTTTACTATTAGCAGTAGTGATTGGAATTGTGATGACGACTAGATTTCAACAAATTAGAGCTTAAAAATGGGGAGATGGAAGAGAAGTGGCTTCTTTTAATTTCCCTGAGTTTAACATCAATAATTAGAGCAATTTTCAGAGATGCGAGCTGAAATTACCCCTGCTGTGCTGTAGATGATCACCTTAATTTTAGCAAATTGACTCCAGGGAAATAAATGTGACAGATTAGAAGGAGACAAACAGGAAAAAAACAACAACAACAACCAAAAACAAAAGATTGGAAGGGAGGGAAATGAAAAGAAAGTCTGGGAAAGAACAGGAGACAAAAATCTGATACAATTAGTTTGGTGGGTTAGGGTTGAAGGCGGTGGTATGGCAGCAATAGGAAGCTGTGTGAGTGGAATGAAGAGGAAGTAAAGGAAATTTGAGAGGAGATGGAGGCTGGCATTAAGAAGTAGCTCTGGACATGCACAGACCAAATTACTTCCTAATGTAGACATAACTTTCCTTATAACTGAGGGAAAGAGTGTTATCATCATCAACATTTTATTTATTTACCTCAACAGTCCTTCTTTGCCTCACCCAGCAACTGAAGTTGGGTGTAGCAGATATGGACCTTCTCCTCACGTATCCCCTTCTCCATCCCGCTACCATGTCTCTAAACTTGGAAAACCCAGGCCCAAATGCCAAAATAAATGCCTTATCCCCTATTGCTTTGGGACCCTTTAAATGCTTTTTGCTCTCTAAAGAGGAGTCTGTCGAATGACAGAGACTTTTTTCTTTTTAACTTTCTTTTAAAATGCCTGAGAAAGGGGCACCTGGGTGGCTCAGTCGTTAAGCGTCTGCCTTCGGCTCAGGTCATGATCCCAGAGTCCTGGGATAGAGCCCGGCATCGGGCTCCCTGCTCCACGGGAAGCCTGCTTCTCCCTCTCCCACTCCCCCTGCCTATGTTCCTTCTCTCTCTGTGTCTCTGTCAAATAAAAAAATAAAATCTTTTTTAAAAAATAAAATGCCTGAAAGAAAAAAGAAAGAGAAAGGAAAAAAGAAACAAACAAACAAACAAACAAACTCAAATTGAGGTTGAGAAACCAACCTCGTAGGAGCAACAACCCGATCCGCTCCGCTCTCCCCGGGCCTGGCCGGTCGTGTTCAGCACCGCGGACAGCTCCCCGCCCCGCCCCGAGCCCACCGCACCCTCCCCTCCGCGGCTGGCAGCCTTGCCATTGGCTCTCCCAGCTCCCCTCTTGAAGCTGCCAATTCTACACATAGACCCAACCTACCCAGGAGCTTGTCTTCTCGCCTCTCCAGCGCCCGGGGTAGCCCAGGCCCGGAAGAGAGCCGCGGGGTTTCGGAGCCTCGGAGGGGGTTTGTTGGCACTCTACCAGGCTTGCTGAGACGCTGCCTGCTTCCTACACTTCGTCCCCGGCCCTCGCCCTGTGACAGACGCTTGGCTCAAGATGAATCTCAACTTCACTGCCCCTCTACACCCTGCGTCTTCTCAGAGGCCCACGTCCTTCTTCATTGAGGACATCCTGCTGCACAAGCCCAAGCCGCTGAGGGAGATGGCCCCTGACCACTTCGCCAGCTCTCTGGCCTCCCGGGTGCCTCTGCTAGACTATGGCTACCCCCTCATGCCCACACCCACCCTCCTGGCTCCTCATCCCCATCACCCTCTGCATAAGGGAGACCACCACCACCCTTATTTCCTCACCACCTCGGGTAAGTAACAGGGGCCTCAAGGTTTGGGGAGCAAGAGAGCAGGTCTTCCAGTGCAGACCCTAAGCCTGTGATAGAGCTGAGGAAAGGCCAGAGCTGGCTCGGCCTGGCTTGGCGACTTCCTTCCCTAAGTGACGGTGGAACATTGGGGATATGGCTGAGAACAGGCAGAGCTCCCCTGAGGCATGCCAACCCATGGGGATAAGTCTCGGTCACTCCGCACGCTTTATAACAGAGGAAACATTCCTATCCAAGAGGTGGCTGGAGGTTTTACAATATTCTTGATGGATAGTGCTCTGTCTCCTTCCTCGTGGTCTTCCTGGTCACTTTGGTCCAGCTCTCACTCCTGATTCTCTGTCTCCCCTCGCTCTAGGGGAGACCCCTGGCCACCCCACCCCATGGGGCAGAACTCCACTTTCCAGCTCATTAACTCCAAAGCCTCCAGTGGGTCCAGCTCTCTCCTCTCGGGTGCTGAGCATTTACGGACATACTGCAGGGGTTTAGAAGTGAATGAGGGTTGGGGATATTCTGAGGACTGAAGGTTTGACCTGGGCGGTATAGGGGGGAAAAGGGTAAGAAAAAAAAGTGGGGGGGGGGCGGGGGATGGACGCTGCTCCTCTTTAACCATCTGCACTCCCACTGTCTAACTCACAATCTTGGGCTCAGCTCCCCTCTTCTGCCCGAGTTGCTGGTGAAGCTGGAGCCCCATGGCCAAAATATTTTGATTTTCTATGAATGACAAAGACTGGGGGCCAGCAAAGTGGTTGGGTCAGGGAGATGTAAGGAAATACCCAGATTTTTTTCTGCCGCTCTCTGCAAGGCCACATTCATGCTTCCTTCTTTGGCATTTTCATTCCAGTTGAAATATAATAATTCCTTGAGTCCAGATGCAGAGCACAGGTGGGAAAACAACCCCATCCCGGCGAGGGCCGGGAAAACACCTGAGGCAGTTTGTGAAACGTGTGCTCTGGAATCTAGGACAAAAGCTGAAAGTTTTTGTGAAGCGGTAAAACCCAGATTCTGAGGCGTTGGGTTGGCAGGACAATTATAGAAGCTATGTTGGAGCCTGCATCTTGGTATTCGTCTTGGTATTGGCCTCACTCCCTGGCCCATGACAGCCTCTTCTGGGCTGCACCCATGTTCCCCACAAATAGCAGTGGCCAAAGCCTGTGATGCCGGAATTGCTTGTTTCCTCCCCCACCCACACCCTCATTGGCAGAAATTGATGTCTGTGGCAGTTTACTTGGTGTGTCTCAGACACCATAATGCCTGCAGAGGTCAGGAAAGACAGAAGTCTCTCCTTGACCTGGGGGGGCGGGGTGCGCGAAGGGCTTCAGTCCTTCTGCTTAGGGTCGGAGAGAAAGAATGAGAAAAAGAATGAGGATCAGATTAGAGATGGGGTCCCCAGCGGCCCCCGCAACTTAAAAGGAACGTGCCAGGCGGGAATTGCCCCTCCGTTCTTGCTTCTGAGCTGCTCCTGATGAGAGTTTTCATCTGTTCCCTTTGGCCGCAGGCGGGGGAATGGAGGCAGCTCTGGGAAGAGGTGTTTTTTAGTGAGGTTGGGAAGCAAGGCTACATTCGTGCCTCTCCTGGCCCCAGAACTACGCAGGGTGTCGTCAGGGGTATGGAAGAGGGTGGTGCCTGGGCAGAACAGCTACTGGACCAGCCGACGTTTGCAAGAAAACTTCGGGCGGCGCACCAGAGGACTGGCAGACGCTGCGAGAGTCTTTCCAAGAAGATATTTTCTAAGGCCTCCGATTTAAAATTTTTCTTTTATGTTTTACTTACTGTTTATTGTTTGTAGGTCTAGATGACCTGCCGGATAAAGATCTCCAAGCGCTATTCTTCGGATTTTTTTTTTTTTTTTTTTACATTTCTCCTGCCCTGCGGTTCCTGGGAGAAGGGCTGGAGAAGCATTGGGGCGACCAGCGGACTAGCGGAGGCAAGAAGCGGAGGGAGGAGCTGGGGATCGCGGGAGGAGGCTGCGGCGGAGGTGGCTCCGGGGGCATCGCGCTCTACCCACTCGGCGGCTTTTCTCTCTGCAGGGGTGCCCGTGCCGGCGCTGTTCCCGCACCCCCAGCACACCGAGCTGCCGGGGAAGCACTGCCGTCGCCGCAAAGCTCGTACGGTTTTCTCGGACTCGCAGCTTTCCGGCCTGGAGAAGAGATTCGAGATCCAGCGCTACCTGTCCACGCCAGAGCGGGTGGAGCTGGCCACGGCCCTCAGCCTGTCCGAGACGCAGGTGGGCCCGAGAGGGGCAGTTCCTGATCTCCGCTGCTGCTCTTCCCTCCCCCCTTAATTCCTACCGCCTCTGCACCCAGTGCGGAGCTCTTGAGTGGGAGTGACCCCTCTCCCCTTTATCCTAGGCTTCTCCGAAGCTCCTTAGTAAAAGTACCGAACCCTCCAACTTCAGGTCAGACTTACCGAAGCGTCCTCTCTCGAGCGAGCCCCGGGCAGGGAGGAGAAACTCCTCGGATTGATCCTGATGATCACTCCCAGTTTGAGGACGATCAGTTCTCTGCCGCCCCCCACTCCTCTCCCATCGGGGCTGTAACCCTGGTCCGACGTAAAATCAGAGACTAGAACTAGTCGCGTTCTTGTCCTGAGCGAAGTCCACACAGGGAAATTGTTTTTATTATTTTAATCTCCCTTACAGACACAAGCCCTCAAATCCATCCTCCCCACTCCCCCACTGTAATGTAAGCGGCCTCCTTATTGCTCTGTCCTGAGAGGGAGAACTGTTTTCACCTTCCAGATCCTGTTCACCTGCAACCTTAAAACTCCTTCCCCCACTTTCTCTTTCTTACATTCTCTGTACCTGGGAGCCCCACTTGCTGTGAAATCGTTCGCCCGGCCGAGCGCCCCTGACTTTTCTCTCTAATGAGAACAAGCAAGATTGATTCTCATCTTCCTGTCCAGCAAGACCAGGTGTTTAGATGCCAAAATGGGGAGAACGTAAGTTAAACGTAAAGGAGGCTCATCGACGTAGCACTTACTATTAGTTATTATAATTAATAACAGTATTAGTATTAATTAAGCACACCATTTTGACCTTTATCGTTATTTTGGACAATTACTTCCAGGAGCCTTAGGATGCTTGATTCTCGTTCACTCTAACACGATAACTTGCAAGCAGTTCAGGTGTGATTTAACCCAAGGATGAGACTGCCACAGCTCTTGGATAATTCGTGAATGGGTTGCGGTCCATTTTCCTAACCCTCAGCAATCTTCGCAGATCTTAGTAACTACGGGTCTGAAGGAATGACGTGGTTGTATTTTTTTCCCCCTGAAATCAGGTGAAAACGTGGTTCCAGAACCGGCGGATGAAGCATAAAAAGCAGCTGAGGAAAAGTCAGGATGAGCCCAAAGCGCCAGATGGGCCCGAGAGCCCAGAGGGCAGCCCCCGAGGCCCAGAGGCCGCATCTGCCGAGGCTCGGCTGGGTCTGCCCGCCGGCCCCTTCGTGCTGACCGAGCCCGAGGATGAGGTGGACATTGGGGACGAGGGGGAGCTGGGCCCAGGGCCGCACGTGCTCTGAGCCGCGTGGCTGGGGAGGCGGGGAGGATGCGGCGGGACGCGGCGCGGTTCCCTCCAGGATTCGGAACGCTCGGACTCGGGTCCGGGGGCGGGCCTCGGAGATCAGCTCCTGGAAGACAAACAAATCACACCTGTGAACCCTCGAACCCGCGCGGAGCCCCGCGGCTCGGCCCACGCCCTCCTCCCCCTGTCGCCCGCCGGGTCCCTGCCGGGCGAGCGTGCACCTGCGTTAGCTCATTCCCGCGCCGTTGTCTTAAGTGGCGCAAGCTGGACCCTGGGCTCTCGGCTCTCTAACTCCGCCGCGATCGCAGACCCTCCTGGCCCTCTCCTCTCCGCCACCTGCCCCCAGCTCCGTTGTCCAGGCTCCGCGACCTCTCCACCCGGACCCTTTGCCCTTCCTTGGGTAGACCGATTGGCTGCAGGTAAGGGACCGGGAGTGTGCGCCTTCCGCTCTGCGGGGATCCAGGTAGAGCCACAACCAGATGCTTAAGATGTCTGTGCCGGACAGACTCGCGCGCTGCCAGCCACTAACCTCCCACTGGGGTTCCCCCACCCCCCATCTCTAACTCAGAAACTATGGCGACAACCCCTCCTCAGGGCGGCGCTTCTATCCTCTCCCGTCACTGTTCCCCTCCTGAGCTTCCGGTTCGGCACCCTGGACCCTTAAGCTGTGGCCCCCGGGAACACCCGCTCTACACGCTTCCCCTCAGTCCCCATACTGAGCGGCACCCACGCGCGGCGAGAAACTTGGGCAGGAAAACTTACCGAGCCATTTCTGCCTCCAGACCTTGCTGCACCTGTCCCGCAACTCTTACACGTCCCATGGGCTACTGATATTTTAAAAAGTGAGTGTTCCTTGGGCTGTGTGTGGAAATGTTCATTTTCGTTGCATTTTAGGGAATGCGGAGTTTTAGCGAGATTAAAGCTAAATACGCATCCCCTTCCGGACGCGCACCTGTTTGTGGACGACTGCGGTGGGGGCAAGAGTCTGGCCCCAGCGCGTCGCTCTCTCCCTTTCCCCTAGGAGAACTCCTATTCTCTCCCCGGGCTTGCAGTCTCTTTAGATAATAAAGGGCTCGCCGCGCAAAACTGGGACCGAACCGAGTTTCCGGGAATCGTTTGTTAACGCGTCCTCCTCCGCGCACGCCCCCTTCCCTCCACCCCAGGCAGTGTCCTGTTCTCGAAAGGAGTGAACAGGCCTAATAACCTTTGGTTGACAGATTCCCTCACTCCCAGCCCGATTTTTCTGCTTTTAATCGTTTTATAGTCTTGAGTTCCACCTGTGTGGAAAGTCACCGCAAATGGTATTTTTTGACTCTCAAATACCGGAGGGACAGAGCTCCCTTGATATCTGGAGTTTGAAATTACGCTAACAAATTTTGTGGTGACACTACGCACCCAGGGTACTTACCCGATATAGCAGCCTGCCAGAGGCGACCTCAGCTTCCGATCTTCCTTTGGCTCTGGTTGTGTATTTAGGTAAGTGAGCCCAGGAAGGCTGGAAAAAGTGTGTGGCCAAGTGGAGTCCTGACCCTTGGGTTCGAATGATGAATAAGTATTATAGACTATGGCCGTGTGAGCTTGGGTTACAGTTAATCTTTTTTGTTTTTCTAGAAGAGGATGAATCCTAAATATCCCTCTAGATCTAAGTTCTATGCATGTAGCCGTAGGAAGTTTTTCTTTCTCCTTTCTTTCTTTTTTTCCCTACAGGTTTGTTCCAGGAAACATTAACTTAGGCAAAGATAAGTTGTCAGGGTGAGACCTCTATCCAGTCAGCATCATTTAGGTGACCAAGCTATTGCTTTAAAAACATAAGCATTGTAGAGCTGTTTGGATTTTCCAAAGTGCTCTTTGTCAATCAAGATCTAGTGAGTCATAGACAACAAAGATTAATTTTCCCTCTAATAGTTAAGGAAATCAAGGGTTGGCAAGATTGAAGGATCCACCTATGAAATTAGTACTAGCTAAAGTCAAAGGGGGACAAAAAAAAAAATCTCTTTTGACTCCTTGTTCATTTCTTTGTCCAACACACTGTTTTCTTGTAACAATGCACCGGTTGGCATTTTGCCTCTATCACTTTCTGTGAACACCTCTCCTGTTGATTTAGATTGTGTAGACACAAAAACAAATCTACACTCCGATTTCTCCTCTCTCCCTTTCGGATAATGACCATACATTTTTAAGGCATGAGTTTTGGGCAAGTGCTTTACAATAAGACAAAAGACTTGGTTATGGTGGTGGTGGTGGGGGGGGGGAGGAAGTGATTTATAAATACTTGGAAGGGAAAGTAGATACTATTACAAGAGGGGAGAATCTCGGATTCTTAGACCAGAAAGAAGAGCTACTAAAAGGGATTTGGGGAGAATCTTTAAAGTCAGTAGAAATACTGTGTTTTTGGAGGACATTTAAAAAAATTTAAATGGAAGAAGATGCCAGGCTTTATTTTGGCTCTGAGAGAAGCAGATTAGGCACAGTTCACGATGTTTTCAAAAGGCAGGTAAATAGGAAACCTTGTTAGCGTAGGCACAGCTCCGCCTGATTGGAGGCAGAATGAATCCTGGAGCCCAGGGAAAGGCTGTATCTTTGATTCATGAGCATTAAACATGGAAAGATGCTCGTTCTGCCATATCAGGGTCCTCCCTTTGTGGCTGTTCCTGGCCAGAGTAAGCAGGAAGGGAGGAGCTTACACCTGCGGCACCAGCCACACTGACTGTGGTACAGTTTTCTCATCAGACCGTATTCCCTGAAATTGATGGCACACAATTCAATAGCCAAGTTCTCCTGGTTTTCCTTTTCTTTTTTATACACAGCGGGTTAGTGATGATAGTAGAGGAGAGACACAATTTAGTTTCAATTTCATGTAGCATGATAGCGGTGTTTGGTTTTTGGCCTTCAATACCGATCAAAGCCAACATAGGCTGAAGAGGTATTTTGTCTGAATTACCTTGGCTTTTGCCTCAATTCAGTTTGACTTGGTTGTAAAGATCGGACAAAACCACGTTCACTGTGATATATTAAAGACCTAGCCTGAGTCTGAAGGGGCAAAACCTCTTAAAATAGCCAAGGTGGGCACATCATCCTACATGTAATCCCAAATGGAATAAACTGTTTGTTCTGAATTTGTTCTTAATGCTGTTTGCAATGGACTTCATTTCACAGATTCTCAGAAAGGGACTCTTGATATTATTTCTGCTCACATGACATAAGAACATAAATGGACAACGCACCATTCTGCCCAGTATTAGCGGATAGTGGCACTAAGAAATAATTGGAATTCATGACACCACTTCAAAAGGTAGAGGACTGGCTCATATCAATGTGTTTGATAACTAGAGCTAAAGATATGTGAAGGCACAGAGCAAGCAGAATGCTTTTTGGTGCTAAGAGAATCGTGCAATAAACATATTGAGTTGAAGCGGTGACTCCCTGGTCTTCTTGAGTTGGGCTCAACACATGTGTGGAAATAATGAGTTAAGGAAATATTTTACACTTATTTTGTGTTCTTGGCATCACATTTTATAGAGGCTGTTGACAAGCTAAAATTCACCCAGTATACAAAAACCTGGAGAGTAAAAGGTGTGGAAAACACAAAGGAGTGTGAACTTTTTAGCTTAGAGAAGCCAAGTATTGGGCAGGGGTGGGAGAGGAGATTTGAACAGTTGCAGGGCTACTCAGTATCAGGGAGTATATCTATGCAGCTCTGCTGAAGAAGGCAGAACCAGAACCAATGGGTGGTTCCAGAAAACAGATTTTGGAACAACGTTTGCCTACCTCCTATAGGCCGGGTAGTGTGCTGTCTATCAATAAGACAAGCTAAGTCCAGAAAACACTAAGCACCTTTCACTAGAAAAGTTTGAGAAGAAGCTGGAAAGCAAAATACTAAGGGCTAGAAGGCTCTGTTTTGGTGCTTCATTAGTGAGAAGGTGAACTAGTTTGGTTCTTTCTAACCCTTAAGAGCCTAATATCTTCTTTTTGTAGGAAAGGAACAATAAATTCCAACTTACTAAAGTTACTTGTCATCTCACTAAGAAGATTTCAGTTCATGTGCTCTAAATAAATATATCCATAACAATAAGAATTAAGAGAAACCAGAAAATGAAAAGGGTATTCTTTTATTCGTTAAAGAAGTCTCCTACACCCCATTTGAGAAAGTAAGAAAACAACGTGAAGATCCCTGGAGTTAAGGACAACTAGATAGTCAGGAAGGGATGGTCAGTGTTAGAGACCTTTAACAAAATCTAAGCCCTTCATTTTATGTGAAGAAATTAGGATCCAGGTATATAATGAATGCCTTGTCAGTGTTAAATAGACAGTGGCAGAATTCAGACTAGAAGCCAGTTCTCATGATCCTACTTTACCACTAATTCATGCTGTGATAAAAGTGATGGAGGGAGGGCTAATTGTCCTTGTAGAGGAAAGGATTTTGCATAGTAATTTTGGATGTAAAATTTTAAAAATTAGCTGGAAATTATCTAGTAAAATCTTAGATCAATTTATGGAAAAACTTTTGATGAAGAGCAATCTGAAATTTAAATTGGCTTTCTGAAGAGGTACTGAGCCCCTTAGCCCTTTTCATTCGAGCCAAAGTTGAGTGGCTACTTGCTGGGATGTCTTTGAAGAGGTTCACACACTGAGTAGGATGAAAAATAAAACTAAAAGTTTTGCCTAATCTTTATAGACAAGGCAACTGAGAGTCTGAGATACTGACTTGCTCAATGTCCTACAACTGATTAATTTGATGAGTTATGAATTAATACATGTAGAGGTCCAAGGTCATTCCAATAAATACTTAGGAGATAAAAAACTTGATATGATTTCCTGTTTTCTGTCCAGATTCTCTCCATTGTGTTTTCTCCATTCTGGTTTTAATTCCCCCTCCCAAAGACATTTCTTTTCAATTTTATTTACTCCTTCCTCTTAGAACTCCCAGTGTGCATACCAGATAACTTTTCCTCCAGGATTTCATTTATAATTCTGTAAGCCTTCTCTTCTTATTCTCTTTACAAAATTGTGTAGCTGCAGCTGGATTTGGCATCATAGCCACAGGCTAGAAGGCTTGGCTTGGAGACTTAAATTCTAATCTTCCTTTTGCTCAGGATTGCGTTACTTCTCTTACTTGGCATCAGAAACATGAGAGTGTCCTTTAAGTTAAGAATGGTGAGGAGATGTGAGATAAGAGATATAAAAGTATCTACTATGAGATCTTAGATGAAAAGTGCTTGAGGAAGATAATGAATTACAATAATCTGAACATATCGGGTTGGTTCTTGATCCCACACCTCATAGGACTACGACAGTAACAATGTAGGTAACTAAAAGGTGAGTATTAGTCTTGTGTTCATCACTATCATTATGAGGGGTTATGTCCCTTTCTAAGGAGTTTTTAAAATAACTTCATCTTATTTTCTCTTCGTCATTGTCCTACTGTGTGGACTAAGAGAGGGCAAGGTGGCCTTGGGTGAAAGAGGGTCATATCAAGCCGTGAAGTTGCATTGAGGATACTTCATTTAGAATGTTCCTTCTTTCCCTCTTTCCTGTCTTGCCCCCGTCCTGCCCCATGGGTTCTGTTCTCGCTGGCAGACATAAATGCTATGTAGGGAGGGAAGGTATATTTCAAGTCCATGGGAGCCCTATTAAGAGATTGAGTTGCCTGTTTCCAGTAAAGGATCTAGGGGGGAAATCCAGATTTAAGCTTTTTTTTTTCCTGAAGCTTTTAAGATTTTTTTTTTTTTTTAGTTTAAAAAAGGCACACCTTAGGAATGTATCTCTGCAACAAAAATAAGCAAGAGTTGTTTAAAAATATTGACTAATATAATTCTTAGGGATTATCTGAATATTTGTAACCTCCATTCTCTCTTTAGCTTCCATGGCTACCAATAATGGAAGTGATTAAGTACACTTGCCAATATTCTAGCCAGAAGTTAAATGGCCGAATAGTCCTTATTCTTCCTCAGTGCTTGACTTGGAATGGGAAATAAACTGTAGAAAGCAATGAGAATAAGGATAGAGGGTGGCTCTGTATCCTGGGTTTCAAATGAGAATAATTTACAAGCTAAAGGTAAAAAAAACTAATACTTTATGCTGTTCTGCTCTTTTCCCATCTATTTTTTTTTAATTCCTGAGCTCTCTCCATTTAATTTTAAAGACTTGAGTTTCATCATTTACCCATGTACATTGTTTATAGGGTCGAACAGTTCTAGAAGGATTATTTAAAAAAGAAGCAGTCCCCTGGCTCCTTCCCTATTCTCTTTACTATAGAGGCAACCGGTTTCCAGCACTGGGTGATTCTTTTTGTATTTGTCTTCATGTTACTAAATAATTGCTGAATTGCTGCTTTTTGGTATTTTTGTTTTACGAATTATCTAGTACTTCATGCTCTAAAAGGTGCAAATTTAGTTCTTTCTTCCCTGTTCCCACCACATATGTGCACCCTCTTCATCTCTTCCTCCATGACAGGGTTTTGGTTAGATTGTTATTATGGTATGTATGTCTGACTCTCAGCCCAGCCAGGTAATCAACTCAGATTACTTTTTCCTGTAAGACTTCGTTTTTTTTTTCTTGGAGTTAATACTTGTCTTTTTAATTTTTAATGTCCTTGTGACCAGTTTATTTTTTTTTTAAGATTTTATTTATTTGAGAGAGAGAGAGAGAGAGAGAGAGAGAGCACATGAGAGGGAAGAGGGTCAGAGGGAGAAGCAGACTCCCTGCTGAGCAGGGAGCCAATGTGGGACTCGATCCCGGGACTCCAGGATCATGACCTGAGCTGAAGGCAGTCGCTTAACCAACTGAGCCACCCAGGCGCCCTTTGTGACCAGTTTAACTCCAGACTCTTCACCATTTGTCTAGAGCCAACTCCCAAGATACTCTTGTTAAGGTTTCATTTTCCCAAACGAATTGTTCCCAGAGCCTCTGGTCTGCTCCTCTCTGGATTTTATGTCACTGTGTCTCTCTTCCCCTTCATCCTGGGATTCCTTTCAATTTACTTTTGTTTTCTGTATTTTCCTCTTTCTTGGGTTACCCTCTCCTTTTGGGGGAGCACAGTCTCCTGTAGTTTCCTGATTGGTGTGTGAAAGGTAAATGTTTTGAGCTCATCCTTCTCTAAAAAATATCTTTATTCTAGTCACACGCTTTATTAGTATTTTGACTAAGTATAGAATTCGAAGTTGGAAATTATTTTGGAATACTTTTGAATAATTTAAAAAACATCATTTGATTTATTGGCTTCCAGTTGCTGTTGTGAGGGTCTAAAGCCATTTTGATTCTTGATTCTTTGTGTATCCGGCATTTATTTGTTTTCCTTTTTGGAAGCTTGTAGGATACTCTCTTTGTAACCAATGGACTGAAATTTTACAGTTGTGTGCCTTGGTTGAGGTCTGTTTGCACCCATTGTTCTGGATACTCAGTAGGCTCTTTCATTCTGAAAAGTCCTTTCAGTTATGGGAAGTTTTCTTGAATTAATTCTTCAAGGATTTCTGTTCATTGTGTTCTTTATGGAACTCCTATTATTTGGATTTTTTTCCCCTCCTAGATTTATCTTCTAGATTCTTTTTCTCTTCCATTTTTCTCTATTTTATCTTTTTGCTCTACTTCCTGGGGAAAATTCCTCAATGTTCTAACCTTTAACTTTTTAAGTTCTGCTATTATATTTCTAACTTCCAAGATCTCTTAATTTCCTTCTCCTCTTCCTTTCTAGTGGGTTTCCTCAGTGATATCTTCAGATATATAGATATATAACATGGCTGAGTTCTTCAGTTAGAGACCCTCTAAAGTCAGAATTTTTAAGGCTTTTATTTTAGGCTGCTCAGATTCTCCAGAAAAGGATTTTTCAAACTCCTGTTTGTAGGATGAGACCCAATGTTCTCGGAGCCATGTGGCAGATCAGAGGTCTCTGAGTTTAGAACACACATCTTCACTATTGACTCCACTTTCTGTATTGTGCCTCCCAACAGAGCCACTTGTCCCTCTCCAGAGATACTGTTCTACCCTCTGCAGAGGGGAGAGCAATCTTTTTGGGGGTAGCAAAGGGGCAGTTGTCTTTCATTTAGCCCCCCTCAGTCCCTTACACCCCTACTTTCAGAGGTAATTGACATCATCCATTCCTGAGCATTTTGGATATTCTGGAATGTAAATCAGATTGATTCTTGGGTCTCCCGTTTGCTAGGTTAGTTTTTTTTCAACTTTTATCTGCTTTCCTACTTTTATTATTATTGTCTCTCTTCCTGTTCTTATGTTCATGCCTTCTAAAAACCATTTACTGTGATTTTAGTGTGGGCTTGCCAAGGGAGTGAAGTCAGTGTATGTGTGTTCATGTGTTTAGTCTAACATATTTGCCCACAAGTCTCATAATCTGAATTTAATGTTATTTAACTCTGGCCTTTACAGTGAGTGATGGAGGTGTTGATCTTTTACCTTGATGTTTCTTTTATGCAACTGCATTTGTTGAGGTTCAGGAGAATTGCATTATCATTAGAACAGACTGAAAGTCTGACTTTATTGCAAAAATACATAATAGCCCTTCCTTCTTGTCTCCTATTCAGTGATGCAGTACCAATGGCATGGGATCTACCAGTCCGAGGGCATTGGAAGTTAGAGTTAGTCCTTAAGAATCTTGGTCTATGAAAGGTCCAAATAGTTTTACAGGATATTCTTAGAAATTTCAAGGTGAGGGAATTTATTGTTTCATTTTCCTTGGTGTCAGATTAATTGAAAACCTAGGTCCCTAATTCTCTGAGTGGAGAAACAGGATAAACAGAAAGCAAGGAAGGGCTACACACACACACGCATACACACACACAGAGACACACACACACACACACACACACACACACACACACGTGAGGCCCTGAAGAGAATGAGGCAAACAGGACAGGGAGAATTGGAAGGTGATCAATTAAGACATTAAGTGTTTTGTGACACATGGACGCATCTGCATTTTGCCCTGATAACAAGGCCATCAGCTCATTTTCAGAGGGCTGCCGCCTTCCTCAGTTCAATCCTCAGATCAAAGCAAAACTGTCTGCTTGCATTTTCCAATCAGAATGGGGATGCTAATTTATCCTCCTTAATGTGTGATGGTAAGAGACTCCTTCAATTAACTGAATTCTATAGCCTGCAAAATAAAAGGGTATACAAAGAGGCGCAGGCTGGAAGAGCTGAAATTCTCATTAAATCAAAAGGTCCAGTATTCATTACCTCGTGCATCTGAGGCTAAACACTAAATATGGGGATCATCAAAGGAGGTTTAATGGGTTAAATTGAGAATATAATCTAATTAAAATATTAGACATGGCTAAATAGTTCTTTGATATTCATCTAAAGGATTCATTAAAAATAGGTGCTTGAGGTTTGTGTGATTGGAGATTATCAATTTTAAGTAGAGACAACAAATTTGGGGACCTCATCAGCACTGCTTCAATGTCCCCATTGTGTGGAGGCAGGGTACTGGGAAAGACCTCCCTGCCAGGTGATGGGTTGGAAATATGGGGTAGGGCCACCCAGGCTTCATGACAGTGACTTTGGTAGTTGTCCGGATGGCAAAAAAAAGAGAGTGTAAGATAAATTTGGGAGACCCATTTGCCGCAGAGGAAAGAGTACGTTTGGGGCCCACATTATTTAGCTATGTTCTCTACAGAGAGAGCCATATTGATTTTATTCAATAATAGAGATATTATTGAATATATACGGATATTGTTATCTACTTCCTTCTATGTAGACAGCTTCTGAAGGAATAACTGATCACACTTTTTGGATTTTAAATATCTGAAGATTATTTTCCCTACTGTTAAATTTGTATCATATGGATATCTACTATTTAAATATCTCTTGCTAAAGTATGGGACCTTGAGAAGCTGGTCTAGCAGTCCCAGTATTGGGGCTGGTCTCAGGGAAGAGCTGTCAACTCAGTAAAGGATATTTATGAAATCATCCCGTATCTCCAAGGCTTCACTAAATATATTTGCCTGAAATGTTCATATCATTGTAATCCTCTCAACCTATTAGAGTTATTTAAGAGTGGAAGACCGTTTTCTCAGTTTATTGAAAATTAATTACTTACATTGCTCAGGTTTGCCAGGGAAAATGAAAAGGCAGTGGAGAGGTAGTGAGGGAGATTCGTCCTGCCAACCAAATTCTTTTCTCCTCCCCTCATGTTACCCAAAGAGCCCTCCCTGTATTGAGGGTTAGAGAGAACTGAAAAATCTATTTATTGTGCCTCTTCATCTTGCGATGTGGTGTTTCCACAACATGTTGGGAATGCCCCAACATCCCAGTTATTTCACTGAGCTAAAACTTAAGTAACTGAACATGAAGAATGGAATTTTTAAGACCGGAGAATAAAATTAATGAATGAAAAACTGCCATCTAAAAACCTTTTGCTTTCCATTGACCAGATGTTTGCCTAGAAAATGGAGGTGTTATGTTTTCTCAGTACCTTTGTGAAAAGATGTGTGGTTTTGCTCAACAAAGCTAAAGGAAGAGCAGAAACAAATATTGTACTTAGTCTGGAGGCAGTGGGGTGAGGGAACCATTTTGGATCTATATTTTAAGTATGCTCTAGGCCCAATGTGGGGCTTGAACTCATGACCCCAAGATTGAGAGTTACATGCTCTACTTACTGACCGAGCCAGCCAGGCACCCCAAGGGAACAAAACATTTTTTTGAATTTGATTTTGAATATTAGATTTTAGCTACTCTGGAATCCTACTTCAATGTATTTTAAAGAATGGAATATCTAAATTATTATAATACATATTTCTCCTTTATAGTGTCTTTATAGTATAGAAATTTTGTCTGACAATATAGACAACTCCTTAGAGTCAGGGATAAAGGGGGAGTGAGACACTCTGGATAAACAAAATCCACAATAATTAACAATTTTACTTGTTTAAAACCCTTCCCTCACTGGGAAAACAACTAAAGAAGTAAATGGAGTATTCGTGTATCTTTTTGTCTTTGTTTACATTAGGAATAGAAATTATGAAAACACACTTAGAGTTAGGGAAGAGAAGTCCTGTCATCATCCCATGAATACTTGAAAGTTGAATGAAATATGTATTATTCAGGAGTTATTCTTATTCTAATAAAGTTATCTTAAAAAGGCATATTTAGAGGAGTAACTTTGATTTTTTTTCCTTAAGAATTTTATATTTTCAAGTGCTACTTTGAATATCATGGTAATCTAGTTTTCAAGAATATTTTGGAAATAATTAGCTAAATGTATCCTGATATCTTCAGACTATGACCCCAAATCTATTGATTTTGTGCTGTTTGTCAATAAGTAGTTAAAAAAGAACACCACCCCACCTCCTGAGTTTGCTATTGTAGACCATTTGCTATCAACTCAAAGTTCTCAATTAGCTCCAGTGTTGTTATAATTACTGGATGTGTTTTCAAACAACTCCCAGCTAATAACTGTTGGGATGAAGAGTCATTTTCTCACTGTAGACTAGACTGCACGCTTATGCTTGCTGTGAGGTTTTGACAATGATTCATTAACCAATAATAGGGCCCCAATTGGAACCATTAGGCATTGGTGTTTTGCTAGACTTACCCTTTATTTTAGTCCTCAATATTGTCTTTTCTTGGTCTGGTTTCTAGATAACTCCCAAGAGACTCCTTAATATACAAAATAACATCATGAAGACAGCTGTCATTAAATTCAGCTACTTGGAACAAAGCTTCCTCTTAAGAGGATGCTCTCCTTGGAAATTCAAGATGGAAAAACACCATAAAGAGGAGTCTATAATAAGAGAGAATATGTGGTTTAAAGGTCCTTTATTTACACCATTTCATAGAGATGAGGCAGATCAGGCCCTGTGCCTTTCAGTGGGCACATATAACATCTGGTCAAATACAGGCCCTCCATCATTCTGTCACTCAAGTTTAAAGTCCCTTGTTTTCTAATAGGCAGATTGTTTTTACTTCTTAAATATCTGAAGCAGAAATATTGTAAAAATTGATCACTGATCCACTTGGGTCTATAGAAGATCAATATTGTTGCCATTAATTTCGAGGAGGAGCAAAGAAGTTATTTGTCATTCACTGTTTCTGCAGAATCTCTTTGCTTGGTATCATGATAGCTTCAGTGATCTGCTAGATCTTACCAGGTGGGACCAGACAGTGGCCTATTTTGGTTCATCCTTTGATCTCAACCCCCAGCTTTTAGCAAATATGTTCTATTTCTGTAGCCACAGCCCTTTTAGATGCCACTTGTCACTTTCAATATTTGTGTGCAAAGAATTGTGATGTTCTAGGGTTTATATACTGGATGATACAGACTTGCCTTGGAAGTAAAGATTCTTTGAAATGTTTGCCATAGACTGAATTGTGCTACCTGCTTCAACTAAGTGTGACTCTTGATAATGAGTGAAGGGATTGAAGGATTTAACAGCGCTTAGCTACCAGAGAAATGGTTAGGAGGAGGGTTTTAAATGCTCAAAACTGAAATAGTGTCTTTTATGAGTTAACATCTGAGTTAATTTATGTGTGTCTCTTTCAACTTTAACAATGTAGTTACGAAGTTGCCAGATTGTATGTGTTAAAATATGATCAGGTATGTAGTAATGCATATTTCTTAAAAATGAAACGAGAGTTCATGTCCAAAACTGAAGTTCATAATAACTACGTGCTCCTTGCCCGCACAGAAAACAGGAACAACCCCTTCCTACAAACAAATAATCAAATAGCGTTGTCCTAGGTGTTGAAAGCCTGAAGTTTAGACCTGGCTACTCCATCTCCCATTATTATCAGTTGGACTGACAGACGTCAAGAGTCATTAACCCTACCTTGATCTCCATTTCCTCTTCTGAAAAATTAGTAGGTGAACAAGATAAGCCCATCCCAAGCTCTGAATTCTTTTAAGGTACTCTAATAGAAATGAAATATTTTAAAAATTTGCTCTGTCCCTTTAAATTTAGAAATGTCTCTATATGCGTTATTTAATCTTCCAGAGTAAGTTTAGGGCCGTTCAGAAAAAAATCTTAATTCTTAAGTTTCTAGAAAAGTCTTCACCATGTACCATGAAGTGTCCTCTTCTTTTATGAATGTATCTTAGGAGCAGTTTAGGCTATGATTTTCCCCCAAAATGCTTCACATATGATATAATTGTCAAAATACCACTGAAACGTGATTTGTCAGTTTACTATTTATCTTCGGATATGTGTAATTTTTCCAGACTTCCCATTCTAATTGCTTTCAGTTTTAAGAGCAAATCATGTACAGGTAGATTTTATACCACAGGATGGTTTATGTAAAATGTTTGTAACAAAGGAATAACTCTCCAAAGCTAGTTCTTATTGCCACCTGTATACATAAACAGATTTTCCCTTAAATTAGTGTTAAAATTGCCCATTTCCAGATATGACTATCAAAGAATGCAATGCCCATCTAATACAAGCACGTAAGAGAAAATTAAATTCTTCCATAATTATTTTAAGACTCAATAATTTTATTCAGTTATCACTTGATAATGTTTATTCAGTTTCAAAAGATAAAAAGTAAATAATATTTATTAATATTGACAGCGTGAAATATGGAATGCTTTCTCCTCTTACCTAACATTTGTGTGTGTGTGTGTGTGTGTATAAAAGCACAGATGTAACATTTTTAAGTGTTTGTGATGGCAAGATGCCTGGCATATTCACGCACTTGGAGCAAGTAGCTTTGAGAAAGTTTATCGCTCAGAGTTGCCTGAATGGATGTTTCTGGACTTGTTGGATTTCTAATTTATGTCTCGATGCTCTGTTAGGAGAACATTGGGGTATTTTATTTTATTTTTAAATTTAGAGACTTTAGAACTATTTGGGAAACAGCATCTCCAAATGTACTGGCAGTTAGTCCAATTTACATTCATTTTATTTGAAACTGAAGTGTTTATACTTTTTTCTTATCAGGAGGGTAAGAGAGAAGCAGAAGTTAGATACTTTTTTTTTTTTTTGCTGGGTCACTTCAAGGTTTTCATTATGCAAAGAAGGGTAGGGATTTTTTAAGAAATGAAAAGATCCACTATGAAACTAAAAGCCTTTATTCCCCCGTTCTTATTCAACCCCAAATTCTGATTTGAAAGTAAATAATAAAAAAATCTTCCTAGAAAGTAAAATACAGCTCCATAATGTAATAAGGCCCCATATTTTAAATCCTGTACAAAGCAAACATGGGCTGTGGCTAGAGGACAGAGGATCATCCCTCTCTGCAGACAGGTTGGTTGGAGTTTTTTCTCCATGTCCATTCCCCGGGCATTTTTGGTCTCCGACAAATGTGCTGTCTACACAATGTGAAGGACTTTGAAAGCAGCCACAGCCTGTTTTTCCCTTTCGTGTCTGTTCTGCAGTATTTCCAGCAGTGAGATTTCAGGCAGAGCATCTTCTTTTCGAGTATAGGTGGGATTTTTCTTTTCCTTTAATACTTGGCCAGTCAGATTTGAAGGTTTGGGTTTGGGGATGGTCTTGGCATATTCCAAAGCCTGAAAGCATGAAGATAAAGTTTCATTTGAAATGGGAAGTGACCCCTGGATTCCTTAAATGAAATCAAGTCTTAGGACATGTTTACTGGTAATACGAATAGACACTATTGCTACCATAAGGTACTGAGATGTGGATGGGAATGGAGAGCAGATGGGAAATGCAAGTCCTGCAATATAACGCACAGTTTCAATGAAGTAAGTTAGCCATACAACAGTTTGCTATGAAAAAGAGCTGGAAAATGAAACAGAGTTGTGCCTTGGGGTGTTTTCTTTATAAAACGGAGTTTTATTCAAAGTGTTTGAAAATAGATTTCTCATGTATGGGCTCTATTTAGCTTCTGGTGGTCTTATTAAAACCAAACTTCTAGTAAGGAGATATTAACAGACCTTTCCATTGAAAGTGGACTTGCTACAGCTTGAAACCAAAGACATCACTGTAGTTGACAAAATTGAGCTTCCATTATTACATCAACTATTCTTGTTCCCAGGCTCTTGGAACTCTAGCAACTACTTATTAGCGGTTGGAAATTATTCTTTTCTTTTGTATATCCATAGAAGCCTGGAGACTGGAAAAAGCAGTCTTTTTTCAATGATGTTAGTTCCAAGAGGCACTACAATAAAAATGAGATCACTAAATATGATTTCTAAATCTGTCTTTACATCAATTTTATATTTTAATAAGTTTGATAGCTGAAATAGGAGTAGATAGTATATTCAGGTGCTGGAAGGGAAAAAAAAATGTCCAAACTTCTCAGTGTGTGTAGGTGACTTCTGTAGGAATTTCTAATTACAGACTTGTTGTCTTGAATCTCTTCATGGAAAAAATAATGGATTGGAGAAAAAAGAAAAAGTGGCACCATGGAAACTCAATCAAGTGGACTGAGGTCTTCAAGGTCCGAGGAAGAAAGGCAATAAATAGAAAATAGGATGGTCTGTGAGAGAGAACATGAAGTACAAATTCCTAAAAGCACCAAAGGGTCACTTGTCCCTCATGCAAAGGGTCCCATGTTCTTCTTGGGACTGAGACAGAGACTTTGCAAGCCTCGGTGTCTCTGCTGAACATACGTCATTCACGTCCTGACTTATAGTTGGATGACCTCTGAGAGGGAGAACATTCTGTATTTTATGAAATAATTTTTCATGGCTAGAGGGACCTATATATTATAGTCCCTTGGGAAAAATCTAGGGAAAAGAACTTGAAAGAAACAATGAAGGACTTTTCTTTGACATATGTAGTCATAAATGGCAAGAAGACACTAATCCCTTAAAATTTAATGGTAAGGAAGGAAATTGAGAGGATTTATCAGGATTGCTAGTTTCTTCTAAGAAATCACCTTACTATTCAATTAAAAAAATTTTTTTTTGAGTATAGTTGACAAACTGTTACTTTGGTTTCAGGTGTACAACTTAGTGATTCAACTTCTATATCCTCTGTCATCACGCAACACTCTTACAGTATCATTGACTACATTCCCTGCGCTGTGCCATTCATGCTCATGATCTACTCATTTCAGAGAGATAATCTCTCTCCCCTTCATACATTTTGCCCATCACCCCACCACCTCCCCTATGGCCACCATTAATTTGTTCTCTGTAGTTATAGGTTGGAGTCTGCTTCTTGTTTTGCTTATTTGGTTTTCAGATTCCACGTAGGAGTGAAATTGTATGGTGTTTATCTTTCCCAGTTCTGACTTATTTCACTTAGCATAATATCCTCTAGGTCCATCCATGTTGTCACAGATGGCACCATCTCATCCTTTTTTAAAAATTCCTTAAAAATTTATTTCTATTTAAAGATTTTATTTTTTTATGAAAGAGAGATTGAGAGAACTAGTGGGAGGAGGGGCAGAGGGAGAAGCAGACTCCCTGCAGAGCAGAGAGCCCGATGCGGGACTTGATCTAGGACCCCGGGATCATGACCTGAAAGGAAGGCAGATGCTCAACTGACTGAGCCACCCAGGTGCCCTCATCCTTTTTTTAAGGCTGTGTAATATGTTTCTCTGTGTGTGTACATGTACACACCATATCTTATCCATACTTCTATAGATGGACACTTGGGCTGCTTCCATATCTTGGCTAAATAATGCTGCAATAAACATATGTGTGCATATATCTTTTCAAATTAGTATTTTTGTATTCTTTGGGTAAATAATCAGTAGTGGAATATATTGGATTATATGGTAGTTCTTTTTTTTTTTTTAAGATTTTACTTATTTGCCAGTCAGAGCGTGAGAGAGTGCACAAGCAGGGGGAGTGGCAGGCAGAGGGAGAAGCAGACTCCCTGCTCAGTAGGGAGCCCGATGCAGGGCTCGATCCCAGGACTCTGGGATCATGACTTGAGGTGAAGACAGACGCTTCACCTACTGAGCCACCCAGGCGACCCATCATATGGTAGTTCTATTCTTAAATTTTGAGGAACTTCCATACTGTTTTCCACAGTGGCTGCACCAGTTTACATTCCCACCAACAGTGCCTGAGGGTTCCTTTTTCTCCACATTCATTATTTCTTGTCTTTTTTGATTCTAGCCATCTGACCAGGTGTAAGGTGATCTCATTGTGGTTCTGATTTGCATTTCCCTGATGATGAGTGATGTTGAGTGTCCTTTCCTGTCTGCTGGCCTTACTGTTCATTTTTATGTGTGTCAAATTTGAAATACAAGAAGAAAACATGTGGGGGACTAAAGACCATGATGAACTTCAGGCTAACCTTACCAGCATCATTTGTGTACCTCTTATTTGTGTATCAGTATCTGTGAATGATGGGTAGCCACAGGAATGGCAGCAGCTAAGACATCTCCTGGGTTCAAAAAACACGGGGAATTTGCTCAGCGGTAACAAAGGTTTCCTTTTAATTCTAATTGAAAAGCTAACTGCCTTGGTGGGGATTTCTTACCTTCTGCCGAGGGATGGCAGATTGACTTTCAGTTTTCGCTGTTTGTGGTTTTGACAGAATGGATAGGGTCTTCATGTTATACTCCTTAACTTGTTTCGCGTATTCCTTTTTTTGGATTAATTTCTGCCTCTGTTCAGAGAAACCAGGTTACCACAGTGCACAGGTCCTGCTAGATCTCTCTGTTCTCTCTTTAAAAGCGGCACTCATTTTAGCCAGCTGGGTATATTGTACCAGCAGCAGAGAGGAAATGGGGTTAGCATGCGTAAGGCAACAGCAGTGAGATAGTTAATGTTTCTCCTAGAAACCGTCTCTTTCTGAGGGGCGACATCACTGCCGTAGCACACCCAGTATTCCCTTAACAGGGTCTAAATCACATTCTGCTCCTTCTTTGTTGCATTTACCCAATTTATTTTCATTTTGGCTTCCAACTTTGAACTATACTCTCTTTTTATGCCTTGAGTGCAACTGTAGTTAAAACACATTAAATGGAGATCTTCTTTCACTAGAGGAAAGGAAATAAAGTGGATGCACTTTTCAGGGGTTGGGAAACTCTTATCCTAAGTGTCTTCTCTGTAGCCACTCTTCAAAATTACCAGCATCACTCTATTGGGAAAGACCAATGACCATATAACACACACATCTCTTTTCATGTGCACGTGGCCCCCTTTTCTGTGCAGGCCTTCAAGACTAACTAAAAGGTAGATACATAAAACAACATTGGCTAGGTAATTTTATCTTATGGTAAAAGGAGTATCTGGGTCTCTATTACTAATGCTATTTCACAAGGGTCTCTATTCAGATGGAGACATTTGGATTAGGACTTGGTTCTGGGGGTGGGTGGGAGACATGTCTGTACAGTTCTGCTAATACAAATCCAAGTGGGGCAAATCCAAGCCTACAAAATGTTGTATGTCCATCACACTCACTTTGTCTCTGATGGATTCAAGGTCAGGTCCAAGGCCTCCAAGCTTCACGTCTCTTTTCTGATAACCTTTCAGCTTGGAGCTCTAGAAATACAAAGAGACAGTTTCTTGTAAGGAATTGTGCCCCACCCCCCGCCCCAACTACGCTCTCATAGCCACATAAGGAAAAGAATGGAAGCTTGTGTGGACGGTTGGGAGAGTGGGTGCATTTCCTGACCCTTCTTCCACTCTAATGGCAGTTATTGATAATAGCTTCTTGGGTAATTTGTAGCTGGTCAGCTAACATGTTTTGACTTTTCCAACTTCTGCAACAACAAAAAAATTGGAATTCTGAAAATTATAAATAAAAATTTCCAAGTGCATAAAGAGCTGTTTTGTTATTAACGTTCTAAACAACATATACATCACCACTTTTTTGCTGCCATTACTATTACATCTGGTCTTGTACAGTTCACAAAACCAAATGATTTCTAAATCAGGTAAGCATTGCTTCAAAAGGAGAGTGCTCTGTCTAATGAGGTCCTAACATTCAAAAGACTGTAAATTTTTAAAAAATTTAAATTCAGTTAATTAACATAGAGTGTATTATTAATTTTGGAGGTAGAGTTCAGTGATTCATCAGTTGCATATAACACCCAGTGCTCATTCCATCACGTGCCCTCCTTCATGCCCATCCCCCAGTTACCCCATCCCCCACCCACCTCCCCTCCAACAACCCTCAGTTTGTTTCCTAGAGGTAAGTGTCTCTTGTGGTTTGTCTCCCTCTCTGATTAGGAAAAGACTAAATTTTTAAGGGTTAAGAGTCTTGGCAAGATCTGGGGCACCTGGGTGGCTCAGTTGGTTGTCTCCGACTCTTGATTTGGGCTCAGGTCATATGATCTCAGGGTTGTGAGATCAAGCCCTGCGTCAGGCTTCACATTCAGTGTGGAGTCCGCTTCTCTCTCTCTCGGCCTCTCCTTCTGCTCGTGCTCTCTCTCTCTCTCAAATAAACCTTTTTAAAAAAAGTCTAGGCAAGATCTACTGAGGAACTCCTTTTAGTCAATGAGGTTTTGAATATTTTGAAGGGCATAAGTAATTTTATATGACAACTCTTACTAGTATTGAATATTTAAAGGGACAGAGTAACATAATGAGGCAATTTAATTTTTGGATCATGACTCGAGCTCAGTAACAGGCAGGAAAAACACTAATGCTTTCCTGACCATAGGATAGATTAAGATATTCCCCAAACTGTTGCTTTTGATGTTAAAACTGACTTGCTACTTGGGGAAGATGCCCTTGTGGGGATACCAAATCCTTTGAGTTGTGAGTTCATTTGGTTTCCTTCCTTGGGAAGAATAGGAAGGACAACACCAAAGAGCTAGTGTGACAGTGATTCTATTTAGACAGACGAAGTCGGTGCTTAGAACAGAGAAAGAATAGCCATCCTGAAGAGGGGACAGGCAGCTCTGTACTAATTGTACATGGTACTACCTTGCTATATGAGAATGACAAAGCTCAGGATTTTTCTAAATTTTGAAAGTTCCTATAAATTATGTTAAATCCTAAGATATGCAGTATATCTAATGAGTTTTTTTTTTTTTTTTAGATTTATTATTTGTCAGAGAGAGGGAGGAAGAGAGTGAGCACAAGCAGGGGAAGAGGCAGGCAGAGGGAGAGGGAGAAGCAGACTCCCCACTGAGCAGGGAGCCCGATGAGGGACTCAATCCCAGAACCCTGGGATCATGACCTGAGCCAAAGGCAGATGCTTAACCGACTGAGCCACCCAGCTGTCCCTCTAACGAGCTCTTAAAACAGAATTTGACAGATTGTCCAGAGACTTAAAAAAAAATTCTCATATTGGGTATAGTTACTACCTGTAACTTCCAAATCTTAAAAGTGTCCAATATACATTGTATCAATGGTTACAAGAATGTGTTCTACTCCCACTGGCCTATTGGCTGACTACCCATAGCTCATACCAGTTAGTTTCTCCTTGTCCTTCCCCACCATAGAGGCTTGGAGACAGGTACTCCTTTCCCCAGATCTGTAGCACTGAGCTCTGGCCCATGAGGAATAAATGCAAGTTGGCTAGGGTAGAGTTTGCATCTTAGTTTTCATTAAGGCTGGTGAGACCCCGCCCTTTCCTTTTCCTGCCTTGAATGTGGATATGACAGCTGGAGCTGCAGCAGCAATCTCGTGTCAGGAAAGGAACCAGAGAACCATTCAAATATTGGTTCTGCTGTTTTGAGCTGTGGACCACCAGTGCTAGTTACTGTCTATTTGTGGATTAACCGTAGGTGAGAAGAATGAGCTCATAATTTTGAAGTTGCTGTAAACAGTAATTGTGTGACTTGTAGCTGAAAGCAATATTTCTAGTATCTCAGTACTTCAGAGAGCCAGAATCCTGTATCTTTTAGGCAACATTTCTACGCTGCCAGGATTGAGTCCTGCAAATAGAATTTCCCTGATTAGAATTTTCAAAATTTATAGTCAAGTCTTTCATTATATCTAACTGTAAAACACAAGAGATGATTTTTTTTAAAAAAAGAGGTTGTTGGGCTAAAATCATTAAAAATATTAAAGTATAGAGAAAAAATATTTTTCATTAGAGGCTTTTCAAAATCCTAAATCTCCTTAGAGAAAAAAATCACCTGGCAAAACCATTCCTGCTACTTCGTACCCTTGACATCTACGTGTTCATATTTTCATAAAATTGCCAAGTGCTACAAATTAGTTTTTTTTCCACTAAGTATTTTAGCATTATGCTGTATTTCCCTGTCACTAAATATTTTTCAAAAATGTGACTTTCATACATAACATTCTAAATGTTGAACATTTAAGATGTCCTAGGGATGAGCATTGTTTGTGGGCTACTCTGATGATTGCTTTGAGATCTAAACTGAATAGAATTGGAATTACTGAGACAAAATCACAAACACACTTAAGGTCCTTAATGAACACTTCCATTAGCAGTGTGTAAGAATGCACTTTTTGTCCAAACCTTGACTTCACTGGGTATGACCACATTTTAACATCTCCCCTAATTATTAATAGGTGAATGAACTCCAGTATCTTGTACTTGGCAATTGCGAATTTGTTCTTTATTTTGGGCCTGGCATCTGTACTGCTGTTTTGCAATCGGTAAGTTACTTTCTGTTTGCCAAAGTAAACCAATAATGAAAAAGGAAGAGAGCCTTGCTCATCTCCAGGTCATAAATCCAATTTGTCCAAAACTGATGAGAAATGATCAGTGGCCAGAAATCACATACTTAGCGTGAAGCAGCTTAACTTTAATCATTGAGCTGACACAGAAGGTACAGTGTGAAGCACAAATAATTGCTCCCTGCACCACCCCCCCCATGTTGTCCCAGTTTTTACTAGCCCCTCCAATAATCAGAATAAACATCTTGATTATCGTAGGAAAACAGCAAAGGCAGTAGCATTAAATATTGACACAAAGTAAACAATGTGGTCCAAGGAGAGGGATGAGTATCCAAATGCTACTAACTCCTTCCAGCATGAGCTGCTTCTAGCAAAGAGACCTTTTCACAAGGGAGAGAGAGCATGGTTCCTAAGAGAGTTTGTTCTGGGTGACTGGCAATGAAAAATCTGGATTTACTTAAGTTTGCCTCAAGTAATCTTGACTGGCTCTCAGTGCTATAATTTCATTTGATCTCTTTCCATCGTTTTTTTTTTAACAGCTTTACTGAAATAGAATTCACACACCACAAAATTCACCCATTTGAAGTTGTACAATTCAGTGGTTTTTAGTGTATTCATCAAGTTGTGCAAACATTGCCATGATCTGATTTTAGAACATTTTCATCACCCTGAAAAGAAACCCCTGTACCCATTAGCAACCACTCCTCTGCCCCCCCCCCCACCAGCCCTAGGCAACCACTAATCTACTTTCTGCCTCTTCAAAAGGCTTTTATAGTAAAATAATCCTCAGAATTTACTTTGATTTAGTTCTCCTTGGCTGTTACAAGACTTAAAGTTCACAATAGCATGCTCCCCCTACCCTCCCCCCAAATTAAATCAACAGTGATAGTCCTGTTGGGTCTCTAAACACAGGAGGAAAATATAATCCTGTTCTCCACAAACCCCTGATGGTGTTCATGGCTAGTCTTTGCAGGAGACCTGCACAAGCTAACCTCCGCCATCCCTGGCCCCGGGCTGATGATTTCGAACACCACACTGAACTGGTGTTCATTGTTGATGGTCCCCTTGGCAGAGGACGGCCCCAGATTTTCCTGATGGCATGTTTCTGCCAGTAACTAATCCCACCTCTCAAGCTCGAGGAGTGACTTCTACTGTAAACGTGGGGCAAAGTGTGCCTGAACTGAAAATTGACCTTGACTCTCCTATGAGGACTTGTTTTCAACTCTGAAACGCCGTACACTGCTGTGGGGGGACACGGCAGGGCTTTCCTCCAGAACATTCCTCAGATGTCTGAGTGTGAGAAAGTTACTCAAAAGCAGGGCAAAAAACAATGCCTCTGATAGTGGGGAACAGCAAGAGAAGGAAATGTGCTCTGTGGTTGCTCAATTTAATCCAAATAAACCTCTTCTTAGAAGCCGTCAAGCAGCAATACCCAGACTGTCTGTGACAATGTGAGTTAATGACTGGAGCTCAGCCATCCCAGAACTCCTTAAGCAGTTGTTTTGTGGCCAATGGCAATAGATACTTCTATGCGGTTTGTCATCCCTTCCGCTGTGTCCATCTCTTACTGCCTGACGTCTGGATTTCTCAGCACAGACGATGCTTAGCGTTCATAAATCAGTTGCATCAGAACTGCCAGGAGAAGGGGAACGGTGCTTGGGCTTGTTAGTTTAACAAAGCCTCAAATTTTTAATGTGATTCAAATCGAGTCCCTTGGAAACCACAAGATTTGCTGTGACGAGCAAATGGGCACGACCTGGATAATGATTCCCCCTGCCTGGTGCCCCGGCTACCTGCTGTCCTATACAAATAGCACACGGTTCTCAATCATTTGAGCTTCTGGAGTAGCTTAAAGGACAAAGAGGGCTTCTGTGCATTTGTTAGATGCAGGGTGAAGGTGTTGGCCCCCGCAAATGGATGCGGGTGTGTCGCAACATTCCTGAAAGAAAGCAGGAAGGGAGGGATTTTCTGAGTTGGAAAGGGGGTTTGGGCAGCAGTGTCTGGAAGTTTTTTTCTTCCCCTTCTGACCCTCCCATGCTCTTAGACTTCCGGTGATGCACATGGTCATCGGGGTACTTTCTGCCACCTCTTCTCTGTAAGACATGAACTCAACTTACTGAGAGAAGAAGGAAAAGGAAACTAACATTTATTTGATGGTCTACTCTTTGCTAGGGACTAAGCTACAGGCTGGTCCTTTTTGCCTGTAATGCTCTTTCGGTCTTTTCTCGTTAACTCTTTTTTTGTTTTAAGATTTTATTTATTTGTCAGAGAGAGCACGCGAGTGCACAAGCAGGGGGAGTGGCAGGCAGAAGGAGAAGCGGTAGGCAGAAGGAGAAGCAGGCTCCCTGCTGAGCAAGGAGCCCGAGGCAGGACTCAATCCCAGGACCCTGCGATCATGACCTGAGCCAAAGGCAGACGCTTAACCGACTGAGCCATCCAGGTGTCCCTTGTATTAACTCTTGATCATCTAAATCTTGGCTCCGAATTATCCCCTGAAGCTCTGCTTGACCCCCGAGGTTGGGATGTCAACCCAAACTCCTTTGTGCTCCTCTGTGCAACCCATACATACCTTTCTCCCCCTCTCCCCCCAGTGGCAACATTATATGCAGTTATTTTCCTGTGTGTCTACACGAGGAAGGGTCATGGCTCATTCTCTTTTCTTCTCGGCACCTACCACAGTTCCTAATAGGAATTCAGCTGTGTTGAATTGAACAAAGGTTGATTCCCTAAAACCACCTTATAGTGAATGTCCCTCGGGACCGAGGCACTCATTTCTTCACTTGCTGCGAGTGCTGTCTGCTATGGCTCCCAGTTGGGTCCCTCCCTAAGAACCGCCCTCAGCCAGATGGAGCTGGGGTGTCCAAAGTTCCAACCCTCCCCCGGGGGGCAGTCAATAGCCAATGGCTGGTCCACATGGTGGAGCAAAAGCCTGCACCCTTTACCTTCAAAGAGCCATCCTGACTTCAGAGCCCTTGTGGGCTTCTTAGAGGCTTCTGTTGCACCTGCTTCACTGCACTCTCCCTCAGCCAGCCCTGCCCCCCACTTCACTCCCTTCCAGGGGTGGTTTGGGAGGCACGCCTCAGTCAGCCTCCTGCACATGAATCTCCATTTCAGAGTCTATTCCTGGGGGAACCCAGATCACCAAAGGCTCATTGCTTCCAACCCCGTCTTCCCCTGTTGCCCTGTAACGCAGAATGCATTTTCCAGTGTTCTCCTTACCATTTGACATTAGAAGCAAGCGACCTTTCCTGGGGGTTTTTAATGCTTGCAACAGTGGAGAAATGCAGAGGACCTAAAAAGACTCCTTCCATGTGCCTTCGTTTCTTCCTGGAAAGATTTTGCATTTTCGCTCAGCCCTACTTTGTCTTCTCAGATAGGAGAAGGTCCTGAGAGACTCAGCCTTGACTAGGGGCCAAGACAGGGGGTGGGGAACATTTCTGAGGGTGTCATGTTTAACCTGGGGCCAAAAGGAGCCCTGTCCCTGAGCTGAAGCACAAAGGAGGGACATTTCAGGTAGCAGCAGGAATCAAATCGGGAAGTGCCTCAGAACTTGTGTGGCATTGGCTCAGTAACGACCATCCCTTTTCCACGGCTAGAAGTAAGGGAATGAAAACCAAGGGCCATCTGTATAATCAGAATTAAAAGGTTATTTGGTAAAATGCTTTTATTACCTTGATGCTGCTCTTTTTCCTATGCTTTCTTCCTTTTTCTAGTTGAAGCAGGTAGCCTTCGGAATTGCTACGACTAATTTTCATTTGGTTTCTTTGGCTTCTGTCCGAAATGAGCTGGGATTCACTTTCGACCCTTGACAATATAGGTGGAAATGTGACGCTGGATGAGGCCCCTTCCCTGGGCTGCACCTCGGTCAGCTGCATTAAGGCTTGCTGATGCTGCTCCATTATCTGAGTGAGCTGTGAGTCTGGAGAAGCTCTAACGAGTTGGCTGTCCGAGGAAGGATGGAATTTCCTGAATGGAAAAACACCCCACAAATCTGTTACTAAAAACTGATTACATAAGACTTTTAGCATAAGAGTCTTTATGAATTTGATGTATTCATCGTTCTCCAAATCAAATTAATGATCTTTAGCTTAATTTTTTTAAGAAAGATTTATTTATTTGAGAGAGAGAGAATCCAAAGCAGACTGTGCTGAGCGTAGAGCCTGACGCGGAGCTCGATCTCATGACCCTGAGATCGTCACCCAAGCAGAAACCAAAAGTCAGATGCTTAACTGACTGTGCCACCCAGGCATCCCTAGCCTAATCTTTTCATAAATACATTAATTTCTTAAAATCCTCCTAGTTTTCTTTAGGATAGTCTAGCTCTTATTTAGAACTTCCATTTAGTGCATTCAGAATAGAAAAAGAAAACACCCCTTTAAAAGTCCTTGCCACTACAAAATACCTGGAAATGTTGGATTAAATTTAAACAGACATCCTTTTGAATACATAGGCAAATTTGTAAGAGAGGCAGGGAATCTTTGAGACCAAAACCAAAAAAGGAACAAAAGTAAAGCAGATTTTGGATGAGCTGAAGCTATGGCTTGCTTTGCGGGAGTTTTGGACCTATGGGCTTGAGTTCTAGCACTTCACTGTGCACAGGATATGTGAAATCTTGGCCCCGTGTCGGGTGAGAAATCAACTGAGATGCCTGCGTGAAGGCCTTGGAGAGCTACGTCCTTGATAAAAAGTTGGATTAGTGAATCAACAAAGCAAGCCCATCTGTCTTGGTCTAGGTTCTCAACTGGAAAAAAAATTCCTTATGAATTTCCATGGGACAGTGTTTGGGGTTCATATTTACCTTACCCACCTAGTCATGGATTCCAACACCAAAAAAAATGACATAAAAATGATCCCGGAGGGGGATACCTCTGCATATCTGGCAGAAGCAAATATAAAAGTTCTCTGGAGGGATGCACTCCTTCTCAAGCCTGCCTAGGCATCTACAGACAAGATGGCTAAACATATATTCACAATCCAAAATCCTAGAATATATGAGGAAATAATCTACCAAGTAGAAGAGTCAGCAGACACAGGCATACACACAAGAAGCAGTGCTAGATTTCTAAGAACTTCTGATCATAGAATATTAGATAGCATTCTTAAAGCAAGCATGTTTAAAATGATTAAAGACCTGAAAGAAGAAATCAAAACCCTGAGAAACCTATTTTGAAAAAAGAACAGGAAGTCTTAATCAGAACCAAATAAAAATTCTAGACATGAAAAATATTATTGAAATTTACAACTCAGTGGATACATTAAAGCCATACTGGCTACAGCTGAAAAGAGTTATTGGGTTGGGAAACTTATGGGAAGAAATTTCTCAGAAACATGGATAGATAAATGATAGAAAATAAGAAACTGGATTAGAGACCTAGAGTCTAGAATAACAGATTTTAATATACATCTCTTTGGTGTTCCTGGAGGGAAAATAGGGTAAATAATATTTCATTAGATACGTAGCATTTCTTATGACTATTTCTTAATAAAGGGACATGGATGATAATTTTGTAGAATTTATGAAAGTGATGAATCCTCAGGTTTAGGAATCACAAGAAGGATTCAAGATTTCATACCTAGACCTAATACAGTGAAACTTCAGAACGCCAAGAACAGAGGGAGGGACCTTAAAAGATGAAAACAAAAGAAATATTGACAAAAAACTTTTCACAGAAACCAGGAGATAGAAAAATGTTTTCAAAGAGTTTAACTCTTTACCAGGTTAAACTATAATTCAAGATAGAGCATAAAGGAATTTCAGGTAAATTTACCAGTGACCTACTCTTGTTGAAAAAATTTCCAAATAATATCTACTTCAGGAAGAAAGCACAAAATGGAAGAAAAACTGTGAGGCAAAGACATTAATAAACAGTTAAATTTAAAACATTGTATACAATAAGCAATAATTTTTGGAGATATGGGTGCTGGACAAAGTGCTGGGCAAAAATACCAAAGGGCAACTGGATTAAAACAATCCAGCGATTCTGAATATGTCCTGGAGGAGAATAGAAATATCAACACTAGCCTAGTTAAGTTTTTTGAGAAATTAGTTGGATGGACCTAGAGGGCATTATGCTAAGTGAATTAAGCCTGACTGAGACAAATACCATATGATTCCACTCATAAATGAAATATAAAAAAAAGAAGTAACAAGCAGAATCAGTCTTATAAATACAGAGAACAAATTGATGGTGGCCAGAGGGAAGGAGGTGGTAGGTTGGGCAAAATGGGTGAAGGAGAGAGGCTTCCACTTACGGAATTAATGTCATGGGAATAAAAGTCACAGCATAAGGAACATAGTCAGTGGTATTGTAATAGCAATGTAATGGGACAGATGATAGCTACACTTGTGAACATAGCATAATGTATAAACTTGTCAGATCACTGAGTTGTGATGGATCGTTGTCAACTATACTTAAAATAGGAAGATAATGTATATTTCCAAATCAGTAGAGGGAAAAAGTAACAAAACTCTATTAGTTCAATAGGAGACCTAGATATCTATATGTAGAGAGAGATATAATAAGCGTAGAAACAATAGGGTGATTGAAAGGACAAGTTAAGATGGTAGAAATAAATCCAAATAGGATTATCATAATAAATGTAAGTAGTTTAAAGTTGAAAATCCACTTGTGATAAAAGCTCTTTGCAAAAGGAATAGGAATAGGAGAAATTTCCTGTCCCTCCTCCCTGTCTACCAAAAGTTAAATATTTTTCATGATATAAATGTTACAAGCACTCCCTCTAAAGTCAGGAAAAAAAGACCAGGGTGCTTGCTATCTATCACAATCTCTTCCAGGAAGCTAAATCTGAATTTTATTGAATGTATGTTCTATACCTCCAAGTATAGCACTGAAATGTCTTCTCATCCCTTCAGATATGCAAAATTTCCTCCCTACTTTGAAAGTAAGCTCCTGGAAGGCACCTGTGCGTCATACTACTTTTGTATCTTCTATAGCATTTTAGCATTGGATTTAGTGCGTATCAGGTACGTGATAAACACATTTGATTGAACGACATCAGGAAATGTCCCCTGAGGTGATTTTTAAAATAACTTTTTTTCTGATTATAGAAGGAATACATCTACATTGCAGGGAACTTGGACAATTCAGAAAGTATGAAGGTGACATTAGAAACAACCCCAATGTCTCTTGCCAGAAATAACCACTATTGACATTTTGGTGCATTTTTCTTCCTTTGTGCATAGTTTTACATAGTAGAGCTCCTACTCCTTAGGTATATATTTGTAACTTACTGTTGTTTTTTTTTTTATAGAAGTGTTTCCTCATAACAGTAACTTTTAACGGTTACATGACATTTAATACCATAATTTACCTAAACCTTTCCTTATTGCTGGATTATTGTCATTTTGATAAATGATGTTATTTTTGTGCATACATATTTTTCTGTATTTTCGATTCTTTCCTTAGGATAGGTCAATACAATGTTGGAGATAGTTTCCTCCAAACATTATTTGTAACCCTCAAAATAGACTGATCTTTTTTTAACGACCAGTCCCTCTGTCCTCCTTCCCTCCCTCCAACCTCTGGCTTAACTACAGTGGAAAAACTAGAGGAGACAAGGAAGAAGAAAAATACATTGAAGGTGGACTATTTGAGGCAGAAATCAGAGCCAACTCAGGCACCTGGGTGGCTCAGTCCATTAAGCGTCTGACTCTTGGTTTTGGCTCAGGTCATGATCTCAGTGTTGTGAGATCAAGCCCTGCACTGGGTTCCACACTCAGCGGGGATTCTGCTTGAGATTCTCTCTCTCCCTCTCCCTGTGCCCCTCCTACCTTCCACACTTGCTGCGCTCTCTCTCTCTCTCTCAGATAAATAAATCATAAAAAAAAAAAAAAGGAATCAGAGCCAAGGACCTTGTTAGGTTAAGTTTCCCTCTCCCCTGACAACCCCCATGACCTGCCCACCCCCCTATTCTCCCTCTGCTGTCTTCAGTGGTCTCTCATTTCTCCTCTAAAAAAACACTTGAGAAAAGGGAATTCTTACCATAATATTTCTAAGTTCTTATATTTTGTCTCTGTGTAAGTCTGCTTGGGTTGTTTATTTTCCCTCGATCCATTAACATTTTTGTTAGGAATGGACTGGGAGCCCTTCTGGCTCAGGGGCACTTGTTTCTTAGTAAGCTCATTAAGGTAGTTCAAGTCCATATTGGAAAGAGTGTTGATGTGTAGCTGCTGATGTGACAGTCTTTTCTCTTCTTGGCCTTTATGTCCTCTTTCTTTCTTAACATTCATGGAGTGATATCCAGTAGAGTTTTTGTACAATACCTTATCAAGAGCCTGCTGTGGTGGAGCAAATTTATTGGAGGTTACTTTGGGCTCCTGGCTCCTAAGTGCACTTGAGTGTTGTAAATCATTGTTAGGCGCATTCATAATTCCGATTGTTTTGTGCTTTACTGAAGTGTCAGTAGGCTTATTTTGGTTTTGTTGCTGTCTGGGAGTGTTCTGGTTTCTGTGACTGACAGCCAGCTCTTCAGTCACCAAAGACTTCAGGCCATGCTGTTGTTTATGCTGGTTTCGAATCTTGTGATTGGCTGGTTTTCTGGAAGGTTGTTGGCCATTGGTTGTTTCAGAAGATTGACCTCTCGGTTCGCAGTTTGATTTTGCACTTTCATATTGAGACAAGTGTTCCTGATAACTCTGAAAAGATATCTTTGGTTAATGTAAAGTCAGATGATTGGTATTCTTCATATTTTACCTTAGTATTTTTTACACTAGGGGTCACTTCTGGGAAGATGACCACAGAATTGAAAGGAGATAAAGAGTACTGTAGGTCCTTTCCTAATTTCAGGATATGAGAGTGATTAGCTGAGTAATTCCTCCTGGCAATTTCAGATTACGAATTTTCTAGAAAGAAGTAGAAAGCTTAGAATGGGCTTTATATTAAGGACAAGTCTTTGACATCAAATGTAGAATGAAGTGTTACCAAGTGCGGGGGGGGGGGTTGGGGGGAGGGGGAGGGGAAAGAGCTTTACCTCCACAGGGCTACATACAAAGGAAGTACAAATCTACATCAAAATATGCAAGTTTATTTTAACTAGTGAATATTTTTAAAAATCTTAACCAGAGAGGACATCAATGATCCAGTTTACCAACTAAGCACAAGTCAAATATGAGATACAATTTAGATGATCAGATCTTCTTACTCATATAGGTCAGAAGCTAGAAATGACCTCTTCACCAGATGAAACAAATTAGATTTTATTCAGAGGATTATAAAAGAGTCTGCACTGTGATAGGACATCTGTGAAACCACAAGGGTTGTTTTGCTTCAGTTCCTTAATATAGCCTGTACTTAGGCAATCAAACATCTGGGGGAAATATTTCAATTTCCGAACGGTCTTTATGCTTTTCAAAGTCTTGTAACAACAAAATGTACTCCTGGTATAATAGATACACTATGTAACTATATTGTGCTAAGCCATTTAGAAATAGTTTCCAAGGAATAAAGCACTCATTACTTTGTGAAAAACGAGCAGGGTTAAGAGGCCTTTGGAAAGAATGATTAAATGCTTAGTAAAAACAGTAATATGACCATATGCATCAGTGTGGTATATAACTGCAACGTATTTTTTCTTTCTGAACACACTTATTAAAAAAACTCTACCTGTGCAATGTTAATTGAAAAATACCAGTTACCTGGGTCATTCAAGGAAAAAAAACAACCCTTAAAGTGAATAAATCATATTTCTGCTCAAATTGTTTTAGCTTGCCATGAAGAATGATCAAATTATTGCAATGAGTTCAACTTTTATTTCACTTTTCTGATCTAATTACTAAGACATCCTATTCCTGTATAATATTAAATGGTATTCTATTTCCAATGAAATTTCCCTATAATGATGAGATTGAGATTGTTAAAACAGTCCTAAATAATACTACTTTGCATTTCAGATTTTTAAGTATAAATGGCTTATCTGAAATTCAAAGCATGTTCTCCTTGCTTTCTGGAGGATTGGCCAGGTTCTGATGAGCTTGTCTACACTTTGAATTCTTACCTGTGGTACTCCAAAAAAGAAAAACTTCCTTTTCTATATTTCAATTAAGAAAGGTTCTTTCTTCGGGGTGCCTAAGCATCTGCCTTTGGCTCAGCTCATGATCCCAGGGTCCTGGGATTGAGCCCCACATTGGGCTCCTTGCTCCAGGGGAAGCCTGCTTCTCCCTCTCCCACTCCCCCTGCTTGTGTTCCCTCTCTCGCTGTGTCTCTCTCTGTCAAATAAATAAAATCTTAAAAAAAAAAAAAAGAAAAAAAAAGTTTCTTCCTTCCATGCAGTATATGGAGCTGCCTGGGAGAGATGTGGGCAAGAAGGCTCTGCAAATAGACAGGCCAAGAGCATTCTTTCTTATAGTGGACCTAGAAGAAAACTGCTGTTGTACAATCTTATCAGGTGTGTTAATAAAACACAGTGGCTATTTTCATGGCCATCCTCACTGTTCATGAAGGTAAAAAACAAACAAAAAAACCCATGTGCTACAATCTATAAATATTTATTGATTCTGATAATGTCATTTTATTTTATTATTTTTTAAAGATTTATTTATTTGAGAGAAAGAGAGTGCAGAAGCAGGGGGAGGAGCAGAGAGAGGGAGAAGAAGACCCCCCACTGAGCAGGGAGCTGGACATGGGGTTCGATCCCAGGACCCCGAGATCATGACCTGAGATGAAGGCAGACGCTTAACCAACTGAGCCACACTGGCACCCCTGATAATGTCATTTAAGGGCACCTGGGTGGCTCAGTCAGTTGAGCATCTGACTCTTGGTTTCAGCTCAGGTCATGATCTCGGGGTCCTGAGATTAAGCCGCACATTGGGCTCCACACTCAGCGTGGTGTCTGCTTGAGATGCTTTTTCCCTCTGCCTCTCCCCCGACTCGTGCTTGCGTGCTCTCTCTCTTTCAATAACTAAAGTCTCAAAAAATAAAAATAAAAAATATCTGTCAGCCTTTTAATTGCTAGAAAAAGAGTGAACAGGAGCTTTTTCTGCTCCTATCCGACCATACATGTCCCAGTTCTCTGTGTTCATTCCCATCAACAAAGAAAAAAAAAGCTATGAGGAATTTTTTCCTTAGGGTACTGGACCCGAAATCTTGGGTTACCACTTGGTTTTAATCATGTTATACCTTTGCAGCTGACAATTCAGATTACAATAGTACTCTTCACAGGGTGCTTTGTCAACAAGGCCAAGGACTCATCATTTTATGAAACTTCAATAGTCTCAAGTGTTAAATCCGCTATTCACAGAAATGTAAGTGCCCAGAGATGGCATTTCAGTCCCCAGAAAGGAAGACATTTACGGGCTTGCTGTGATTTCTCTCACCTTCTGAGCAGACTACTTGAGATCTGTGGTTTACTGAAGATTTATTACCCGACAATTGAGACATCAGGTGTCACTTTTTAGGTCGCAAGACCTGAGTTCCCTCAAGTTAATATACAAAGCCATTCTCAGGCTACTTAATCTCCACCAGCACTGAAATCCTCTATTCCATCCTGCTCTCAATGGGGTTCTTTTGTTACCAATACTCACAATCAGTCCATACTCCATGCACTAAGAATAACTGCTTAATGGCACTGGGTTTTCCCAGCACACACACAGCAGTGGCCATTGGTACAGCGTTCACATTGGGGAATCCTGATGCCTAATGCGGGGATGATAATTTCTTAGTAAGATCTGTACTTAGTTATTAATGTTCTTTCATACCGTGCCATCCAAGGGTAGTTTGCCCCCAACCCTGTGAAAGGCAGTGTCTGGCTGTTTCTCTTTCATGGCTTTCAGGTTTACAAGCTATAAGCAGAGGGGAGGATGCATGCTCTGTCTCAACCAAAGGTTCATCTGCTTTAAAACAAAAGTCATTCTTGCTGTTACCCTGATCAACCCTGAGGGTTGTGCCTGGGCTCCGAGATCAGCTCTGACATAGAGATGTGTCTGTTGTGTTCATTAACAATAAAACACAAATACTTTGAGCAGGGGTTATCAATTCCATCTGATAATATTAAGAATATTTAGAGCACATGCATTAACTGGCTCCCATTTTTAGCGTCAGTAAGGGAGGACTCTACGTTCAGATGAATAAAAGGAGCATAGCTCTCTTGATGGTGTTGGAGGCAAAACCAAAATAATAGCTCTTATATTCTTATAATAAGAGGTAATGTGGGAAGAGAACTTACGATGTGATTATAAGGACTTTGATATCAATTAGTCAAAGATCCTACATACCTTTCACCCTGTCATGCCTTTGCCTTGCCTAGAAATTCAAGAGTTATTTTAGAGTGGCAAGAAAGGAAACATCCTATTTCATTTTTTCAAAGTTTCACTTAACTGGAGAAGTTTCTATTTTTTCCTATTGACTTGTGCCTGGGAAGGCTCTTCTGCTATTGGGAATGTGCTCACTTGTACAATCTGGCAAAGGTCAGACCCTTAGCTAAGTACTGGGTCCAGTTCTGGCTACACAGCGGAACTAAGATTTGGAAAAGCCATTAAGGTTCATAGGGGAGCACGGAATGATCCAGGACAAGACCTATGTGGAAAGGTAAAGTGAAGGGGGATGACTGGGTTTAAAGTAAAGCCCTTTGCACGAGTAGGACTTTCCATAGAAAGGGATGATGATGAACATCAGTTGTCGGTATTTTAAAAGTGAAGATGCATAGGCTTAAATGGTCTCAGGGGCTTTGTTTCTGACATATCTTCTTTGTTTCCTTGCCCTGTCTCTGGTTTCTCCACGTTGCAGCTTGTGAATGTACTTCTGTCTCTTTTATGAACAAAAAAATGCAAGAATCCCTCACTTGATCTCATTCTCCAGTTAAACCTCATCTCTTAATCCCGTGAGGAGTCTTGCAGGTGTAGGCTGCACTGGCCTTCCTTTTCCCTCTCTGGTTGTGCCCTCTACACCCTGCAAGAGAGCATAGATTCTCACCACCCCACCCACACTGCTCTGCTCAGCCCACCGGTAACCTCTTCCTTGCAAAATCCTCTGGGCACCATTTTCTTTACCTTTTCATTTTTTCAAACTAACAAAATTATTTCAAACTTACAGGAAAATTGCAAGAATAGCATGGAGAACTCCCAAATATTCTTACTGAGAATATTTGTGAATATAATATGCCAATTTCATCTTTCTCTGCGTGTCTCTCCACATACAGATAGATGGACATGCAAATATACATCATTTCTGTGACTACTGTGTGCATTATGGCTACTTAGTTTTTTTTTTTCTGAATCCTTTGAGACTAGCATGTATGAGTTGCATGTATCATTCCCTTTTCATGGCATCTTTTTAAGTAAAAACTAAAAAACTCTTTCCTGCAGAGCTTGATCCTGTCCACTGATGTCTCTTTCTTGAGATTTTTCAGGTCTCGACTTCTGCGACACTATTTTAGCCTGGCGGCCTTCTACCTCTCTGGCAAGCCCTTCATAGTCTCTCACCTTCTGCTCTCTTCCTCTGCTTACCCTTAAAATTTAACCCTACTCTACCGGGCGCTGTTCTTGACCCTCTTCTCTTCTTCCACTACCTTCGATTCCTGGGGCATCTCAGCAATTCCTACAGCTTCAGTCCACCAGGGAGTGGATTCTTAAGATCAAATGTATGATGCTAACTCAGATGTCTCTCCTGAGTTCTATGCTCAGATCACATTCTTCCTCCACACTCGACATCAGGCTCACCACCCCTGTTCTCGTGCCCTTTCCCCATTCCGCCCCAGCACGAAAGCCCTTCTTTTCTATCTCAGTGGTATTAGTACTGCTAATCCGACACTTGGAAACCAGTCTCTTTCTCTCTCCCCCATTTCCCTTGTATTCAAACAATTGCAGAATTTGTTAATCTCCCTCCTTGACCGACTCTAGGCAGGCGCTGAGGGGGCTGCTCTGAACTGCAGGAAGTTTCATCCAGTTGGTGGATTTGGATCTGTCCCCCATACTGAAAAGTGAGTGAATGGTGTGTGGAGTGTGAGACAGACTGTGGTGGTTTTGCTGTCTCTGCAATCTTATTTCCTTCCAGTCTATTCTCCAGACCCTGGTTAGAATGAATTTTCTACCACGTTCAGCCTGATCATGTCATTAACCTGCTTAAAATTTGCCTGTGGCTTCCTGCCATTTGCAGGATGAAATCTGAAACCTTTTGGCCGACATGAAAGCCTTCCACAACCCCTACCTCTAGTTACCTAACCTGCCCGTGTCACACCATTTCCCTCCCTCACACATGCTCCCCCAGTTGCTGAGCTGTGCGTGAGGCTGAGGATATACCACGTCTCTCATGCTCTCAAACCTCTGCTCCCATTTGTCGGTTTACCATATTTTGATTCATCCTTCTAGGGTCTGTTCAAATGCTGTTTCTTTTCAGGAGACTTTTCTTGCCTTTTAAGGCAGAATTAGGTGCTCCTTTCATTCGTACTGCATGTTGAACCTACGTTCCTATTATTGCATTATAATGATCACATAACTGTCTTCCAACTAAAGGTTTGGGCTCCTTGAGGGTAGGGATCATTTTTTAAAAAAGATCTTTTATTACTTTTTTTTTTCTTTTGAAGCATGTTTTTTGGGCCAGACCCCTGACCCTGAGTGCCTGGAATATAGTAGGTACTCAAATATTTGCTGTGGGAATTATTTTGATTTCATGTAAAGACATTTCTTATTAGTGGGAACTATTCATTGTCAGAGTAGGTCTACTGAGGGATATGTAGAGTCTTCTGAAGTTATCTTTCAAGAAAAGAAATTTCAGAGAGGCCCATTTTCACAAAATGATTTTTACATGTTTCTGTAACCAACCAGTAAATATTTACTGAGTGTTTGCTTTGGACAAAGCACTGTGCTAACAGATGTAGAGAAACATACAATCTTAATGTTCTTGCAGCTTCTAGTGTACTTGGTACAAAAGGAATACAGGCAGCAGCTAATGAGATGCAGCCAAATGATAAGCCCTGAGGGAGTGGTCCAGACCACAGGCACAGTTGCAGAGTGAGGGGGCAGTCGCAGAGTGAGGGGGCAAAGGATGGGGTGGGAGAGGCTGGGAAATCCTCATGCAGGATGGGGAATCAGAAAGAAAGCACTGGATTTGGGTAGCTGAATCGGAAAAAGAAAGGCAACTTGGAGCTGAGTGCCTGCCTTGCTGGTGTGTAGGATACAGCGGGGAGTTAACAAATCCTTTCTAAATAAAGAAAGGGAAGCATCCCATGGACCACTCTGCGTTGATCGTTTTAGGTCTAATGATTTTATATTTGGCTCCTCTTTGTCCTCATTCAGGAGTGGGTTATAAACAAATAAGTTCTAGTATACACAGAGAACACACAGCATTCTTTTCGCTTTTTTCCGATTTTCTTCCATACAAGATTTTTGACTGCCTCTGTCAAAGGCTATGCCACGAATCAAGCCCTTGTGATTATTTATTTTATCATTGGCTTTGGTCCTATAATATTCTGTAGTGATGATCATGGAAACTCGAGGTTGCAAGAATCTTATGTGCTTCAAATAGGTTTTCTATAATAATTTAACTAGAGAAAAATATGCTAGCATAATATCATTTTGCTACTGGGATGCATCTCGTAGTTCATTTTGGGCAACTCTTTATTTAATAAGGAAGAAACTTAAGGCTTGGGGGGAGTTGAGATTTGCCCAAAGTTCCGCATCAACTAAAAGACAGGGGAAAGTCCAGAAATCCGTGTCTTTTGACCCAGTCCATTATCTGTAACACGTGACAAAACTTTAAGGTGTTTCCCTTGTCTTTCCATCCTGTTGGCCAAGCTCCCCGGGCTCTCGCAGAGGTCTAGTGTAGACCCTGTCTGCTACATCCTGCTGCCATGGACATTTCAGTGCCTCTTAACCTCTGGGTGTGATCCCTCTGGCACCAGCTTTCAGGAAGCTCTGGGTGAATGACTGTTTTTATTTTTTATTATTTATTTATTTATTTTTGCAACTCTGAGAGGGACCTGGAAGCCACTGTGAAGGAAAGATGATGATTTAGGTGGTCCCTCTTTTCTAAATTCTCTGAAACTGGAATGAACTTTATTTTTATTATTATACCTTTAGCCCTGTACATATTTTGAACTGATGGTGTCAGTAGGCTTTCTAGGCTGTGTGATTTCACAGGGCTCACCCTCCTTCAGCAGGGATAGAATCTGGTGTAACACTGCTCCAGAGAACTCTGTACACTGGTTTCAGAAGAAACCATCTGCTAGTGCTTTTCCTCTTCTAGAGAAACGGTCAGGGGGACTATTTTGCAAAAGTCTTCCCTCAAATCACATTATGATGTCAGAGTAGTAAACCCAGGGCCAGAAAAGGATGTTTTCATGCTAAATTACTGGTTAGTTGTCTTTCCCTTCCTGCAAATGAGGGTTAAATGAGGTCTGGGGATTTCTGCCCAATTTTAGGGATCGTGTTCCCCATCAGCTAGGGATGCTGTGACTACCAGCTCCATAAGGAAACAGACTTGGGAGCAGTGCAGATTTGGACAATATTTTACAACTGTGATCCTACCCCACATACTTTCTCCATGCTTTTCTTCTGTTTGGGGTGATGTGATGATTTTCTTCTAGGAAATTTAGAACCTTTGGAAACATGGGTAGACTTGGTTGGCTAAGCAAGCAATGGCCCATTTGGGCAGAAACCAGTCTTACTCTTAGAAGGGTGGGTCACTACTCTCGGGCATAGGAATAAACCTGTAGGTGATAAGAAGTGAGTCGTGAACATTACTTATATTTAGCAGTAACCCTTGAAACCCATTTAAAGTTCAGTCTAGCAGGTAACCTTTAGCTGTTGGGCTCTTTGATGCCATTTGTCTTCAGGATTGATGGCAGCATTTTCAATCTCTTTGGTGGTCTGAATGGACGTCTTGTCAGTTACACTGATGGGGTAGGAGATCTAAGAGGGTAAAACATATAAAGTGTGTTAATGGGATTCGTTTTAAGTCTTAGAGCCACAAGGCTCATCTGTGTACTCTAGAAAGAGGTCCTGCAGGGCTACGTTTTATTTTCAGTTCAAGGATATATCTTCATCCTCAGGGACCTGGATTGTTCCTAAGGAAAACGGGAATAAATAATGTTTTCTCTCACAGGCTTGATGTGAGAATTGGTGCTTTGAGGTCAAACTACTATTTACTTTAAATGTTCAATACACACTCAGGGGACCCAATTTTAGAACAGTTATCTGAACCGGATGTAGCAACTAATGTTGAGTATATTAAATGAAATAATGAATAGTGAAATAACACCATGCTTCAAGATAATGATAATAATAGAAATAACAATATTTAATATACAGTGAATGTTCATGGTGTGCTACTAGCTGTCCTAAGCATTTAGCATATATTCTATCAGTTATACTATATTAAACCTTATCGGGTATGTACTATTACCCCCTTCTTGCAGATGAGAAAACTGAGGGACAGAGACATTAAGTAACTTGCCAAGAATCTATAGCTGGTAAGTGGAGGAGCCGGGCAGTCTAACTCCAGAGTCTCATATTCAGCAATTTTGAAATATCATCTTTGACTTGCAGAATTTGTAATGTTGGCATTCAGTGAATTTGAATGATGTAGATCAGAGGTTCTCAACTTTAGTTGGATGTTAGAATGACAAAATATCAGTGCCCTGGTCCCATCCCAGATCGATTAAATCAGAAGCTCTGGGGTGGTCCCAGATAGCATTATACTTTATTTTTTTTTAAGATTTTATTTATTTGGGAGAGAGAGATAGCAAGAGAGAGCACAAGTGGGGGTGAAGGAGGAGAGGGAGAAGCAGGCTCCCCGCTGAGCAGGGAGCCCAATGCAGGGCTCCATCCCAGAACCCTGGGATTATGACCTGAGCCGAAGGCAGACGCTTAACGACTGAGCCACCCAGGTGCCCCTAGCATTACACTTTAAAAGTTCCCCAGGTGGGTCTACTCTGGAGCAAGGTTTGGGAACCACAGACAAAGGCAGCTACATGGGATTTGGGTCCCCAAATTATGGAGGCCCTTCATTGCCTCCATTAGCTACCTATTTTAATTTACTTTTAAAGTTTATTTTTCAGTAATCTCTACACCCATTCTGGGGTTCAAACTCATTAACCCGAGATCAAGAGTCATTTGCTCTCTCTACTGAGCCAGTCAGGTACCCCGCTACCTATTTTAAATCAAGAAATTAGATTGTCTCTATGCTCTAGAGAATTCTAGCTACCAGGAAGCATTTCAGAAAGCAAACTTAAAGTTATACAGTCTTAATGTTGGTCAAAGGATCTGGAGGTAATCCAGTATAACTGCTTAGTACTTCTGTACCATCCCTGGTAGATACTCATCCACTTGCCTAAACTCATGCCCTTTCTCCTGGCAGGAGTCACCTGTTTATGTCCTATGGGCTGAGGAGGGAGCATAAGGTGGCTTGTGAATACTCCCTTTCTGTGGGAGACCTGGTCCTTTCAACCATCACATGGAATAAAACGTTAGCTCTCTTAATCTCTGTTTCATGGATGATAAACATACTGTTGCATCATTGAACCACCTAAAAGTTCTTCCTATGAGAGCAGAAATATATCTTCCTGTAATTTCTATCCCTCTGCCCTCTGAAATAATGGATTAAGTCGATTAATCTCTCTCTCAGACAATAGCCCTAAATGTTAGCCACTGATTGTGATGCCTTTGCTAAACCTCTTATTTACAGGATCTGTGGCAAGATTTCTTTGCCATTCCTCCAGGGACGGGTTAACCAGGTTGGCTTATTTGGTTACTGTGCTTTGTGGCTTGTAAAGGTTGACTTCCCCCTTTCTAAACTGCTGTAACTAATTTTTAGATTTAGATTCTGATTTTACACTTGTTTTATTAAATTGAACCTGGTGGGCTGTGTCGTGTGAGAAGCAGCAAGCTATGTAATGCTGGGAAAAGCATGGGATTTAGAATCTGTCATTTTTTTAAAATAAGATTTTATTTATTTATTGAGAGAGCGAGAGTGAGAGAGCACAAGCAGGGGGAGCAGCAGAGGGAGAGGGAGAAGCAGGCTCCCCACTGAGCAAGGATCCCAGGATCATGACCTGAGCCGAAGGCAGATGCTTAACTGACTGAGCCTCCCAGGAGCCCCCAGAATCTGTCATGTTTGTGTTCAGATTTTCCTGCTGCTCCTTACTTTGACTTTGCATTTATGCAGACTGCTATTCAAATGAGAAAGAGGGGGAAATATTTGTGAAATATTAATAAGTCAGTGTCTGACAATAAAGATAACCTCATTCCTCACTGTTCAATGCAGCTTCTGTGGCCACATGCAAGACAACATTTATTTTGGGTGAACTCTTATCTCTACCTGGATGCAGACCTGTCATTGTTACTGTACTCATATACTTAACAGCAATCAGATGGTATGGAAGTGAGATACTTAAAGGTTGATCTGAGAATGGGAGAAAATGAAAATAAGACTTCTTCATGCTTGAATCATCATGGCAAATACAGAAGCTAAATGTGCTTTTGGATCATGGGATCAAATGAAATTGCATTTTGAGCATCATAAGCTGTGTAATGTCTATTCAATGTCTACAAACAGGAGTACTCAGGGCGCCTGGGTGGCTCAGTTGTTAAGTGTCTGCCTTTGGCTCAGGTCATGGGATCAAGCCCCACATTGGGCTCCCTGTGCAGCAAGGAGTCTGCTTCTCCCTCTGCCTGCTGCTCCCCCTGCTCATGCTTTCTCTCTCTCTCTAATAAATAAATAAAATCTTAAAAAGCAAATAGGAGTACTCAACAGATTTTGAAAGATTACCTACTCTGCAGAAGGAAAACTTCCCAACACCATGAAACAGTCTAACTTGCTCTGAAATAGAAAGTTTAGGATTATAAATGCTGCCACCGAAGGTCAGGAACTGTGAGTCTTGATGGCATCTCTCAGTCCCTCTCCTGGCACCATTTTAGGAAACAAGAGAGGTCTATAAAAGTATTAGGTTTCATAATTTTGGTCGCTGTTATTCCAAAGGTTTCTATCCCTTATGGCCATGATGTTAAAAGGAAACACCCCTCATTTACAAGTAAAATCATCTCTTTCCTGGACAAGAAATGAAGGCCGAGTTGGGGGGAGAAATCTAAATAGGCTGCCTAAGCAGGCGAGGAAATAATCCTTTTTCAAATCTCAAACAGGTGATGTCTTGGACAAAAATGTTATTTGGAGCTTGGGAGGAAAAAATTGGGTTGATTCCTAGATCCGCCACTAGGATGTTCGATTCCCTGGCTTTTGTAAAGGGGACTTGGTTTAGTTAATTCAGTCTGTCACTGGTGATTCTGTGACCCGGGATGGGATCCCTTACACACAGCTCTGGTAAAAAGTTTCCGAATTACAAATGCATTGTCCTATGCTTCCTTCCCCAGAGAGTGTAGGATGTGCAATATTTCCATCCACAGGCTGTTTTGGTGGAACTCGGTGTCTGAATCACCCCAGTGAGAGCCTCAGGGCAAGTAAAGCATACTTCTACATTATCTCTTTGAAAGTGGAATGGGACACAACCTCTGCCAGCTATTTTTTTTTTTTTTTGTGAACCATTCTATTAATACCAATCAAATCGAGAAAATGATCAAATGAAATTGCATTTTGAGCATCATAAGCTGTGTAATGTCTATTCTGTTAAATTGGGGCCTATAATTGCTTCTCTACTGAAAAGATACAACAAAGACAGCAATCATGGCATGTCATTATCCCAGACTAGAAAACCGGCCTTTGCTGGGAGGACTTCAAAGGCTTGTGGTTCTCGAATTGCATTTGGCTGCTATTGATGAAACGCGGGCAATCCTGATTAGGTGTTTACACTGAGGTAAGGCGCAGAGCAGAGAGCCTGAGTGCCTGGGTCTAGAGCCATTAAAAAATTGTACATTATGTTCCTTGCTTTGAAGTGAGGGTTTGTAGGAAGGAAAGCAACTCAGATTGAGTACAGCTGAGCTAGATTGGGCTGCTACTTCTTTCTCAAAGAAACTCGTCAGGTTCCTAGAGAATCGGCACCACACAAAAAAAGTTGAGGCTTTACACCAAGAGCTATATGTGAATTAGTGTCTCTGCACAGACACACACTGAAACATGTTTTGAAAGCATATTATCCTTAAGTTCCGCAATCACTGCAAGTTTTGCTTCTTTATTCCTTGATACTGTTTTCTTTTTTTTTTTTTATCACTGACGTCATGCAGAACCGCACAATTAACGTATCAGTTTCCTTGTTATTCCCTGATGGTATTAACTAGCACATAGCCAAACCAAAATAAGACAAAGAGTCTTAATTTTTTTTATTTTTAATGTCGTATTTGCTTACCGTCCCTCCAGCACATCTGTTACTTAATCCCTCTCTTCGGGACCGAGTCACTGGATTCCGCGAGCATTGGTGAACTTGGCGAACGAGTGATCTGCTGTGTTAACTCTGTTCTATTTCTGATGCATTGTGCTCTGTGGGAGCGCAAGCCCGCTAGCATCTCTCTCTCTCTCTCTCTCTCTCTCTCTCTCGATATGTGGCCGGCAGAAGAGGTGGAGGCATGGTGGCGCCGAGAGCCCGCCATTGTCAGGCTCCAACGCGGCTATTTTGCACAGCTGTTTGAATTATCTGGGGATTTGTATTCGTGATTCAGCTATTTAGAGACAAAACACACGAACTCTTTTGGCTCTGCTGTTGTCCACTTTCTCCATTCCCGCAGAACCCTTCATAATGCGTTTCACACGCAGGTGCTCAATCAGAATGTGATGACATTGGAACCTTTGGAGATACTACTTTTTTGCATTCATTTTCTGTATAAGATCCTGCAGCTTTTAAAACCCCCGAACTAATTATGCCAGCCAGCGCTTTAAAACCCTTCAGTGCTTCCCCATTGCCCTTAATCTTTAAAGGTTTTTAAGGCCCTGCCTTCTGTACTTCTCATTCTTTTCACCTCGTACTTTCTTAACTCTGCGGTTGGACCACAGGCGCCCTTATCTCTGAGTCTGTGCATAGGCCATCCTTTGCTGGGAAACACCTCTTCGCCTCACTTATTCTGACCAATCCCATTCACTGCTGCTGCTCCAGCCTGGGCTGAAATAGAGCTTCCTCCAGGAAGCCTTCCTTGACTCCTCAGAGGTTACAGTAGAGGCACCTGAGCTCACGGCCTCCGCACTTTGTACTTTCCTTTTTGTAGCAAGTATTACCTTGGTAATTAGGTTTGTTTCCCCTCTAGACTCTAAGTCCCCGCTCTGGCGGCGCTATTCACGTGAGCCACATGGTGGCCCTGAATGTGCCTGGCACACACATGCCCAGTAAATATTATTGACTGAAAAGACCTATCTACATGGAGCACTGAACTCTCTATTTACACCAGAATACATAGACGTTACTTGTTTATCTGGCTAGATTTGTGGTTTATTGTCAACAAAATAAGGTGGAAAGGAGGCTCTATCTTTCCCTTTCCCTTGCTCGCTCCACCCAGGACCACTGGGCCTTCACTCTTCACGTGTGTTGTTCCCTCTTCCGGGAACATTCTTTCCTCAAATATTTGCATGATGTGCTCTCTCACCTCCTTCATGACCTCTTATAAAACTGTGATTTCCCCCCCACCCTCAAATTCCCTATTTCTCTGCTCTCTTTCTCTCCCTAGGACTTCCATCATCTACACTAATGTACGTTTATATTAAGTACAAATCAACTGTCTAGGGTCATCTTTTTCCATATCTGCTTAAATCACTGTATTGGGTTAATTGACCAAATACCCGTTTCTGACTAGTACCCTAGAGGCTCCCCCCATACCAGCAGGCTTCCACCTAAACCGTGACCTCCCAAAGCTCTTATACCATCGCACTCACTCCCTTTGCCTGTGATATTTCTGCTGCCCACCACCTGCTACCTTCTTTTTAAAGAACTTGTTCAATGGTTGCCTCTTCTGTGATGCCCTCTCTGAATTCTCCTGACAGACTCAGGCACTTTTTCTTCTGTGTTTTTTTTGGGACCTTATGTGTCTCTTCTATAGGTACTATTTTATTTTTAAAAGATTTTGTTTATTTAGAGAAAGCGCGAGCAGAGAGAGGAGGAGAGCGAGAAAGAGAATCTCAAGCAGACTCTGCACTGAGTGGGGAGTCTGACACGGGGCTCGATCTCATGACCCTGAGATCATGACCTGAGCTGAGATCAAGAGTCGGACGCTTAATCGATTGAGCCACCCAGGCGCCCTGGTACCGACTCTTTAATATGTCTGCTTCCCACGAGGCCAGAAGCTCCTAAAGAGCAGATACACCCACAGCAGCCAAAATGACTGCAGACCCCTAGCAGTCTGGGGCATTTAATGAAGAGGCAGAGCATCCTTCTTCCCATTGCCACAGCTCTGGACTTTACCACAGAAGCAGGTGCCATGGCCCCAGGTAAGAGAGCAAGGCCTGTGGAGTGCTCTAGGAATGTTTGGGAAAGCTATCCTGAGAAACGATTGCTTATGTTAGGATTCTGGTTTTTGAAAGGGCATGCTTTAGTTAAAAGGAAAGGTTTCTTTTCATGGATCCCTCATCAGTAATGTTGAATTAATGGAGTGTCACTCTATAGATCATACAGTTGGTAGCTAAACCAACTAAGTGCTGAACAGTGCATACAGAAAGATGCCTTAGGAAATGTGTTATACTGGGGGAAAAAAACCCATAAAGTTCAATTTGAATTATGCTGTCATAAGTAAGTGCTCTTGTCGTGGTCACACAGGCAAAAGAAAAAAAAAAACCAATCAATGAAGATACAAAGTACTTACTCTATAGAATAATTTAGAGGTGAGCCTCAAAAATACCACCAAAACTGGAAGAATTCTAAAAAATGAAAGCATTCTGTTTCTAACCAAATATAATTAGAAAAAGATGATCATCATTGAAATAAAGGTAAAGCTTAATTTTATAGACAACCAAAAGTTGTACTAAATCTAAAACTATAGAAAAGGAGAGCAACCTATCACTTAAATATGAGTCCAGGGGCATCTGGGTAGCTCAGTCAGTTAAGCCTCTGACTCTTGGTTTTGGCTCAGGTCATGATCTTATGGGTTGTGAGATGGATCCCTGCATCAGGCTCCATGTTCAGTGGGGGAGTCTGCTTGAGATTCTCTCTCCTTCTCCCCCTGCCCCTCCCACTCATGCTCTCACTCTCAAGTAAATAAATCTTTTTTAAAAATTAAAATATTAGTCTTATCCAGTAGGATAAGTGGACAGTTTTCTGGGAGTCCTACCATAGATTGGGCTATTGGGGTATTGAAATGCTACCCTTTTAGCTACACTTTCTGGTTCTACCGGAAGTCCTATCCCTTTCACTTTGAGGCACTATGCTCTGAAAAAAAATCTGTTTAGAAGGGCCTATTCCCAGAGTGATTCCTTTCCCTTTCTATGGCTCGAGAATGCCCAGTGTTGACAATAGCTTCCCTTTACCGTCTGCCACGTGTCAGGAGCTTTGTGTAATTTTTTCTAATAGGTCTCCAAGGCAGAAATTTACCCCATATAATAGATAAAGAATATCAGGCTTAAAGAGTTACTTGCTCAGATATCTAGGAAGTGCTACCACCTAGTTTGCTGAAGAGCCAGGATGTAACCCATGGTTGTCTGACTTCCACATGAGTGCTTTGTTTGGTTTTATTTTTTCTCTCCTGTACCACTGTGCTGTCCCTGGGGGAGAAGGCTGCTACCGTGATTGGCACAAAGCAGACCTCCGCCCCCCAGAGCTTCCATAGTTTCTCTTCCTCATCTGTTCGTGTCTCAACTTGAATGACATCTCCTCAGAGAGTCCTTCACAAGCACCCAAACATCCTAGTTATACTCCCCGTTCCTCCTTTTATTAAGTCAAGTTATTCAGTATCCTTTGAGGTATTTATTGGCATGTGAAATTATTTTGTTACATGTTTCTTGCCTCTGTTACGTGACTGGAACATGAGCTCCTTGAAGCCCAGGCTCCGTATGTCTTGTTTTCTGGTGTATCCCTAGCACTGAGCGACGAGCACATGGCTGGTGCTCAATAAAGGTCTGTTGGCTGACTGACCTGCTGTCTCAGTAGGAGCCATGAATATATGCTGATCTTCAAAATGGGTAGTGGACTCTTGATAGGGCTTTATGTTGTCTGAAAGACTATAGGTGACTGAATAACTTTTCCATATTTGTTTTCACAAAGTATCTGTAATTTCTTTCTGGGGAAAGACAAGAGAAGAACAACAGGTCTAAAGCACTTACTGTTCTTTTCTGAGCGTGCTAGATTTTCCCTTCATCGGTCTTCAAAGTCACATTGGAATCAAGATAGAAAGGCAGCTCCTTTTTCAAGACACAAATGTCTTTTAATGGCAGATCAGAAATGGACTCAAATTCTAACTAATGAGTTTCAGACAAACACTGAACGAATCATGAATTAAAAAAAGCAAGTCCTGAATATTCGCTGGCCAAGTTACTGGCTGACGGTGATACTTAGGTGCCCTCTAGTGTGTGTCGGTTTTTATATCAGTTCTTTGCTTCACATGTCATATGATAAAGATCTCCTCATGTATTCCAAGGTGATTTTTCCAGTGCATTTTAATGTACGATCAACAGATGAAAAATGTACACCGTACAGATGAAAAATGGCAAAAATAATTGTGGAGAAATTTAATTTAAAAACTGATGGTTCTGCTCTGAGCCATTATTTACAAGCAAAGAGTGCAATTTAGGTGACCTGAGCAGTCAGGGGGTGTGAAGTTACAAGGGTTACTATAAAATGTTGGGTCTTGTGAGTCCATAGGCATGGTTCAAAAATAAGAGCTATAAAAAGGATATAAAGTGAAAGGCTGTGCTCCCATCCCCCTCCACCCTTCACAATTAACCACCCACATACCCTTCCACAGTTCTTTATGCATACCAGAGGAAATACAGAGCTTTATTCTTCCCCGCTTTTTTACACTGTATGCACTGTTCTATACCTTTAATTTTTCCCTTAATAATAAACCTTGATAAGTTGTCCATAACCATCCATGGAGAACATCCTCATTTTTTAAACAGCTACAATGTACTTTACTCTATGGATGTACTATAATTTCAGTATTACCCACATGATAGACATTTGGATAGTTTCCAATCTTTTGCTGAAAAAAGGCTGAAATGGAGAGTCTTGTACAGGAGTTATTTCAAAACTGCACATATATAACCAGGAAAAATTCCTAGGAGTCGGATGTGTTGGGTCAAATAAAAATAATTGTTGCGAACAATTATATAATGTTTGCTATAAGGCAGGCATTGATCTAACCACACTACATATATTAACTCATGTACTTAATCTTCTTAATAATCCTGTGAAGGAAGTACTATTATTATCTCTCTCTCTCTCTCTCTTTGTTTTTAAGGATGAGGAAACTGAGGCACATAGGGGTTAAGCAACCTGTCCAAGGTCAGACAGCAGGGGGCAGTGCCAACCACCTTGGCTCTGAAGTCTATTCTCTTAGCCATATGTCTTAATTTTTCTAGGAGTATATGTATTAGTATTTTAAATAGATATTAACAAGTTGTCCTCCCCACCTGTTAGGCCAATTTATTATCTCACCAACCTGACTGTCCCTTTTTGCCTACAGGTTCATCAAACATTTGGAATTTGGTTGGTTTAATTATAGGTGAGAAATAGAACCCCAATGTAGTATTGATTTATATTTCTTTTCTAATGACTGAGGTTGGGTATCTTTTTATATATTTCATAGATATATGTATTAACTTTTCTGTGAATTTCCTATTGATGGCCTTTGCATATTTTTATATTGGGATTTTTGGTCTTGATTTCTAGGAGCTCTTTACATATTAGAGATGTTAGGCTTTCATCTGTGATATGAATTAGAAATATTTTTCTTCTTATGCTTTTTTCCTACAGAAGTTTTTGGTATTTATGTAGTCCGATTTATCACTCCTTTGTAGATTGTGGATTTTGAACCATTTCGAGGTCATGGGAGAATTTGCTTCATTTTTTTTCCTAGTATTTTTATGGTTTAATTTTTTTTAATTAAATATTTGGTCCATTTAGAATTTATCTTGTTGTATGATATGAGGTATGGCTCTGACTTCATTTTCTCCCAGATGGCTACCCAGTTGTTTTATTGAACAATGCACCATTTCCTCATTGATTTGAGATACTGCTTTATCAAATCATAGTATCATATCCTATATTCCCATATGTAATTTGGTTCTGTTTCTGCACTTTCTACTCTGTTGTTCCATTTTTCTGTCTATATATGCATTAAATATTATCCTAGTATTTAATTATTGAGGGTTTATAATACACTCTCTGGTAGTGTTAGATTCTGTTGTGATTCTTAATGTCCAGAGCTTTCTTTATTATTCCTGCTTTTATTTTTCATCTGAACTTAATCAGTTTTTTGAGTCTTATTAAAAAAAAAACTGTTAACATTTTTTTTGGAATGTCATAAACTTCTTAGATGTACTTTCAAATCTTCCCAAAGACAATACAACTACTTAAGACCCTGTCTGATTCAACTGGGCATAAATGCTTGTGACAAAATGATGTATTAAAAAGCTGATTTTCTTCACTGTGTAATGGTAATTGACATTTAGTCATTCATTCGGCAATAGATGTCATTTATCCTTTCAGTATTTCTAGTTGTAAGATATTGGTCATCTCTTTCAAAGAAATTAAGAGGAGAAAGTAGATTTTCAAACATGAAAACCTTCCAGATAGATGCTGCTTAATCTAAAACAATACCCTCAAAACCTGCCACCCCTAATTCTTACCTCCTGCTCCCAAATTAACAGAATAATCCTATCAGCCATTGAAATCATCAATGCTCTATGGGTACTGACTTAACACCACTACGACTTTGGGTTTCTGGAAAACCCTGTAGGTGCTTTATATGTGGTCCATGGACCAGCAGCCTTGACATCACCTGGGCACTTGTTAGAAATGCACACTCTTGAGTCTCACCCCAGACCTACTGGATTAAAATCCATATGTTAAGATTCTGGGATGGTTCATGAGAAGCCTTAAAGTTTGAGGGGAAAAAAAGATCAGTGGTTCTCAGTAGGCCCAACAGCAGAAGTGGCGTCACCCAGAACCACGTAGAAAATTCAAATTCTTGGGTCCTGCCCTACACCTAGTGAATCAGAAACCCTTAGGTTAGGTATGGCAATCTGTTTTAACAAGCCCCCCAGTTGATTCTGATTCACAGTAATGTCTGAGAATCCCTGGTGTAAATTAGTGGTTCTCAATCTTGGTTGAGCATTAGAAACACTTGGGGAGCTTTGAAAGAAAAATACTGGCGCTCAGGGTCTTACCCAGAGATGTCAATTGGTCCAGGTGAAGCCAAGAATCACTTTTTAAAATTAGTTTCTCAGGTGAATCTAATATCCAGCCAAGTTTTCAAACATCTGTTCTAGAAAATACCATTTTCCCCTCACATACAATTTATACTAAACAGAGTAAGTTTGGAGGGATGGAAGAGGTCCATTTTTCATTCCCCATATATTTACTGAGACCTTACAGTGTGTTAGGCTAGTTACCATGAAGATTGAAAACAGGTACAAAGCATAGTTCTTGCCCATAAGGAAACATATAATCTGTACTGGCAGAAAGACCTGCACATACTTCATATATAAATAATGACTTGAAAGGAACACATGGTTCAGTGCTATTGACTATAATTCAATAAACCAGTTACACATATCCTATCACTGCTAGGTCAAACTAATTTCTATCCTTTTTTTAGTATATGTGCTGCCGAAGCAAGCACTAATTTCTATCCTTTTTAAAAGAAGAAGAGTAAGATGAAGGAAATGTATGTTGGAAAATGGTGAAGAAACAATTTTGAATATAATTAGCAATCAGCCCTGAGACAGTTGAACCTGGAGAAAGTGGTGGACAAGGTCAATAGCCACTTCAAAGACTATTTTATGAGCTTAAAGATTGAGCAAGTCAAAAATGCTTTAAAGTTTTCTCACTGGCCTAGCAAAATATTATGCTATGGAATCACTGTCAGTCAAGTCACCCCAATATTGTTTGTAAATTAAGTTATAACTACTAAGAAAAATAAGCGATTAAGAAATCAGCTATTAAAGAGTTTATAATAAAGCTATTTTCACCTTTATTATTAGGAATATAACTTTCTTTTGGCTTCACAATTCGCCTCTTCATCTAGACTGGCTTCTTTGGAGAACACGTTTAGAAACAAATGAAAAATATTGTTCTAGTCTGGGAGAAATTACTGGTTATAAATACTTTTCACAGATAATGGACTGTTGAATATATTTTTAAAGGAGCAACCAAGCAAAATTCAAAATTTCATATATTTTATGAAAAGTACATTAACATCTAAAATTGGGTCAAAAATGTTGATAATTCTTTTGCATTCAGCTATGTGTTTTGAGAATTCAGCTGAATATACTACATCCATTCTTCTGTTCTATTATTAGTTACCAAGGCAGGAATGTGACCATAATCCTTTAAGACTATAAAGGGAGTTTCTGAATTAAGAGAAAATCACAAATGTTCGTCTACCTCCTCTTTCATTTCTACAAAAAAATACTTACAGGTTAGAGCAGGTTAGAGCATTTTAAATAATACCAATTTGAATATGGAATAGGTTTAAGGGCATCCCCGTGTAATGTATTAACCTTTCCTTCATATTTAAAAATGACCTCATATTAGTAAGTAATGAATTTCAAGCTGGTTCCCCCAAGAAGGATGGCCATTCTTTTCTTATGTCCATGGGCATGTCCACTAGGAGTTGGGCTGATAGGATCCGTATGAATGCCCATGAAATAGAGCTAAGGCTACTGGCTCTAACAGATTCTGAATCCATCATCTGGGATAGAATTTACTCTTGAAATGATCAGATAAGAAAGGGAGGGCATTTATTTTTCCCATTTTATAGATGGAGAGACTAAAGTTTATATCATTTGCACAGAATAAAGGGTGGTGTAGTGATTACAGTTGTGGTTGGAAAGGTAATAGAATCACCCGGATAATTAAAAAGACAAAACGGGGCGCCTGGGAGGCTCAGTTGGTTAAGCATCTGCCTTTGGCTCAGATCATGATCTTGGGGTCCTGGGATTGAGCCCCGCATCAAGTTCCCTGCTCAGTGGGGAGTCTGCTTCTCCCTCTCCTTCTGCCCCTCCCCCTACTCGGGCGTGCGCACTCGCTCTCACGTGCGCACTCTCAAATAAATCTAAAAAAAAAAAACCAAACAACCACATGCTATAGCCTGCCACCCTCCTGCTACCACCCAAAGTGTATATAAAATCTAAGTTGAGAATCACTTGTGTGTGCGTTGCTGTTACTGACATGAGTATGTCACATCACCTCCAATGTATTAGGACATTTAATAGAGTTGAATGCCAGTGCTGTAGCAGAAACAAAGGCAACCAACACAGGGAATCAAACCTTCAGTCCTGTATTTTATCTCGTGGAGTATGCAGTTAAAAAAAAATTCTATGGTTCCTTGAATGGACATATTTTGGATATATTAATTGAATTATAGCACTGTCAGCCATTGGTGGCTTTGATTTTGCTCTTAAGAATTAGTGGAGTAGGGGCGCCTGGGTGGCTCAGTCGGTGAAGTGTCTGCCTTCGGCTCAGGTCATGATCCCAGGGTCCTGGGATGGAGTCCTGCATCGGGCTCCCTGCTCAGCGCCGAGCCTGCTTCTCCCTCTCCCACTCCCCCTGCTTGTGTTCCCTCTCTCTGTGTTCCCTCACTTGCTCTCTAATAAATAAAATCTTAAAAAAAAAAAAAGAATTAGTGGAATAGGGGCCCCTGGGTGGCTCAGTTTGTTAAGCATCTGCCTCCGGCTCAGGTCATGATCCCAGGTTCCTGGGATCGAGCCCCGTGTCTGGCTCCTCTCGGTGGGAAGCCTGCTTCTCCTGCTCCCTCGGCCTGCCACTCCCCCTGCTTGCGCTCTCACATTCTCTCTCTCTAATAAATAAATTAAATCTTAAAAAAAAAATTCGTGGACTAATTCCCCTGATTCTTCAAAGAGGAGCAAGGGATAGGACGTTTGTTTTACCCAGCCACGTGGCTGTAATGACATCACCATCTCGAAGGAAGTGATCTCCAGCCATTTCAAACAAAGGCACATTCCAGTGTTTGGAAGAGATTATTAAGTAGCACTTACGTACCTGTTCTGGGAGGACGTCCCCCCTTTTTTTACTGTGAAGTTGAAGATAAGAGTCCGTTTTAGGACTAGGTAATCCCAAAGTCAGCTTGTTTTTTTCCACGAAATATTGTTTGGACTTCCTTCGCTGATGGCCACGTGATCCTGGCAGGAAAACCTCGTTATGTGAACTTGAACTCTTCAAGTAGTGAGAGAGGTTGCTTGACTTCTCCCCCAGATCACTGTCGCTCAGCTCTGAAAATGGCCGGCTCTGATGGGCACCACGCTCATAGTTGGGGCTTAAAAATTCACTGCCAAGCAAAGAGGCAACACTCTGTGGGCTACTCTTGTGTTCACCTTTCTCCCCCGAGAGTTCCATCGATGACTCCTTGGAAGGGTACAGTGGATCCAGAGTCAGATTTTCAGTAGAGCTGTCTACATACTCTGATAATGTTTCCATAGTCAACAACTTCCTCTCCTCTTTCTTACTCTTCCAGTGTGGGTCATATCGGAGGTCCGAATATTTGTCTTCGACTGGTTGTTGGCTGCCCAAAGCAGAAAGGAAATGTCAAGTCCTTAATCAAAATGAAATTACTCATTATGTTTAGTCATCTCACTTGACTCTTTCTCCTATAATTTTCCTTTTACAACCACGTGTTGAAGACATCACTGAGGCTCAAATTAGGCATACGGAGTATACATAAGGGCAAAAAGGTTTTAATTACAAGTTCATTAAATTAGGGAATAAAAATGGGGGATAGTTAATATAAATGCCCCAAAACAGCTGAAAATCACATGCCAGTGGTTCAAGGGATGCTATTACTTATGCACACCTTAAGTACTTCAGCTAGTGAAGATAAAACTGATTTCACATTTTGGCTGGTGACATACACGTTTGGGGGCTTATCTAGGAAGAAAATGCCATTATTGCCTGGATGATAGTTTCCTTGGTCTGCTTCTGCTGTGAGGGAAAGCAAGATTTATCTCAACTGAATACCTACCTAGGTTCATCCTCCTTTTAAGTATTTTGCTTTTCATTTTGTCTTTGTAGATTTTATCACATGTGTTGTAGAAAGATCCCCAATGTTCAGAATCAGATGGTGGCTCACTGAAAAGTTCTTAGTTCGCATTCTTTTGGTTTGTCACATGGATGCACACAAAACAGAACACAGGCCAGTGTGTGCCCTTAGCTGTAGGACAGCCCTATTTCAGCAAAAGGTTAAACATATGGTCCTGCCAGAGGGATGTGCGCTAGTCCATAATCAGGGCATATGAACCCAAATAAAGTCTTCCCTTTTCCTCATGACAATCTCAATTTGTAAAGTGCCTCCTGGTCTTAACCAAAAAAAAAAAAAAAAAAAAAAAAGCTGGTAATATGGCATATTTAATGGCCCCTTTGATCTTCAAAAGCTAAATGGGAGAGATTTTCCTTCCTTGAGTATAGTAGATGCAATCCTCTAATCAAAAAGAAAATGTAAATCACCTAGGCTTTTTATGCTACTTGATATTCCCGTTTACAGAGGACATAATTTTATGCTGGATAAACAAACTAATAGTGCCCCTACTACTAATTTACTTCTCTTAATGTGGACCTAGATGTTTTTGGATTTGATGTAAAGCAAAAAATAAGAGTGAAAAGACAAAACTCCCATGTCTTGCTAAACTGTCATTTTGATTTCACATATTAAGATGGAGAACTTCTTGGGACGCCTGGGTGGCTCAGTCAAGTGTCTGCCTTCCGCTCAGGTCATGGTCTCAGGGTCCTGGGATCGAGTCCCACATCGGGCTCCTTGCTCAATGGGGACCCTGCTTCTCCCTCTCCCTCTGCCACTCCTCCTGCTTGTGCTCTCTTTCTTTCTCTCTGACAAATAAATAAAATCTTAGAAAAAAAAAAAAAGGAGAACTTCTTGGGGTAGGCTGCTCTTCTTTCTCCACCAAGGGAAGAAAAGTGATATTCTCTTCCAGCAAAATGCCTGAATGGAGATTGTGCACATTTATTGGGAAGTGGGATATCAAACTGTGCAACTCACCCCGCAGCCTAAGCACCATGGGTTACCTGCCTCTGGGGCTTTTGAGGAGGAGGTGTCTCCTGTGCGATGTCATATGAACTCACACTGTGTTTTGGCCTTGCCTTTCACTCAGCTCTCTAGGTCTCATTGGGCATGGAGTGGGGACATGGAGTGGTCCAGCAGGGCACAATCTGGACTTGGGGCTGGACAGACCTGGGCTCAAGTTCTGGGTCTGTCATTCCTTATGTGTGCATGAAATCATGCCATCTTTTGTCTGTAAGTAGCGAAAAATTGTATTCTGTTTACTTCTCAGGATTGCATAAACATCAAAACGAGACAATATATCTTAATCTTCTGTATATGTGCTTATATCACCTTTCACTATGGTAACTTTGCCTCTTCACCCACTTAAAGTTCTGGGCTGCAGGGACTGAGAGATATCCTTCCTTCCCTAACTTCTGCCTGAGTACTCTACCCTGTGCTCTGGAAAGAGAAGTTAATGAGCGTTTCTTAAATAACTAAGCCTCTAAAATTACTTGAGTCAAGACAAATGTAGCACCAGATATTAATTTTTAAAAACCCAATAGTAGTAAATTAGAATCTGCACATGCAGAAAAGCTTCTTGCATTGGACCAAATTAGTGAATGATTTTAGGACTCACCATGTAATGAGTTAAACATAAGGGTGATTGTTTAGGTGGGAAAGATCAGATTAAGGGGCACCTTGATCATATCTTCAAGTAAATAAAGATATGAAATTTTTTTAAGTGAAGAAAATTGCTGTTTCCCCATATCCAGTACATACTGAAGGGAAAAAGTAAATGTAACTGTCCTGTTCATTCATTTCATCTATTTCACAGAACTGAACTTCTATCATTCCCTTGCTCACTCAGTGATTCTGCTGAGTGTTTATTGAGCACTTACCGAGCTAGGGGATACAGTGATGGGCTCACAGCCTCGTGGGGAATACAGACAAGAAAACAAGCTATATATAGGGCGCCTGGGTGGCTCAGACTGTTAAGTGTCTGCCTTTATTTAGCTCAGGTCATGATCCCAGGGTCCTGGGATGGAGCCCCACATTGGGTTCTCTGCTGAGCAGGGAGCCTGCTTCTCCCTCTGCCTGCCGCTTCCCCTTCTTGTATACTCTCTCTCTCTGTCAAAAATAAATAAAATCTTTAAAAAAAAGAAAAGAAAACAAGCAATTTATGATGGGAGCGATGAGTGTCCTGATGAGGAGCATGGGCCTATTGAGACTCACGAGGGATCTCCAGTCCCATCTCGGGAGGTGGAGAGAAGCTTTCTGAAGGAAGTGATGGTTTAGCTGAGACCTAATGCTAAGAAGGACGGGGGTGTATGCCAGGCTGAGGGAAGAGCTTGTAAAACAGAATGGTGGGGAGAACGTGGTGCTTTCAAAGAACAGATTCTGTATGGATGAAAGGAAGGTTGAGGAGCGCTCAGGGTGAAGCAGAGGTGAGATCTTGAAAGGCTCTGTAAACTCCGTGAAGGAATGTGGCTTACCTAAATTAACTTGAGAGTCTGGCTTGGAGCAAAAATAATTTAATTAGAGAGCAAAGATGTTAGTGAGACTTTTGGATAGCCCAAGTGATGAGTTTTTGGAAGGGATTATATACAGGGGCTTTTTTGTTTGCTTGATTTTTGTAAAGTCTTAGAATAGCCAGCCTTCTTTGCACTCCTTAAAGCAGGGTTTGGCAGCCTTTGAACGTGAGCATCCCACTGGGGATCACTGCTCTGTTACTTAGCCGGGGTGGGGGGACGTGGGGTGCTGACTTTGGGAAGATAGTCCGTATTGCATGCCCATTAGGGAATGCTGACGGTGAATCTCCAGTTTTTTCCTTAGAAGAGCCCAATGAGGGAAGTACTATTATTATCCCCATTTAATAGATGAAGGACCTGGAGCTTAGAGAGCTCATGGGACTTTCCCAAGGTCACAGAGCGAACAAATGGTGGAACCAGGACATAGACCCTGGCAGTGTGCCCAACTCCTGTCTGCTGAGTTGGCCTGTATCATGCAGCTATCCCCATAGGTCATCGTGGAGCAAGGCCTGCCTTCTGTAAGTGAATCGGTCAGTCAGCCAGTCAGCAAATAGGCGCTGAGCAGCTCCCTGGGTCCTAGCCACTGAAGCACGGTGAGCAAAACAGAAGCAGGCTGGTGGATCTTACCTGCTAGCAAGGAAACAGGCTTTGTGTGCCAGCTCTCATGATCCAGTAATAAATTAGATGTATAAAGAAATGCAGCATATTATGTGTATTTAAAGTAGGAGGGCATAAGTTTGCTCATCACTGAAAATATGTTAACCTCTTATTTCCAGATTCAGTTGGCAGATGATATCTCAAAGGCCATTTCATTTCTATTCTATGATCCTATGATAAACTCACAAGAGAATCAATAGGCAGAAGAATGCTTATTATTTAAAAAAAATAGGTAGTATTTGGGGCGCCTGAGAGGCTCAGTCATTTGGGTGTCTGACTCTTGGTTTCAGCTCAGGTCATGATCTCAGGGTTGTGAGATCAGGCCCCACACTGGGCTCTGCACTCAGCACAGAGTCTACTTGAGTTTCTCTCTCCCTCTTCCTCTGTTTCTCCTCCTCCGCTCTCAAATAAATAAATCTTTAAAAAAAATAAGTAGTCTTCAAGGATTGAAGGATATGATTTCCCTGATTCCATCTCTGCAGTTATACTAAGAAAACTGGCACTCACAGTGGTCATCACGTTTAACGAGCACCTGCTGATAATGGCATGTCTAGTCATGAGTATAGACCTTTCTCAGTTATATGTCATCTCCGTGGTGTTCTTCTTGCCTGAATAACGACACGGCGTCTTTTGGTTCTGAGAAATGGTACAGCAGAGTGCCTGAGGACAGGGGGCCTAGGATCAGACTGCCTGTACTCGATTCCTGCTGCCACCAGTTACTGTGTGGGCCTGCGCAAATCATTTAACTTCTCTGTGCCTCAGCTTGCTCATCAGTGAAATGGGGATAACAGTACCCATCTCACAGTGCTGTGGAGAGGATTAAGTGAGTTAATAGATATGAATGCTTACAATGAATTTTGTCCTTGACACAGAGTAAGGATCCAGTGAGGGCTAGTTATGACTGCCTCTGCCTGTGAGCTCCGTCACCATTTTTGACTTGCCCTGTGTTACAGTCAGTCACCATGACACAACATTGTCGTGTATTGTGCTTCCTGCTGGTGGATCTCAAGGGATTCTTCTCTCCCTGGGGCTCAAGTTATTTCCAGGTCACAAAGCTGTGTTGTGATGCACTAAGGGGCACCTTCGTGGCCTGAAGGAACTAGCCCTTATCTTCAAAAATCCAATTTTTGTTACCATAACTTAGGCACCTGTGGACAATCTGTTTGGACAGTAGTTTAGGAAATGGGACTAAGAAATTTCAGCCACATGATGAAATATTTTAAGAACCTGCTGAGTGCTGATGAGGAAGATAAAACTGGGAGAATTAAATGACTTTAGATCTTCAGAAAGAACTGTAATTTCTGACCTCAACCAATTACCGTTCTTAAATGCCCCTAGAAGTATATCATACATTGCAGAAAGACGTGTTTTAAATGGAACCTAAGCAATACAAAAGGTTGGGGAACAAATCAGAAAAAAAAAAAAAAAAGAATTGCTTTGGCTGAGAAAAGTGTTTCTGAACCAATCCTATGAAGAGAAACTAATAATGTATACAGAGGAGATTTGAATCTGAAAATGTGGCTCTTCTAAGAGCTTTAATTACACTGTGCCATTTATACCTGTAATGACGGTCTCCAAGCATCCTCTCCGTCCCCTTTCTAGATGGAAACTATATGTCGAAACAAATGCCAGGTTATGTTTTGCAAAATCATGAGCACGGGGAAGCTGTAATACTTCACAGAAACGAATCTAATGGTTGAAATAGAACATGATACTGAAGAACCCCATTGTACTGAGCTTGTGTGCTAAGAAGCTCAATTAGGTTTCGTGGTCCAGGTCAACAAACTGGAACAAAATGAGTGTGAAGTGCTCCTTCCTCAGTAATCATCTGCACACAAAACATGCACTTCTCTTCCTCCCCATTTGATAGAAAGGTTACACAGACAATGCGTACACAACTCTTTTGTTGCTGTTCAGACAACAGATGCCGGGTCTCCTCTTCAGATGCCTAGGTAAGACCTGGATGCAGAGAGGAAGGGGAGATGGTCTCATACGCGCACGCCATGATATTTGCAGGCTTTAATGGACCATATTTGAGTACTTACTGTACTCAACTTCAAACAAAATAAAATCAAATCTCCATTTAATGAAGAGCCTCATAGTTAGTGTAGCATTCAATCAAAAAATTACTAAAATTAGAGCATGTTTCTAGTACAATTAACATCCTTTGCACTCATAATAAAATATTCAATAACTGGCCATTTTGCCTGTTGAGGTGGTGAATAAAAGCACTGCTATTAATCATTTAGCAGTTATTTATTTGCCACTTTATTTTAAGTAGGCAGTTAAATTGAAACTGCACATGTTATTATTGATTTAGGTTTAATTTAATCCTTTTAAACAGAACAATTATTCCCAATTTATATGCCATTAAATCTTTTATGCATATGAACAGCAAATTCAATTTTTGTTTAAGTGTGAAGTTTTTAATGCTTCTTTAAGGAACTATAAAACTGACAATTATTTCCAAGGATTTCTGAGTTCTAGGCTCATCTTAATCTTTTTATCAGTGGCTTTTAAGTAAATCAAATGAAATAAATCCAAAGGATTAAAAAAATCTCTTTTGCAAGCATGAAATAAAATGGTCCCATTAATACGCTGATGCACTTCAAGTAGGTTGTTTACGATGCAGGGAATTTCATTTATTGTAGGCATCCTGCTTTAAAAAAAGAAAGTAAACATTTTAATAGAAAAAAGTTGCTTTAATGAACTGAAGGCCAAAGACTGTCTCTAGAAGCGCACTCAAGAGAAGGAACTGGATTGTTACCTAGTGAACTTTATTTACCCCAGTTATATAATTTGGATAATTCCAAAGAGTCCCTTCTTTGTCTTTGACAACAGATTTATGGCTGCAAAATAACCGGATATTTGCCCCACGTTCTTATAAGTACCAGCCTTGATTCAAGGACAGTCTGTGAGTTGAATGAAAACAAATGATCTAAGAGCATGTGGTCATAATTGTGATGTAAAATTCTCATACCTCACTTCTCTTATCTTATGTGAAACAAAGCCTGCACCTTCACAGGGGAAATGATGTATGACCCAGTATTTAGAAACACAATTCCTCGCATTCAGTGAGCATTTACAATGCTCACGCTAGGAATTTTCCATGGATATCTTGGATGTTCTTTTCATTCTCCAGAAACGGTGGCTAAGAAGCCTTGGATTTATAAAATTTGTAGGCATTTACATTTCTTTAGATAGAATTTCCTGCCTTTTATTTGTTTTATTTTATTATTTGTAAAAGATTTATCGAGAGAGAGAGAGAGAGAGAGAGAGAGAGAGAGAGAGAGAGAGAACGAGTGAGCCAGGGTGGGCAGGGGAGGGGGAGAGGGGGAAAAAAAAATCTCAAGGAGACTCCCCGCTGAATGCAGAATCTATGCAGGGTTCAATCTCAGGACCCTGAGACCATGACCTGAGCGAAAATCAAGAGTCAAATGTCTAACTGACTGAGCCACCTAGGCACCCCAAAGAATTTCCTGTCTTCTAAATGCCTGATATTGACAGCATTGTAATTGCAAGGTAGCTGTGATGTCATGAGAGAGGCAGTGGAAGGACGGGCCTTGAAACGTGGGTCCCAGTCCAGATTTTGCCACTGACTGGCTGTGTGTACTTGCATGAATCTCTTCACCACCCTAGGCCTTGGATTCCTCCTTTGGACAATAAGGAGAATAGGCTGTACTTTAGGAGCCCTGCAGCTCTGAGAACCTATAGTTTTATTAATTGGATTACATCCATCATGCAAAATTCAGCAATGGTATATAAGAATTGGAAAAAGCATTCATTTTACATTCAGTATATTAAAAATGTGTAATAATTAAAGCTTTCTCTATTTTCACACTTGCCAGGGAGTAGAAATAATGACTACAGTTAAGGTCATGGATTAAACTATTCCTTTAATAGCTTGCTTACAATCCTCTTAACCGTCTTGATAACCTTACAGGATTGTAGGTGATGTAACTTTAAATGATGCTTTGGGAGGTTTTTGATCTCACTCTTTATTTACTAATTTAACACCATAAGCATCCCGATTTTGAAATAAGCTAGAAAGGAACTAGCGGTTGTCTCTGAGGGCATTACACCCCAGGGCACTGCGGCTTTAGCATTTCTGGCAGGGACTCTGCCTTTAATAGACACAATCTATGCCCACGCACACACTTGACTTCCATCTCTGACTGCTCATCTGTTGTGATGGCGCCGTGCCTGCCCTGAGGATTGCACCAGGGTTTAACGACGCAGAGTGTGAGAGCAAATGGATGCACAGACAACAGAAATGACTAACGCCTGCAACAGAAAGTCACTTCTCTGATATAACCATTCCCATGTGATCAGAAATAACTAAAACGCTAGCAGCCATCCCCAAAATACTGTGTGAAACCCCTAGAGTAAGGGGGTAGTGTAATGTATGTGAAGGGGTTGGCCAACCCAGGGCCTTAAACTGAAAATCTATCTAGTAAAGTCCGTAAAAATCAACATGGATGAATGTTTCTAGACACCAACAGGGATGAAAGTGGGCTCCTGGAAACTCTCACAGGGTTCTTAGTAATACTAGAATGTTAAACATGCCCTCAGGTGTCATCTTTACTCTCCTAACCAGTGCAAACCACCACCAACAACAAAACAAACAATCTACGACCCCCGTGCGAGAAAAGTCCGCCCTCAGCTTCATATTCCCAGTGTATTCCACAAAACAGTCTGGGAATTGTGCGGGGAAATCAGAATGCTGTTTTGGTCTTTACTCGGTTTCTCTTTACCCACTCACTGTTTCGGTTCTCCAGTACTGCTATTTGAAACTTCACCTGATTCTTGTACTATTAATCAGAAATAATATATATATAAAAGCATTTGAGAGGAATATCTTAGACCACCACAACACAATACAAATGCGGATTATTATTATCGAGTCCCTTTCTTATTTTTAGACAATTCTAAGCATAACAATTTAAGAATGCCTCATTGCGCCTTGACTCCTGCCCAGGAATTTTTTGCACAAGGTGGTTTATTAGAATATGGGATCTTTGGTGAAGGCTGTTGTTCCCAGATGATGTGAAAGACATCTACAGAACTTAATGAATGAACACATCTCTTTCCGAGGAGCGGTGCTGGGGAATATAGACGACTATGACCCTGCTGCCCAAAGAAAACACGATTAATGTTGGTTTATTCCCAAGGCAGACTATCCTTTAAAAACTTTTATTACTTTACCTAAAACATATACTTTTCCTTGTATATTTCCTCTGGCCTCAGTTTAGTCCATATCGAAATTGTTACAGCTTTAATTTTTGCTAGATCGTAAAATTGAACCCTTTATCAGATCAGCCCTGATCACCTATCTAGATAACTTCTAATTAGAGGCTCAGGTTTTGGTTAGGGGACCATTCATTCAGTTCAGTTTCTGGCTCTGCCGCTAAGTAACTGCATAAACCTTCACAACTGTCAGAGCCTTGTTTCCTTATCTGCAAAATGGGGGTAATAATGCATAAGAGGCTCTTGTAAGGATAAATAAGATAGTATATGTAAAGCAAATAGTTCCACAAATGGGAGCTGATTACATTTAAGTATTCTTATTAAACACATATACTAGGTACTGTACCGCTGCCCTCTGATTTTTTTTTTTTTAAACATATAAGGTTTCAGAGGCCCCAGGACTGAAGAGTTTATTTCTAATGCTCGAGGAATTACATTGATCTCTTTTTTTGCCAGCACTGAGTATCCTAAGGCTAGCTGTGGAGTGGGGTTTAAGGATTATCACGTGGAGATCCTCTCTCCACTCTTGATTCATTCACCGTAGTCAATGCTGCTCCAATTTCCATTAAGTAAAAGGTTTTCTCTAATCCATATACATTGAACTATGGCTTGACTTTGGTGAGATATAGGAGAGTAATTGCTTTGAGGAGGTTCTGGTAACATCAAAACAGAAGAGTAGGGCTCAAGTGATTTGCCAGGCAGCTTTTAAAATTGTTGCTTATAACAGCAAGAAGAAAGGTTTTTCATGGTTTTAAGGCAAGGCTTTGACTAATTTTTTTGAACTACAATTCCCAGAATGCCATCTACCTTGTAAAAATGAAAGCCTACTTGAATTTCACATTGAGAGTCTGAGATCGATTTGTCTGTTTCACGGCTGCTAGTAAACTACTCAGAGCCAAGCAACAATGCACATAGGAAAGGTTTCCAAGACTTAAGTGAAAGAGGCCAATAACTAAACTACCCTGAATAATATTTTTGAGGCATTATTTGGCTAAAGGCTTCGGTTCTGTTTTCCTTTGTAGTGGAGAACTGGTCCTCCCAACATTCAATGTCTCAAGCACTACACCGCCAAATAATCACTAGGGCTAAAAGCCATTCTAACCCTGAGGATGATAGTCTTGTCATTAAAGATTTGTAAGGCAAGTCAGTCTAAGGAAAACAGCAATATTTACGGATCTCTGAATCAGAAGATGAAGGCCCTAACCATAATTTTGATTTCTGTAAGTACTTTTCTTTATTTTGAAATATATTGAGTGGCATTTACATTGTCCTTGGGTAAAGAGCAAGGGGTAAAGTCTGCTCCCTGAGCACTGAACTCAAAGAGGAAAAACTCAACTTTGGGGAAATGAGGTCCCTTAATGGATCTTTTGCTTTGTTCTCCACAGGCCAGAATGCCTATCTACTGCAAAACATCTTTCCTCTGCCCTCATTTCTGGAAAAAGAAAAAAAAAAAAAGCAATAAAACTACTACCGTTTATTACCTAGGAGACTCTGACTCTCTTACATCAGAGCTATGATAAAAACACGGCTTAGGGCATAGAGTCAGACTGCCTGAGTTCTCTGCTCCACCACTCAGTCGCAGTAATAAATGGGTATAAATATAACCCCTTTAAGACTCATGTAGAGCCTTTAAAATGGGGATCACTATAGTGTCTCCTAACAGGGCTGCCATACAGATTAAACGAGATAATACATGTAAAGTGTTTAGCACAGAGATGAGCTCATGATAAATGCTATAAATGCTAGCTATTGTTATGAACACCTTAAAGTAACCTTTGGCTTCTCTTCTTCCTTCAGCCACCATATCTAATCTGTCAACAAGCCCTGTCAATTCTTACACTCATTCTCTTCCCTCCCCAACTATAAATTACCTATGCAGTGAATGAACAAGATTGCTAAGAAGGATGTGCACCCACATAAGCGTACATATTGGTTATCTCCGAGGAGGCAGATGGGGGTGGGGGAATGGGTTTGAGAAGGGGAACAGGAAGTTTTGTCTGTAATATTTTATGCCTAATACATCTGAGTGGTGCCCGGGTGGTGCAGTCGGTTAAGCGTCCGGCTCTTGGTTTAGGCTCAGGTCATGATCTCAGGGTCCTGGGATCGAGCCCCACATCGGGCTCTGCGATCCGTGCAGAGTCGGTTTGAGTTTCTCTCCCTCTCCCTCTGCCCCTCCCACTCATGTGTGCGCTCTAAAATAAATTAATTAAAAAATATATATCTGAAACAAATACGGCAATAAGGGTTATGTGGTGTTTTTCTCTGTACTTTTCTTTAGGTTAGAATTTTGTCATCATTTACACCAACATCAACAACAAAACCACAAACGTCCTCCCACAGCACTATGATGTTCAACAAGTTATTTGATCTCTGTTCGCCTCATTTTCCTTATCTGTAAAATGGGAAGGGCAGCATTTTTCTGGCAGGATGACAATGAAGAATTAAATGAAATTATGGTTGGGCCTTTAAAAAGAGATACTGTTGTCATTGTTGTAATTATGATTACCATCTGGTAGTTTCTTTGCCGTCGTGAGTTTACCCTCTAATTCAGAATGCACCAGCTTGCAGGATAATCTTCTTCAAACAAGGCTTTCCTCTCACAGGTCTCCCCAAGAACCTGTATTCTCTCCCCCTGGTGTAGCCAGTCCAGGCAGGGGTGACTGGCTGGCTGACGCTTTCCCTGAGCCCGTCTTCCTCCCCCAGCACTGGGGCTGCACCTTGCTCATGGCGCCTACCACCTGCACTGTACTTTGAGATCCCTAAGAAGCAAATGAGCGTGATTCTGCCCAATAGTATTTGCAGTGGAAGAAATAAGGAGGGAAAACAGAAAGCAAGAAAGAGACTCAGGGCTGGGTTCTAATTCTAGCTCCTGCAGGTGCCCTTGCTATGACTGCCTTGCTGGGATGGGCTATCGCGTTCTGTGTTCAACGCCCTATCTGGGGTGTGGGCTGGTTGCACGCGCGATGGCCCCTATAATCAGGCCCCTTACGCAGTCCTCTTTCCCTACGCTCAGAACAAATCCTCAAGTGGGGCTTGAATGTGTCACATGTTCACTCTAATTTGGTTCTTGTTTCCAAATTTTTACCTTCTCTCCAAAACCCTGCCTGCCCAAGTTCTAGGCCTTCTAAGAAACTTTCCTCAATATATTTTACCCATTAGAAGAAAAACAACCGAACACATCTGTAACTTATAAAAAGCTAGTCACTGTTCTACATACATTGTGTATATATTCATTTATTTTTGCCTCAAAACTCTGTGAAGTAACTATTATCCCATTTTAATGATGAGGGAACCGAGGCACAGAGAGATTAAATGGACTTGGCCAACTCACACAGCTAGTAAGTGGCAGAACTTGAACCCTGAGGGTCTGCTTCGGACTACACACTTTGTCACCCCATGAAAACCTCTTTCTAATGAGTACCTTTTAACTTCTTCCATACTGTGTCATATAATTTTTTCATTAAAATTGAGTAATGCACTAATTTATCTTCTATTATTTGGTAGCTCATAGCATAATGTTAACACCCCATACATACTGATTATTAGAAATTAAATCCTTCTATGATTATGTTAAGCTGTAGGAGGTAGACCTTCATAAGCTCAGGTAGGATTGTACTCCCAGAATGTATTTACTGACACTGATAGCAGTCCTGGGAGATGAACAGGCCAGATCAGTTTGACAGGTGAGAAAAGTGAGCCACAAAAGAGTTAAGTGACTTATTTCAAATTATACACTAAACAGCAGTTCCTGGACCAAAGCAACACCACCTGATTCTAAGTCATGGCACTTTTTTATAGCAGGCTTTCTGGAATCTCTCCAAGGTCAGGTCACAGCAGTGGAGACACTCGGAATATGGACAGGAAATAACAGGAGGAGTGCATACACCCTTATTAATACCTATCCTTGTCTTTTGCATGTTTTTTATTTAAATAAAGGACGTGGCAAAAAGCCTGGCTTCAAGCTGTCCTTGGTTGCTTGGGAGCTGTCTCACACACACTATGAGGTGTTCATTACCATAGCCGGTCCTTACTGTTGCTTGTGATCTACCAGTGATAACTTACATTTCAGAACCCACTGTTATTGTACACAAGCCAATTCCTTACCTGTTGTCCATGCCATTGTTCTGGGTATGGAGGTTTTCTCTGCCATCCTTCCGAGCTACTTTTCTGCTTGCTTCCTCTTCGGTCTCACTCAGGCTTTCCTGTTGAAGGCTTTCCTCCTCCAAGCTGTCTGGCTCCATACTGTTGTCCCCCCAGATTTGGTCTTCAAACTGGGACTTACTCTCTTGAATGAAGCTTCCTGAATCAGATTCCAAGGAGTCTTTTGAAATCAGGTGTAAGTCCTTCTTGAAGGGTGGCTCTGTGGACCGGACCTTTAAGTTGGTATGATGAACAGGAGATTGAATTGAGAGCTTGGGAATTAATTTACTATGACTCATCTTGAAAACATACAAATATGAATATGAATACAAATATTCTTGATGCTAGGAGCAGTTGGCTTGAGTATTTAAAGTTGTGGCTCACAAAAGCATTACCTAAAAAAGAAAATTGTATTCATGTCACTTTGTGACTACAGAATTCTCTTTAATTTCAATATTAATCAAACATTTAGGTGAGCAGAACCCTGTTACATTATCTGCAGCCTTTTGTATGTACCCTTTTGTATGGGGAAGGTCTACTGGAAAAACTATTGTGTTCTCTGTACAGAAACACATCTGATGTAGAGTTCATAAACAGCCTGAGTAATCAAATACAGCTTTATTGAGGAAATCAAATGGCTGGATTCCTTTTTCTACCTTCCAAGGGCCTATTACAGACAGGCCTGGACAAAGCTAAATGGTTAATTATGGACGGTACTTTGATGGCTTTATTTCAGATACCCAGGGCACCAATATAAATATGCCATGTTCAGGAGTATTCATGAATAGAGTAAAACAGGTTCAGGGTCTACCGTTTGAAAAGTAAAGGAGAGAGCAGGGAAGAGCATGGTTTCCATAGTTGGAACTGTAAAGAGGGAAGCTGTTTTGTACCTAGATCTATATTGGCTGGTTTCATCATTTAGAAGGCATTTTGGCCCCCGGTTGCCACTAGGTAAGAATGAGTAATTTAGGTGGACATTACGTGGAGATCAATCTCAGCTTAGTATACAAAAAAAAAGAACAATGATTAAAACTGTTTCATGCAAAATTTGGAGGCTTTGTGCATTCTGCCACTAAGTGATTCATAGCAGAGGCTGGATGTCTACCTACCTGAAAGGGATGCTGTCCTCGAGAATATTGGGTGGGTGGGAGATTGGCCTGAGTAACAGCTAGGGTCCCTTCTAACTCGCTTAAGGGTGTGATTCCAAGTGAGCCTTTTTTGTCTCAGAGGGCTGCCATAAAGACCCATGAGATGGTTTATGGAAAGGGTGCTCTAAGTTCGTATCAGTTTGAAAAGAGATGATGATTTTGGATGGTGCTTCCTTTCATCTCTCCCTAGCATTTCTATTTTGCTCAGTCTTCTATCTCACTGCCTTTATGCCATTTTTTTTTTCTGTAGGTCAGACAACAGAAACTTTTACCATCAGAGATTCCAGGGCTTGCTCTTGTTCTTTTGGCAAATGCTAGCTTTAATTAAATAACACAAACTTATTCCTATTCCTTGCACTGCTAATAATGTTGACCTCATTGCTAATACCATCAACACCTCAGAGGAAAGTACCTTAACAAACAAAACAGGCGGAAGGTAGCATTCAGATTTAAATGTGTATGAAGTGGTTTTCTTTTTAATTCAAAATTCCCCAAGCTGGTACTATAAATATAAATAATATATTATTGTTTAACCATACAGACTGCTATATCATTTCATTTTAAAAATACATAGTGTGCCCTATCTTATTTTAATATTGACAAGTAGATTAACTCTTGCTTTTTATGGCGTTTTTAGAAAGCAGCAAATCCACCAACTACTAACTAACATTTTGACAGAAACAGTTTGTATAAACATCTGTAAGAGTGTTACTGGGTGAGTTTAAGTCACTGTACGTAGGATTGTTAAAGAAAAAGCTTAAAATAATCATTCTGTCTCAATTTGGAATTGCTCATGAAATCATTCAGTCCCCTCAATTGTTCTTCTTAAGTGAGATAGACTAAGGTTTCCTAGAGTTAATGAATAAAAAAAAGTCCATAGAAGATTATTTTGGTGTAATTAATGAAATCTGGAATAGTGTAGAGAATAGAAAGCCAAACACCAGCAAAGCGGGGGCTTTGGTGGAGACCTGATCTTATAAAGGCATGAGATTAAAGAAGGAAAAGCTGGTATCTCGAATAAATTAGCAAGTAGGCATTTTAAATGTCATGACTGTGGCTCCCTAGTGGCACAATTGTTTTTCACTGAAATTTCGGACCGAGAGAGGCTGACAATCTCGTTACAAAAGTAAACAGGGCAGACTGGGATATTGCCAATGGTATCCAGGGACTAAGACGCGGCAGTTCCCTAGGGTTCCCTTCAAGACCTTGGGTCTCCTCCTCCAGTACTGGGAAGAACGAATATCCTTCTGTTGGTGAAAAGGCACCCTGCTCGCTCTGGCCAAGATGAAAGAGAAAAAGTTGCCTTGTTGTGGAACAGCCCGGAAGCTGCCCATAAGGGACGATCGGTTTGTTTTCTCTCTTTGCCTCTTTTCTGATGGACAAGACCCGGCAGCAAAGGCATTTTAAGGTCAAGGAGGTGACAGGTCCCGGGGGGGGGGGGGCGGGGGCGGGGAGGGTGTCTGGTGCCCTGGGCGGGTCTTTATCAGCAGAGGACAGGGCTGCTCTGGGAGTCTGGGCACTAAAGCCTCTCCAGGTGCCAGTTCCTGGGCCCTCGTCCCTGCCTTGCCACGGTACCCCCCTTCCTGCCCGGGCCCCAAACGCTGTCCGGCGCGGGCTCGTTGGGGTTCTCCTGGTCCCGATCCAGTTTCCTCCTGTCCCCACCCCCAGTCCCAGTCCTTCCCATTTCCCTCCCCCGGCGCGCGCACCCTCGTTCAGGAGGCAACCGCCTGTCACCTGCCCAGTGCTCCTCGGCGACCACGACCCCTGCAGCCCGCATCGTCCCGAGCCGCCACCGCCCGACCTCCCTCCTGCCGCCCCGCCCCGCCCCGCCCGCCCGCGTGGCAGGTGCTGCCTTGGAGACCGTGGCCAACAGAGCGTGCCCGGGGCTCCGCTCAGGGGGCGGGGCCAGCGCGGAGGCGTTTCCTGCCCCGCGGAGCAGGTGGGACTGGTTGTGATGACAGTTCGAGGACGGGGAACTCTGGGCAAGGCTGCTGTAGGGCCACCCTGACTTCCCATCTTTGGAAAACAAGGAAAGGCAGGCCACTGAATGGGAGGAGATACTTGCGACAAATACGGCTAGGGTAGGCAAAGGACTCCTACCAATCAAGAAAGAAAATTCAGTGAAAGAACGGGTAAATGACTTGGACAGGAATATTACAAAAGAAATCCAAATGGCGGATAAATATGTGTTTTTGATTGAATTTGCTTAATTCATTAATAATCAGAAGAGGGCAAATTAAAACCATAGTGGGTATCTGTGACTCCTTACTCACCAGATGGGCATAAGTCAAAATATCTGAGTGTGCCCAGGGTAGAGGAGGATGCGAGGCAAAGAACCCTCATGTGCTACAGAGGGGAATGTGAAGTGGCGCAGCCACTTTGACAAATGGTTCGAGGTTAGCTGGGATATATATATATCCTATGATTCAGCAATTTCACTTTTAGGTGTCTAGCCCCTAAACTTATGCACCCAACTGAAAATAACTGAAATGTCCATCAACAATAGAACAGTTAATTAAAATGTGATATTCCATACCCTGGCCTACTATACAATAAGGTCAATGAATGAAATACAGCAACAACACAGAGAGATCGTAAAGCCTCTGCCTCCTGGTTTCAGCTTAGGTCCTGATCTCAGAGCTGTGAGATGGAGCCTGCAAGGGCTCTGTGCTCAGTGAGGAGTCTGTTTATGTTGCTCTTCCCCTCTCCCTTTGCCCCTCTTCCCTGCTCAGGCTCTCTCTCTCTGAAATAAATAAATAAATAAATAAATCTTTTAAAAAAATGTTGAGGAAAAAACCCCTCAAAATACATATTGTATGATTTTATATATAAAAATTATAAACAGGAAAAATTAAACTGTACTATGTATGGATGTACAGTTAATGGAGAGAACTATGAAAAGAAGCAAAGTAGTGATTGTCATGAAGTTAGGATTGTGATTAGCTCTGGCCTGCATGGGGGAGGGGGGCGTTGGCAGAATGTTTGTGCGATTGTGTTTCCCGACTTAATGCTGGTCACATAGATAACTCATTTTATAACAGTTCATTAAGCTTTATTTACATTCATGTGTATCTATATAGAATATTTCACTATTAAAAAGCCCTTAAAGAAGAGTAAAAAAAAAGTGTTGGGAATTATATTCACATTAACATAGCATTAAAACCGCAAGTAGAGTTGAATAACTAGCTGCAAAGAGGGAAGAATGATTCCAGTTGCCTCATTCATGATAGGAAACTGAGAATTGGAAAATATCTTGACTACTCAATTTTACTATTTTTTATTTTGCTTTTTATTCGAGTTAGATATTTTTTTAAAAACTTCTTTGACAGCAGGTACCTTGTCTTATGAGTATACAACAGAACCTCAACATTAAGAAATGAAAGCAAGGTAGCCCAAAGCATTGGTGCTATTCTGCCCAGCATATTATACAGATTAACATTAGAACCACTGCAAGTGTGCAAACCAACCCCAGGCAAAAGGATTTGTTCCCCACAGCAGCCTCTGGATTATGTTATGGAGTTGTTGCTGAGTCATTCCCTTGTCCGCCTCCTCATCTGCTGGTCTGTGGAAACAGATGCTGTGGTTCTTCAGACCCGTGAGGTGCTTTCTGCACTATCTAGAAAAGATTTGATGTTGCTTTTCTGCAAATGATATTTCCTATGAGATTCAGGAATCTACCAATCCAGCAGCTACTTTCAGAGACTAGTCACACCCAGAACATGGGGTACCCTGAGCCTGATTTTCCTCCTTCCTCCTCTGTAACGGCTCTCCTGATTATTCTGATTTAAAGCAACTAAAAGCTGAAAGAATAGTCAATGATTGGCAGTTGGGGTCCAGTCAGGAGACAGAAGCCACACCAAGTTATTTTAACAGAAATGATCTCATGTGAAGATTTATGAACTGAAACATTTAAAGGAGAACAGGGGTATCGCCTGGAAGGAAGCCACCACCTGCCCTGTTTCTAGGAGAACCCTAGGAAGAGTTTGGAATTATTAAACTTGACAAGCTTGGAGGAAGGGGCCAGAGCGGGGGGATCCAGGCCTCCAAGGAGGAAATATAAAGCTGATGAGTGCTGGTGTCTGAAAAGGGGTGATGAGGCTGGTTCTGGGGACTTGGGAAACCAGAAATCAATTGCTGTTACTGAAACAAAGGCAGCAAAGACGGAGCAGTCCCTTTTTCCTTTTTCCTTTTCCAGCCTTGCGGTCTCCCTCTAGTGCCCCCTACTGGCAGGCTTGACAAGGAGCAGGCGGGAGAAAGGCGGTAAAGAGGGGTTGCCCCCATCACAACAGACTTTGTGAGTGTAGTTGAAGCTGAGAGACCCTGGTTTAATAAGCAGCACAGCAGTAGTCTCTCTTTCACAGTTCCTAAGAATTAGCGCATACGAGCAAAGCCATAAAGTGCATCGTTTTTATCAGCTGTTATGGCACTAATTATACTAAATCTATGTATGAGTAATGCTTCCCAGGGTTTGCAAAGTGCTTTTCTGTGTATTACCTGTTCAGAATTAAGCTGTCAACCCAACCCTAACCAAAACCCAAGAAGAGTGAGAAACACAAGTAAAAAAAATCATCAACATAGATAGGTTAGTAATGCTGGACTGATTTGAATCCTTCTCCACCCTCCTCCATCCACCCCTGCAGCTCCCTACTTCCTACCTCCCTGCCCTGTGCTCTGCTAGCACAGTCTTTCCTCCACTAGTTCTTGCCTCCTGGACTGCTACTCAGTCTATATGACCTTACTGAGCTTCATCTCCTGTAGGAAGAATTTTCAGATAGTCCCCCCACACTGTCCTCATGACTCTTGGCCCAGGGTAGTTCTGAGTCCAGGGGAAGATGGCAGCATCTGGAGACATTTTTTAGTGCCATGACTTAGGGGAGGGGCTACTGGGATCTACTGGGGAGAGGCCAGGGATGCTGCCAAATATCCTGCATATGAGTGGGACAGTCTCCACCACCAAAACCCAACTCCATTCTAAAGGTTAATAGTGCTGAGATTGACAAACCCCATGCTAGATTAATGGCCCTCGGGCTGTGGCCCCAAGGTACCCAAGTGCATGCTTCCATTGTTACAGGAGCAAACCTGTGGTATTGTATTACTTATGAGTTACTTGTTGACGATTCTGTCACCTCCTTACTCTATGATCAGCTCCTGGAGAGGAACGACTAGCATTGTGCATGCCACTCAATAGATGCTCAATAAATGTTGAAAAACCACAATAGCCTTATAGCCCTTGAACGGAGGGTAGATAACTGTAACCCTATTAGGCCTTTTAATAGAGATATGCTCTTATTTGGCACATGACTAGGATGATTAGATAATTTATTATTTAAGCCCAGGATATGCTCAAAAATAAAAAACAATTGCTATTAACAGATATAAACTGAAATTTTCACAGGTAGCTAGGAAGTGTGGTTATTCTGTGTGTAACTCTAACAAGTTTAATCTTCTGGTTCCTTTCCATATATGTTAGATTAGGAGCAGGTTAGAGGATAAGGAAAGGCACCTTGAGGACAAAGAAGGGACACTGCCATCAAGTGAAGAGACAGCAATATCACAAAAATAAGAGATGTTCAGAAAAACCAAGCAACTTGCAGTTATTTGGCACAGGCAGCAGGTAACCGTCTAGTGGAAAACTGTGAGAATCAGTATGACAACAAGCACGATGATTAATTTCCATACTAACTTTTACAAACTCACACAGAATAGATCAGTTTAATAAATGTGAGTAGAAACATAAAAATCATGTTGTATATTTTACAAAGATTTTTTTTCCTCCAAATATTAAAATGTTTAAAATTTCAAGAGACAAACTCTCAATTATCTGCCCACCCCCCAGCATTTATTTAGAATGACCATTCGAGATTTTTAGAGTACTGAAGTTGTAGTAAGTATGCATTTATAGAGACAGTGCAATTCAACAGACAGAAGTAGGTAACTCTAACCCTGTTCCAGAAGATAGAGTCGAGTGCTGGGGGACCCTAGAGGGGGATTCTGCCTGGCTGGAATCAGAGGCTTTAGGAACGAGATGATCCTATAGGATGGCTCTTATGAATACAGAGCAACAAATCATCAATGACCGCCTTTCTTCTTTTTTTTTTTTTGTTTTGTTTTCTTTCTTAAAAATAATTTTATTTTTTAAAAGAGATTTTATTTATTAGAGAGAGAGAAAGACAGCAAGAGAGGGAACACAAGCAGGGGGAGTGGGAGAGAGAGAAGCAGGCTTCCCGCCGAGCAGGGAGCCTGATGTGGGGCTCGAACCCAGGACCCTGGGATCATGACCTGAGCTGAAGGCAGACGCTGATGACTGAGCCACCCAGGCGCCCCCTTAAAAATAATTTTAAAACATTTTTTAATTATATTTTTTATTATGGACATTTAAAAACATATACAACAGTAGAGACAAAAGGATAATGAACACACATAATAGAGATATGCTCTTACTTGGCACATGACTAGGATGATTAGATAATTTATTATTTAAGCCCTCTCTCTTATTTAAGAGAGAAAAGGATAATGAACTGTAGCCCTCGCCCAGCCTCAACAAAGACCAACATGTGAGCAGTCTTGTTCCTTTTTTTTTTTTTTTGAGGTATGAACTTTTTTTTTAAGATTTTATTTATTTGTGTGTGAGAGAGAAAGAGCACACAAGCAGGGGGAGCGGCAGGCAGAGGGAGAAGCAGGCTCCCCGCTGAGCAAGGAGCTCGATGTGGGACTCGATCCCAGGACCCTGGGATCACAACCTGAGCTGAAGGCAGACACTTAACTGACTGAGCCACCCCGGTGCCCCAAGAGTAAATTTTTAAAAGGAGCTTTCTATAACCAATCGACTATTCCGTTCACATTAAAACATGCATAATTAAAGCCTTTAAAAAATATTATGTTCAGAGAGCTAGCATTGTTTCTGCTGTCAACTAGATGTCTTGGATGATCCAAAATTATTTAAAGGCAAATCTCAACTGACATATGATTTCATCTGTAAGGTATCTGTAAGGGATCATTTTTAAATAACTGCAATAGAATTATCACATTTAAAATAAAATTAATGACTCCTTAATATCATTTAGTACTGAGTCAGTGTTCAGCCTTAGATAGACTTCTAAATATCTTTGCAGAGTGGGTAGATTTGAATCAGGATTCAAATAAGTTCTACAAAGCGCTTTTTTTTTTTTACATAACAGCTTTGAGATATAATTCACATAACACACAATTCACCCTTTAAAAATACTTAATTCACTAGTTTTGCAACCATCACAACTATCTAATTCCAGAATATCTGTCCCCCCAAAACCCACACCCACTAGCAGTCACCCTTCATTCCCCTGATCTTTCAGCCAGTGGCAACTGCTAATCTACTCTGTCTTTATGGATTTGCTTATTCTGGACATTTCATATAAATGGAATCTGAAAATATGTGGTCTGTGTGTGTGTGCATGTGTGTGCATGTGTGTGTCTAGCTTCTTTCACTTTGCATAATGTTTTCAAGGTTCAGGCATGTTGTATGTATCAGGATTTCATTCCTTTTTATTGCCAAATAATATTCCGCTGCATGAATATACCACATTTATTTATTAAATTTTAACCTTTTTTAAAAAAGATTTTTTATTCATTTGAGACAGAGAGAGACAGAGAGAGAGTACGTGAGCAGGGGAGAGAGGCAGAGGGAGAGAGAGAAGCAGACTCCACACTGAGCAGAGAGTCCAATGCAGAACTCGATCGATCCCAGGACCCAGAGATCATGACCTGAACTGAAGGCAGACGCTTAACCATCTGAGCCACCCAGGTGCTCTAATATACCACATTTTATTTATCCATTCACCAGCTGATGGACACTTGTATTGTTTCTACCTTTTCATTATTATGAATGATGCTGCTATGAACATTCATGCACAAGTTTGGTGTGGACATGTTTTCAGTTCTCTTGGGTATATTATACCTAGGGGTGGGATTTCTAGATCCTTTGGTAACTCTGTTTCACTTTTTGAGGAACTGCCAAGCTCTTTTTCCCAAGTGGTTGGAACATTTTATATTCCCACCAATTGTCTATGAGGAGTCCCATTTCCCTGTATTCTTTCCCAAACTTGTTATCACATGTCTTTTTTTTTTTTATCATAGCCATCCCTGTGGCTGTGACGTTCTAGTTTTGTAGTTTTGACTTGCATTTCCCTAATGACATTGAGCGTCTTTTCATGTGTTTATGGCCATTTTTATTACACAGAGACAGTAATGAGATATGTCAAATTTCAGATGAAAGAATTGATAGCTGAGCAATCTCTAAAAGTGATCAGTAAAATGTTAAATATCATGAAGTAATGAATTTCAATGTATTTAACATGTTACAGGGGATCAATGAATTTTTAAAAGATTTTATTTATTTATTTGAGAGAGAGAGAGAGAGAGAGAGAGAGAGAGCACAAGTGGGGGGAGGGGTAGAGGGAGAAGCAGACTCCCCGCCAAGCAGGGAGCCAGACTTGGGGCTCCATCCCAGGACCCGGGGATCATGACCTGAGCCAAAGGCAGGAGCTTAACCGACTGAGCCGCCCAGATGTCTCGATCAATGAATTTTTAAAGTATTATTATGAACTCATGAGTTTTAATTTATTTAATACCTTTCAGCTTTTTTTGCTTTTTGATGCTTGGATTGTTTCATTTGGGGCCAGTGGAAATGCCTGAAGGGTCTGCACAGATTGGTTTCCTTGTCCTTCAACACAGCCCCAGAAGAGTCTTTGAAAGCTTCCTTGCTTTCTAGTATCAGATGGTCCAGGCTCATCTTCATACATTTCTTGCCCCAACCTGAAATCAGCCATTTCTTCAAGGAGCCTTAGGTCATTTTAGTGGGAATAATATTTAGAGACGACAATCTGGGCAGTAAGGATGCTTCTTGGTACTGGAATGATTACCTTTTCAGTGGAAAAAAACTAGGAAATAACTTTTTGTTTCTTTTTTCAAGAGAAATATATGAGTTCATGCTTTTGTTTCCAATTTAAACATAAGAACACAAGGCTTTTACTTAACTTGATTTTATGTTTATATCTCTTTCATGCTGAAAATCTTAGATCCCATGATATTAACATAATTAGTTAGGCACTTTATCCTCCATAATATGTATTACACTTTCAAAATGGTTATATTAATAATACGACTAACAATATGACTATTGAAAGCAATTTAAAATTCATTTGCTGTTCTTTTGTCATTAAGGTATATCCTGCTGGTGTATGCAGTCAAATGTCTGTGTCTTAGATTTTTCTTTTTTAAAGATTTGTTTATTTATTTATTTGAGAGAGAGTGCACGACCCTGAGATCATGACCTGAGCCAAAATCGAGTTGGATGCTTAACTGACTGAGCCACCCAGGTGCACCCAAATGTCTGTGTTTTAAAGTAACTTGAACTAATTCTTCTCTGTGTTGCAGTTTTTGTAAAGAAATTAATTTTTAAATTTGATTTAGTTTTTAAAATGATTATATAAGTCATTTGCATAGTTCCAAGTCAGATATTTAGGGAAGTCTAACTTCTAACCCCATCCCTTCACCCAGTCCCCTCTTAGCTCATATAGGTGATGATTTTTTTTAGTTTTTAGATTAGTTGTATTTAAAAAACCTAATCCAATATGTATATATTTCTAACCTAACCCCTTTCTCAGATTAAAGGAATATATATACTCTCTTATGTACTTTGCTCTTTTTTCATTCAATAATAAATCCTGGAGATGACTCTACAGACATATACAGTGAACTACCTTATCATTCCTTTGCATAGTTGTATAATATGTGTGCCCAATCAGTTCCCTATTGATACATACCTGAGTTATTATAGATGTTGCTGCAATGAATAGCTGTGATGTTGTGATATAATAAGAAATATATATTTGGACTTCATCCTGATACATGGCACAGAACTCCTAAAACACTTGTAATTTCCTGACCAATAACGCTGCTGGGAGCATCTTTTATTCTAATATTTGGTCTTTGTCCCAGGTTCCTGAAACAAGAGCTGCTAAAACCCTTGGAAGATCCTGGGTGATAGGGGTGCGAGGAGTATCTTTTATTATTCATAACAAACCCCTTTCAACCACATCTGAGTTTACGTTAGTGAGGTGACTCTTGGCCCTTCAGTAGCTTCAGGATGGTGGCTGTTTGTCAGAGGAACCAACCATGAGATTAGAGGGTTGGAACTTTCTGCTCCGCCTTCCAAACTCGCGAGAGGGCCTGGAGATTGAGTTAATCACCAGTGGCCAATGACTTAGTCATGCCTACTTAATGGAACCTCGATAAAAACCCCTAAATAATGGTGCTCAGGGAGCTTCTGGATTGGTGAATTCAGCCATGAGCTAGAAGAGTAATGCAACCCAACTCCACGGGGATTGAAGCTTCTGTGCTTGGGACTCTTTCAGCGCTCCCCCTGTGTACCTCTTCATCTGGCTAGTCATTTGTATCATTTACAGTATCCTTTATAATAAACTAGTAATAGTAAGTAAAGTGTTTCTCTGCATTGTGTAGGCTGTTGTAGAGAATTATCGAACCTGAGCAGGGGGCCCTGGGAATCCATGGCTTATAGCTGGTCAGTCAGAAGTACAGGTGCCTACAGCTTGTGATTGGCATCTGAAATGGGGACAGAATTATGGGACTGAGCCCTTAACTTGTGGGGTCTGGGCTACCTCCAGGTAGTTAGGGTCAGAATTGAATTGAATTGTCGGACACCCAGTTAGTGTCTAGAGAGTCGGAAAATTGGTTGATGTGGAGGAAAAAAGCCACACATTTGTTGTCTGAAGTCTTGTGAGTAAAAAAGAGTCCATAAGAATCTTGTACATATGTCAAATTATAATTTTGCTGTTTACCTTTGGGTTTGATTTCTAAAAGTGGAATTGTTGGGTCAAAAAGGAAGTACTCATGTAATTTTGCTAGATGTTGCCAAGTTCCCATTCATAGAGGCTGTATTATTTTATATCCCCACTAGCAACATATCAGAACAATTGCTTCCCTACAACCTGGCCAACAAAGCATGATGTGAAATGCTTGAATTTTTGCCAGTATAATAGATAAGAAATAGTATTTCAGTGTTGTTTTAATTTTGCATTTCCCTTAGGTAAGTGTCATTTTATATGTTTAAGAATAATTTGCCTTTTTCTCCTGCCTTTTTTTTTGTGGAGTGGTATTTTTTTCCTTAAAATTTTTTTAATTGAAGTATAGTTAACATACAGTATTCTATCAGTTTCAGGTGTACAGTATAGTGAGTCCACAATTTTCTTTAATATTTCCCTAATTATAACCCTTTGTGGTATAATTTGCAAATATTTTTTTTCCCGGTTTGTCATTTGTTGTTTACATTTTTTTTGGCCATAAAAAGGCATTATGTAGTCAAATTTATGTAGTCAAATTTATCAATCTTTTGCCCTCCTTACTTCTGGATTTTGAGTCATTTTGAGGGAACTTTCTCCCACTTGCAGGTTATAGAACAATCAACCCATGGTTTCTTCTAGTATTTCTATGCTTTCATTTTGTACATTTCAGTCTTGCATCCATTTGGATTTTATTTCTGGTTTATGATGTTAGCAATACTTCTGATTTTACCTTTTTTCTGTATGGATGTCCAGTTAGTAAAGTGTTTATCTTTTCCTACTGATATGAGATACTATCTTTGTCACGTCTAACATTTTTATTTGATAGTCAATATTCAAACCTATTCCTGTCATTGCTACTGATTTATGAGATGAGGTGGCCATGTTCATCAAAAGTCCTCAGTGCCACTGGGTCTTTTTGTGTCTGTCTGAAATAGCAGTCCCTTTGTGCTCTGTTAGCTTTAAAGTTAAAATTCTGCATGTTCAGTTATGGGGGTGTTCTCAGGAAAGAAACCCAGACTCTCTGGTCTCCATACCATTGTCTCAAACTAGTACAAAGAGAAGACAACTCAGGTAGAGGAGAAAAATGCTAACATTTGTTATATACTTATTAATTATCTAATATTGGGCTAGACTTCACCTGCATTATATCTTCTCATTTAGTCCTTATGCTAATTCTGTGTGAGGAGAATTGTTATCCTCACTTTACAGATAAGGAAATTGAAGATATAAGAGGTTAATCATGACCAAAACCAAGCAACCACAGTTTGGGAATAAGGAATTGGGGGAAGCAAAAAAGAGAGAGCATTCTTTCATTTTAAAGAGAAATATTTGTTCTATGTTTGTCTCCCATAAAGGGGGTAATTCAATTTAAAAATTTGGTTTGGATAACTGAGGCTTAGTCTCCCTCAAACCACATTGGAAGTCACAGGGTTTAGTATTACTTTTTTTTTTTTTAAAGATTTTTATTTATTTATTTATTTAACAGAGAGAGAGAGAGAGAGAGAGCGAGAGAGAGAGAGAGCACAAGTAGGCAGAGTGGCAGACAGAAGGAGAGGGAGAAGCAGGCTCTCCGCCGAGCAGGGAGCCCAATGCAGGGCTTGATCCCAGGACCCTGGGATTATGACCTGAGCCGAAGGCAGCCGCTTAACTGACTGAGCCACCCAGGCGCCCCAGGGTTTAGTATTATTTTAAGACATAATTTTTACTTTACAAATTGGGACCTTAATTCAAAAGAAGTGTCCTTTTTTTAAGATTCTATTTATTTGAGAGATAGAGAGTATGCACAAGTTGGGGGGGGGTAGAGGCAGAGGGAGAAGGAGACGCAGACTTCCCATTGAGCAGGGAGCTCGATGAAGGGCTCGATCCCAGGACCCCAAGATCACTACATCAACTGAAGGCAGACGCTTAACCAACTAAGCCATGCAGGAGCCCTGAGGTGTCCTGTCTTCATGAAAAATTGTGATCCATTGTTTCATGGGTTTGCAGAAGATGCAGAATTATTTTCTTTTTTTAAAATGTCTGTACAGGATGCTCTTGCAAAGTTAGCCCTCTACATTTAGGCAAGATCTTTCTCCCACTCCCCTTTTTAGATCAACTGTGAGACATTTGGGGGAGAATATAAGCTTTTACTGCCTTACTTTTAGTTTGCTTCTATCTGAAAATCAGATGTAGAACAGAAAATGTAGGAAAAAATTAACATATTCACCAGGTCTAGAGTAATGAATGCATCACAGGAAGGAAGAGGGCTCTCTCTTAGAAGGTGTAACATTGTAAAAATAGAACTACATCTCATCTAGATCAAAACCTCATTATAAATATAGCAAATTACCACGACCTCAACCAGGGGAAGTAACAGGACATTATGTTGTTAGGCTAAATTGGTGGACTCACGAATGATTGGCAGTTCAAACCATCTTTTTCATCTGCAGGGAGCCTCACTACTTGATGTGTGCTCAGTCTGTTGGGTAGTATAATTTTTGCTCTCTGTTATGTTCATCTAATGGTAGATGGTACAAATGATGCCAGAAAATTTGGTTTGGGTTGTTTTTGTTTTTGTTTTTTGTTTTTTAATCATTTCTGAGAAAGTAACATAAGCATCCTTTTGACTTAGTTCCCCAAAAGTAAGATAAAGAAGGATCATTAAATGGAAATTTCTCAGTTTTTCCTTAGCTCCATCATCTGATGAAAAAGAAGATGTGAGCATGAAATGCTCTCTCGGGGATTTAAGTTCTATTGTAAGGCGAGAAGCAGGATCCTGTTTTGGTCTTTTTAGGAGCCAATATATCAAGTTTCTAATCCCAACTGTCTTACTAATTAGTTGTGTGGCCTTTGATGGGCCGAGGAAACCCTTCTGGTTCTCAGTTCCCTCATCTGTCATACAAAAGAATTGCTCTAAATCAGTGGTTCCCAGATCATGTTTGTGAGGACACTAACGTTTCATAAAACAACTGTTTCGTAGTTCACAAGATGCTCCATTTTGGAGCTGTCATTTAAAATTATATTCGCCTGGTTTAAATAACAATATGGGGCTCTTCATCTCACTTAACAAGAAGTTCTGAAATCATCAAAGATTAACAAAATCATCAAAGATTCCGTGTCATCTTGTTCCTTTTCTGTGCCCTTCTCACTGTGTTGGCTCAGATTTCCTTGATGGGCTTACAATGACTGTAGCAATTCCAAGCATCACTCACAGTTATGACAACATTTTAGGGGAAGGAAGATGCTTTCATTCTGAGTATCTCTTTTTATCATTAAGAAACATCTTTATTGGGGTGCTTGCATGGTTCAGTCGGTTAAGTTACCGACTCTTGATTTCGGCCCTGGTCACGATCTCAAGAGTCCTGAGATGGAGCCCCAGGCTGGGCTCTGCGCTGAGCATGCAGCCTGCTAAGATTCTCTTCCTTTGTCTCCCTGGGCCCCCCTCCCTCTCTTGCTTGTTCATATGCTTTCTTTCTCTCTAAAAAAAAAAAGAAAGAAAGAAAGAAAGAAAGAAAGAAAGAAAGAAAGAAAGAAAAGAAAAGAAACATCTTTCCCAGAAGCCCTCTGGGAACGTCTACTCACGTCCCAGTGTTTGATGTATCCGGCATAAACTGACCACTAACAAGGGGAATGGGACCATAACTGGTTCAGACCAATCGTGATTTCTCTTTTCGGCTTCGGATGAGGTTCACCTACCCTAAAGCACAGGACTACATAGTGTGGGATGGATACTGGAACAAAATCATAGATCCATTAGTAAGGAGGAAGACATGGGCAAATGGTTACTGGGTGGGCCAACATCATGAATTGCTCTAGATGGTTGAGTTTGAGCTTTGCTGGGTTAAATGAAATGAGATTCCTTTATAAGAAGACTTGGGAGAGCCTTTGCTATGCTAATGTGCATCACCACCTCTATGGGGGCGATATAATGTTGAGCACTTTTCAAGCTTATCTGAGCCCAGAAATGTTTCATTTTCCTGTTTTTCCTCTGCTCTTTGCCAAATTTACATTGAGAATTATTATTCCTAATTCAGCTTTAATGATAGTATATCTGCTTCAGCTAAAAAAATTTGGCTTATGCTATAGCAAGTCACCCTCACCTATTGGAATCCCTCAGGGGGCTTTAAAAAAAATGCAGATCCCGAAACTCCATCTTTAGGTCTCCTGAGGCCTATCTTTGAGCACAAACTTGGGAATCCCAGTTTTATGAAACCCTCTCTGGTGATCCTGACGATTAGCTGAGTCTGCATTCTGCTTTGCATGGTGCTGTAACATTGGCACCTTAGTTTGGCTTCTTGCGTAAAAGGCACCAGAGCAGTGGAAACATTCGCGGTGAGCGTACTTGGGGAGGGTTATCTGCAAACGCAGACTTAGAGTAGCACGATGCAGTAGCAAGATTTAACCAGACGTGACGAGCACCATCTCTGAAGTGAAACTGTTCTCTCTGGACTGTTTTCAGAATACGATTTCTGCTTCAGAGCTGTTACAAAACTATATAAATGGCATGCCTGATCTTGATATCAGGTTAAAACCCTCTTAGAAATCAGGACCTCCAGCTAACTCCTCATAACTCTTCACTTTTCTCTCTTCTGGAACAATTCAGTCCTAAAACCACTGGGTAGGGTATAGCCAAGTAGGAGTCCATGGTGGTGCTGGTGGGGAAGCTGTGGAGGCTGAGAGAGGGATGTCTGAGCCTGGTGAACAGGCAGTGCCCCTAGGAGGACTGCCCGGCATGTGTGACTGAGCCCGAGTGGGTGGGGAGGGTGGCCATGTAGCTATGTGTGTGGCTAGGACTTCCATATAGTGGGGTGACCTGGTGTGTGGGGTCAGAGCCCAAGCTTGGTGAGGAAAGCATCCACCCGGTAGGTTGGGGGCACAGCATGTGGAGTCAGAATTTGCACAAGAAGAGGACATGCTCCAGGAGAATGGAATGGTAGCAGAGTTGGGAGACGTCATGTATACAGGAGATTGAGCAAATAAGTAAATAGGTTAAAGATAATGAAACTGGGTTTCTCAGAAAAGGTAGTTACAAATAGAGTAAGGGAGAAAACTAGAATAAACCCATGGTTTTAGGGCGCTTGGGTGACTCAGTTGGTTGTCTGCCTTAGGCTGGGGTCATGATCTCAGGGTCTCATGCTTCTCCCTCTGCCCCTCCCCCCGCTCCTGATCTCACTCTCTCATGCTCTCGCTCTCTCTCTCAAATAAATACATAAAATCTTAAAAAAAAAACCCCATGGTTTTAAATAGATTTAAATATATACACACACATAGACACATATATCCATATATACAGTTAACTCTTGAACACCAAGAGGTTAGGGAAGTGACCCCCCAGTCAAAAATTGCTGTAGGACTTTTTGACTCCCCCAAAACTTACTTACTGATAGGCTACTATGGCCCGGAAGCCTTGCTGAAAATACAAAACAGTCAATCAACACATATTATGTATGTTCTATGTATTATACACTGTATTCTTAGAATAAAGTAAGCTAGAGAAAAGACAATGTTATTAAGACAATCGTAAGGAAGAGAAAACACATTACTGTACATATATTTATTGAAAAAACAATCCACCTGCTGGGTGGTTGGGCCAGGACAGAGGTGGTGGCAGTGACAGGCCTGGCCTCTGGATGGCGCTGTTTTGCAGCCTGGTGGCCTTGGCTCAGCCGCAGCAGCTCCCCAGGGGGCCGTGGGCAGTGATAGCAACTGGGAGTGCAAGACAGCTGCCCCCTCTGCCTGGAGGCGCACCACTGCCTGTGGGGGTAGGCACCTGTGACCACTTCTGAGCCCGCCAGCCTCCTGATGGCAGCGGGGCCAGGGTGCTGCGTGGGGAGGGGCTCGTGCCCTGCCTGGGAGGGGCCCGAGGCCTGCAGCCACCCTGGCACCAGCAGGGGACCCAGACCATGGAGGATGTGGAGGGGAGGGATCCAGTGTTTCTGGGGGCTGCTGATGGCCTCTGTGGGTCTCCTGGGGTACTCACAGGGCAGCAGGTGCGACCATAAACACCAGTTGCCTTCAATTTGGAGATTGGGGCAGGCGGTGATAAATAAATGCCCTGTGGCTTTTGTGGTCAACTCTTAAAAACAAAAACTGTATAAGTGGACCTCGGCAGTTCAAACATATGTTGTTCAAGGGTCAACTATGTGCCCACTTTTTCATATATTCCCTAGCTCTGTCTACTGAGATGACTTGAGGACAGTGATATCCCAAAGGCAATGTGCACACATAGCCCCTGGTTTTTGGCTTCTAAATATCATTTTCCACTAAAAGGAATCAGGGATCCTTGGAGAAATGGCTCATTACAGGGCTGGGATAGCGAGAGTTGAAGATGAGCCTGGGATATTTCGTACCAAAAAGGAAGAAAGTGCTCAAAGGCTGAGGATAAGAAGGACACAGAAGCCTGTTTCCACAGTTGATCACCCAATTAGCAAGAGATTAGTTTGATGGTAACAGATTATAACCCAGTGAGTGAGACAGGATAGTAACAGATTGTAACTCGTTGAATAACAGGAAACCATGAGTCCATAAATAAATGAGTGACTTGGACGTTTGACGAGGAACAGGATATCTACATATATTTTTAAAGATTTATTTATTTATTTTGAGAGAGGGAGAATGAGAGAGAGCGAGAGTACATGAGAGGGGGGAGGGTCAGAGGGAGAAGCAGGCTCCTCGCTGAGCAGGGAGCCCGATGCGGGACTCGATCCCGGGACTCCAGGATCATGACCTGAGCCGAAGGCAGACGCTTAACCGACTGAGCCACCCAGGCGCCCAGGATATCTACATATTTTTAAAGCATCTCTGCACAAAGTATCAGCTCACAAAGGAGGAAAGAGGAACTTCACAGTGGGGAAAGCTGGTAGAGAGCACCCTCATCAAGTGATCAAGAAAAGGGATAACTAAAACACAGTGACATAACCAAAACACCACTTCCATGACAGTCCCGTCAGAGTTTTGTATCCCGAATCTAATCACGAAGAAACAATCAGACAAAGGCAAACTGTGGGACAGTTTACAAAATCACTAAGCTGCAATCTTCAAAACTATCCCAAATATCATGAATGTGCAGGAAAGATTAAGGAACTGTTCCAAACTGAATGAGACTAAAATTAAACATGTGATTCTCAACTGGATCCTCTGGGACAACCGGACCTCCTTTTCCCTTCAGGGTGAGATGTTTGCTGGCCAAATCAACCCTGATCTCCAAGGCTTGGGAAAATCTTCCTGCTCTGAAGTAGTGTCAGACATAATAGGTTCTTTTCTTTTCTTTTTTCTTTTCTTTTCTTTTTCCTTTCTTTCTTTTCTTTTCCTTTCTTTTTTAAACTATGAAGCTTTTGTGTCCACGGTCCAGTCCTCATTTCATGACTCTGAATCCAGAGCAGATTGCCATGGGAGGACACCATCTTGCATTGCACTCAAAGTCTATTTTTCATGTGACAGTTATTATGCTCCTTCCCTAGGCTGCTCCACTGTGATGATGCAGCTGCCCCCCCAAATCATATTTTCTACTGCACAGAGCACTATACAATGCTCTCTGGTAGATGAGTGAGCTCTTCTTTTAATTTTGAATTTTGTGCATTTTCCTTCCTCTTTGTTTTTGCTCCTGAGTACAACCGTGTGATGTAGTTCATGTAGCTCTTAGAGTGGAAAGCTGAAAGAAAAATATGTCAAAGATGACCATTTATTTTGAACAATACTGCACCCATTTATTTGAGATGCTTTGATTGCACATGGTATTTTTAGGTTCATATGTTAATGGCTTAAAAAATCAAACCTGAAATTGATGCATATCATAAATGGTCTGAATGCATTGTTATGGGCCGATTTTTTTAAAAAGTCTTTTTACGTAAATATACTAATAAACCTGAAATAAAATATATAGACATTTCTGCTATAAAAAAAAAACCTGAAAAAAAACCCCCACATTGTATTTAGCAAATTTCATACTGAAAGTAACAGGGCTTATGGGAAACATAGGGTTGGGGCAGATCACTCAAAGCCCGTGTAACTCTATATGCAGGGCTGGAGACAGCTCCAGAGGACGCCTTAAAAGTGAGCAAAAATCGTGAAGTTGAAATGCTGGGTTGGTGGGAGCCCAGGGAAGGAGGCTGGAAGTGCAGGTTGGAGCTCAGTTGGAAGTAGCCCCTCTCACAATCCGTGGCCAGCCCCTAGGGATGTACCTTTCTGGGAAGGGAGCCTTGAGTGAAGGTAGTCCTTTTCAACTTTCTTAAAGTTGAGACGCATAAGGCTTTCTCCTTGTTCAACAGTTAAGCCGAGGGCTTTTCTTTTCTTGCTGAAAGTTATCATTCTACACCCACTGTTTTGGTTCCCCTTGCTTAAGAAAGTTGGCATAGGAAACCATCCAACTAACACGTCATACTGACAAAATTCTCCTACTTGCCAGTCGAGGACAAGAACACTGACATTCTAGAAACATGTGCGATACAATAGACTCTCTGCGCCTTGCACACACTTCCCTCTTCCACCCCCAGTTCTCACGGTTTGCCCTCTTCTCCTGTCCCAGCTAGTACAGTGATTCTTTCCACTTCACACCTTACTAGGTCAAAGCAAAAAAAAAAAAAAAAAAAAAAAAAGGCAGAGGTGTTGTGAAAGGCCAGCTTCCTACAAAAACCTCAATGAAACCAATAGAAACTAGCAGCTAAGCTTTTCTGCCTAGCTTGCAACTCTCAGCAGGTGGAATGAGTTAATTTGCAATGGAGGAACCAAAATGGTTGAAAGAAAGGTAGAAGATTCTTGCTTTCTTGTAGTACCAGATGCTCTGTACTAGATTTTTGTCAAGAATACACACATGCACACATGGGCGTGTGCACACACACAATCTCCTTTTAGAAACTCTTCCTTTCACTTTCTTTACATATTTTGCTTGAGAAGCTACAATGGAGTCATCAAAAGACCCAAAATATGTCTGCTTGAATCAGTTAAGCCTTGTGTTCATTTATTCAACACAAATGTATCAGACGCTCCATTGGCATCAGGCCCTGTGTTAGAATCTGAGGACACAACATAGATAAACCCAGCTACTCACCACCTGAAGGAGGACTGTGGTAGCTAAATCAACACATCAGAAATGACCAGAGGGTATGGGGTGTGGAAAGTGCTGGATTGTTAAGATGTATGTAAGATCCCCGGAGCACAAGAGGGACATGTGGTCCCAGGATGTGCCTGCATGTGACATCAAGAACTCATGGATGGCTTCCCATGGGGGCATATCTGCGGCCATAGGAACTTCATGGTCGCTGGTTTTCATTTTTGGAAGGTTTACTTGTGTTCTACGAGATGATTTAGGTTGATTGACTTTCTAGTGTTAAAAATCAGACTTTGATTTTTACCCTCCTCCTTAAAGGCAACAAATTAACCTCATTTTTCAAATTTGAGGTCATGTAATTGACTTACTTTGGCCCTTTTTCTCTTGGGATGATGTTTCTTCATTATTTGACCTGGATTTGTAACTTTCTAGAGTGTGTTCTGAGATTTCGTTTTCTGCAAGAAAAGAAAACTATGTTATTAATTTCGAGCGCCCCAGACATCACCTATATGTACAAATGTATGTTTGAATAAGATGATCCCTCTGTCTACACAAGAGTGGACTTACCACTCGCCCTTGCATACCTCATGTCCTCATTCATTCCGAGAATTGTTTTTGTTTTTTGCTCTGATTCCTACAGGCACTGCGCTAGGCAGCGTAAGAGTTGCGGAAATCAAATGACCACAGATTAGAATCACGTATTGTTCTTTGAGATGGGACAATTCCAGTAGCCCTTAGAGAACTACGGGGATGCAGGATTAATGGGAGATTTTGAAACAATACTGTGGCATTTGCCTATTGCACAGGTAGAGCTGAAAAACCAGACCCTGTCTCTAGGTCTGTTTATGATGAAAGTTAGTCCAGCTGAATATATAGAGAGATTGACATCAAACTAGAAGAAGTTGTGTTTTCAGTAGGGAGAGAGCCATTCAAAAGGGAAGTATTTTGCCTTGGGACATAATGAGTTCTCAGCTACTTGGAGATGTTGGAGTCGTACATGGCTTCATCAACGATGTCCAGCACCACTAGAATGCGAACCACGTGCGTAATTCTAAGTTTTCTAGGTGCCATGCTCAAAGAGCAAAAAGAAGCAGATGCAATTAATTTAATAATTATTTTATTTACCTAGTAGATCCAATATATTATTATTAGACATATTATATTCGTGTGTGTGTGTGTGTGTGTGTGTATTGAGCTTTCAAAGTTGGGTGTCTATTTTATCCTTCCAGCACCTCTCAAAAGCGACTAGCCACATTTCAAGTGCTCAATAGCCATATTGTGGCCACTGTATTGGGCAGCATAGGTCTAAATAATCACTCAGAATTAAGGAGGGGATTTATCCTGGTACACACAGATGGAATGAATTGAGTAGATGGTTATTCTGGATAACTTCTAAGGTCCCTTCCAGCCCTGATATGTGTTGAATCTGTGCATTTTAATAGGTACCTTCCATGGTAGATAAATTATATATGTATATATGGTATATATACATATATATATATAGTTGCCAATGATAACTTTTTAATCAGAATGCTTAGGAAACATTACTCGCATATTATGGGTGAGGGAAGCTGAATACATTCTTTCAAAGTAAGAACAGAACCCAAACAGTCTATATTCAAACTTTGATTTGCTGTCCTTGGAATATGAACTCCTTGAGAGCAGGGACCTGGTCTCTCTTGTTGACAGAAGTATCCCCCACGCCTGAAACAGCGTCTGGCACACAAGAAGTGCTCAATGAATGCTTTCTGAATGAATGATTGAGTTTTCCACTCAGGATCCTTTTGTGACTAGAAGCTTTTATAATTTAATGTCAATTCCCAGAGCTACTGTAATTTCTCTTGGTTACGCACTCTTTGATTATAGCCCCTGGAGATTCACATTCTGTATTTACTGCAAAACCAACAATTGCTTATTTGAATGGCAACACTTATCCAACAGACTGTGCAGCATCTAACAGAAAGGCTTTAGTTGGCAGAATTTCCTTTGTCTTAGCCCCGTGGTATGGCGCCTTGGAGCGCCCCATCGGGTCCTCTGCCACTCACCTCTTTTCCACACCACGTGCGCTTTCCGAAGCTTCATTATGAAGAGCTGGACAATGATGAAGAGTATGAAGATGAGGAAGGACACAAGGGTGAGCAGCAGAATGCCGTTTTTCCTCCTTATCACCCCCACATACTGAAGACTGGCTTCTGTACGGAAAATGAAATGAATTTAGACAGTTCAAGGTTGGTTTGTTTTTGTTACTGAGGAATTTGCACAATGCTTTCAAAATGTAGTGTCGGCTGATAGGCAACTCGGGTAAAAAGAGAGCTTTACCCTGAAGGGAAAGAGATTCACATTATTTATTCTCTGAAAACAAGCCAACGGGCATACAAACAAAGCAATTCTGTGAGGTAATTTGAAAAATGCTCTGAAGTTACATAGAGATTGAAGCTGTGAGGTTTCATTTGTAGAGAAAACACGCAAGAATATTGACTTAAATTATAGTCAGGGGACTTAAATGAGCTGTAAGGACTGATTTTTTGGCAAGGTGTAGTTAAGCAGCAAGAGGTTGTTAAGGAGTGTGAAAAACTATGCAAATAAAATGAAATCCATGAATGTTGGCTAGGTTAAATGTGGTCCTACGTGAAGGCCATTGGACATAAACTAGATGAAGATCTTTCTAAACCTCACATTCTGATTCTATGGGCTCTAGTTTTGCCCAGATGTCCTGGCCCCCTCTCAACCAACAAGCAGTTAAGGAGCACTAGCTTTGTGTACAACATCGTGCTTGGAGCTGCATAAGACATGGTTCCTGTGCTTTAGGGGTAGTTCTCTCTCTATGGCAACAAATACATGAATCAACAGAAGTCAGAAATCGATGCCAAATTCTAGATCCATATGTGTTAACACCATAATGTGCTCAGGGATTCAGAGGCAGGAGTGGTCCCTGAATTAGTCAGGAAGTTCTCAGTGAAGACCTTGGCCTTGAAAGAAGGGTAAGGAGAGGGAAGATGAAGCCTTTCCTTTCTTCAGGGGCAGTTCAGGTCGTTGAGGGCAGGGCAGTCAAAATGGGATGATGTTGTCAGAGAAAAATGTGTGTTCTTCCTGGGACTTTAGAGACAGGACTGCAGAGGCAGGGGATGGAGGGCCCTTGTTGGAGGCTTTGAGGCTCCCGCTCCGCGTGGTAGACAGGGAGAGCCACAGATGTTTTCTGAACACAGGTGTGAAGAATGCAAAGGGGTGTTTTGATCATAGTCCTAAAAATGGACCACAGGAGGAGAAATTGAAGTCATAGGACTTGTGCAGGAGATGATGAGGGTCTAGATCAGGGGTTGCAGTGATAGTCGACAAAATTCTGGAAGAGGAGACTCAAAAGTCTTTGGAGATGGACTGATTTTCTATGTGTTTGTGTGTACACACATACACAGGAATGAAGGATGACACCAAAATTTGGGGCCTGTGTGATCATTTGGTTGAGGTGGTTTTGTGGGAAAAGGTGCTGTTTGGTTTTTAGTGATGTTGAGTTCAAGGAGATGGCAGAAAATCCAGCAACAGGGATGTAGGAGATGGAATGAAACAGCAATTAATTCTCAGGGGCTTGTTCTGGAAGTGTAAATATGGACATCTTCTGCCTCGTGGCAATAGGAACAACCCTGGGAATGGGTAAACTCTTTAAGAATTAAGGGAAGAATCAAGGGTGGAGAAGTAAAGTCAGAAATGTGTCCACATATAAGAATCCAGAGGAAGAAGGGAAGTTCTCTGATGGACACAGAGAAAGAGTGGTTGGCAAAAAGTCACAGAACCAGGCAGAGTGTGTCAAGGAAGCCAGGGAGACAAGTAAGTCAAGGAACAAGGGAGTGATTAACCAATAGAGAGGTCAAGAAAAATGGGGACTGAAAAAGGCCATTGGATTTATTGATTAAGAGGTTAAAATGTCAAGTGTTTATTCTAAATGCTATGGGGGATGCTTACCACTGGCCAAGTGAGGGTCTTGAGTGGTTTGTTCTTTCTCTTCCTTGTCACTCCCGGTTGTCCTAGAATCTTCCATTACCGCAACTAAGTTGAAAGAAATTAAGACACGATACATACATATGACTGTATATGAATACTGTGTATATATACACAGCCATCCCAAAGCAGCAGAGCAGCTTTGGAAACCAAACTAAGTTGTCCTCCTTAAAAAAAAAAAAAAAAAACAAAACAACCATTTTTGAACCACTGACTTCTTCCAGAAATAGTTGCAAATGGCTGATTTCGCCAGGCTCGTTTCGCCTTATTTTTAAAAGGTAGGTGTTTACAGAACACCAGCTCTGGGCTCAGCCCCAAACAGAGCATTCGGCAGTTTTCTCACTGCAGCTCTGAGTAGAGGCTTCTAGAAGCTAAGTACATTGTCTGAAGTCATGGACCTAATACGTGACAGAGCCAATGCTGAAATTCAGAATGCAAAGTGCACTGTTTTATGCTTGCTTCCTGAATCAGGCCTATTAGAAGGTCTTCAGAATGGTGCAAGATAACACCAGGGCATGGAAGATCGGCATCCCAAGCAGGCTGAGAAGCAATGATTTTTATGTTGAAAAATAGGCTCCCTTGTCATTCAAACCTCTGCTTGCCTCTCCCCCTTAGAAGGGGCATATACTGTGATGCTTTTGCTAGGTGCAAGAAGCCGTAAACATGAAAGATTGCATTTTCTGATTCTGTTGCTCATCCTCCCTATTCCTGTCCTCCACCCGTCTCTTGCTTTTTAGCCCATTACACAGCGCCACTGTGTGGATCCCGCAGGGAATGAAACCACCCGTTCTGCTGGAAATGGGTATTATTAACAGTAATAAAATCGTAGAAATTGAAAGCTGAAAGGAAATTTAGCAACTGTATTAAATCTTATCTATGAAAAAGCAGAGCAGAAAATTGGGTTGTTTAGTGGCGCTGTAAGCCAATTTAAAGACAAGTAGATTCTAAACATGCTTAAAAATATTGGATTATTAAAGCAAGTGTTACGGCTGCGCCCCTTCCGATCGTTTTCAATTTCCATTGCCCTTCAAAAAACTGGATGGTACATATTGTTTTTATCGGTGTTTGAAAGCCCCAAACATTTACTTTTAAGTGTTATTCCAGATAAAAAATGTTTAAGAACGTGAGCTGATACTCAGAGCTATGAACATGATAATGATATGAAAGCTCTTATTCCACTCAAGGAAATTCCTGGAGACACACTATTTGAAACAAAAAAAGAGGACACATAGGAGTTTATGCCCTTTTTGGATGAAGCTCTCTTGCTCGAAACACCATTACAAATGAAAGTATTCATATGTGTATTTATTCATTTATACTGCATTTTCTTTTGTTTTTTTTTTTAAGATTTTATTTTTTATTTATTTGAGAGAGAGAGCACGAGAGTGGGGGAGGGTCAGAGGGAGAAGCAGACTCCTTGCTGAGCAGGGAGCCTGATGCGGGACTCCATCCTGGGACTCCGGGATCATGACCCGAGCCGAAGGCAGTTGCTTAACCAACTGAGCCACTCAGGCGCCCCTACACTGCATTTTCTGAGTACCTGCTAGTGTCAGATGCTATGCCAGGTAAAATACAAAGATAAATACATGATCATTGCCCAGAGCTAACCATCCAGGGGGTTCACTGTCTAAAAAACTGGAATTATAACCCAGGCTTTCTAAATTCTGCATTTAGAGTTCAATCCTGTCATCGAAAACTATCTGAGTTCTTGACAGCCAAGTAACTGATGTGCTTTCAAAGGTGATTTTGTTATTCAATGGCAAAAGGCCCCACATCTCCAGATCCTGCTTCTTTGCCCATTGCTGAAATCAAGTCTTTATTTTGTGTTTGGTCTGTTCCGGATGAGAAAACAAAGAAACGAGTCTCTCCGTAAATGAATTCAACCTTGCCCTTTACTGCAGAGGAAATTCAAATGTCACAGTCGCATGTGCACATGTGTGCACGTGTGTGTGTGTGTGTGTATCAAGCAAAATAGCGCTGAACTTACAAGGTATTAGTTACCCTGAAGCCCATGCCACTAAGGAAACACTGCTGGTATGGAGCTCCTCCAGGACAGCACTAAGCTAGAGCCAGTGCAGGGTGTCCTGCCTAGTCTTATTAAAAGTTAAATTTTCAGCGGCTCAGTCAGTTAAACGTCCAACTCTTGATTTCAGCTCAGGTCATGATCTCAGGGTCCTGGGATGGAGCCCTGTGTCAGCCTCCATGGTGGGTGTGGAGCCTGCTTGAGATTCTCTCTCTCTACCTCTCCTTCTGCCCTCCACTCCCCACCTCTCTCTCTCCCTCACTTAAAAAAAAAAGGTCAAAATTAAAAAAAAATCTTAGAAATGAGAATTGGAAAAATGGCCCTTTCCAAAGAGGCATGATTTTTTTTTTTTTTATTAAATCTTAATGGGTTGACACTTACCAGTACTAGTGGGCTGCTCAGGGTCTTGAGAGGACAGGGAGCTTTTCTCCAGGGCATCTGAAGCCATCTCTTGATCCGTAACTAGGAAAGGGGAAAAACAGAAATCTGCAACTACAGAGAACAGTCTCACCCACATGGTGCTCGGGACAATAGGTTGGAGAATGTATGTGGCTGCTACCTGCTTGTGAGGTTCTGCGGAAACCTCAGCACTACGTGTTCTACAGCTTTTGCTCTGGTTTTTGAATCTCTATCCTGCTGCTAGCCCATCTGCTAGGCTGCCTGGCTGAGAAGGACAGCAGGCTGCATCCGGAGCGCTGTGTTTCACAATAGTATGCAAAGGCTATTTGCTGTCTCTACCTCCATCTACCTGTTAGTCCTTCTGTCTATCTGCCCAGTCACCTATCTCCATCCTTATTTATTCGTTAAGTGGCCTTGGAGTCAGTCACAGGTTGAATTCTGATGCTGTTAACTTACTTGCTGCCGAGTGAGTTTGAGCAAGATGCCCAGTCTCTTGAATGCTCACTTTTTCCTTACCTGTAAAATGGAACTACTAACGGCATTTATCGTTGGAGTTTTTTTGCAAAAATTAATTTTATTCATACAACATGCTTAGCACAGTGCTTTGCTATTTATTAAGCACAATGCTTACAAATGTAATATTGTATAATGTGAAACGATGTTTGGGGCCCCTGGGTGGCTCAGTCAGTTGTGTCCAACTATTGATTTTGGCTCAGGTCATGATCTCAGGGTCGTGAGATCAAGCCCTGCATTGGACTCCATGCTGGCCGAGGAGCCTGCTTAAGATTTGCTCTCTCCCCCTGCCCCTTCCTCCCTTCTCTCTCTATAAACAGCAAAACAGAACAAACAAAATAATGTTTGGGGATGTTTCCAGACATTCAGCTTAGCATAGATTTGACCAGTGAACAGGCCTGCAACCAGGGAGTGTATAGAAAAGCTGTCTGAAATTTTATAAATATTGATACTGATATGTGACAGGTGGGTAATGTCTTTATGGAATCTGTGAGTGCTTCTCAGCTTTTTATTTTTTTAAAGATTTTATTTATTTATTTGACAGAGACACAGTGAGAGAGGGAACACAAGCAGGGGGAGTGGGAGAGGGAGAAGCAGGCTCCCGCTGAGCAGGGAGCCCAATGCGGAGCTCGATCCCAGGACCCTGAGATCATGACCTGAGCCAAAGGCAGACGGTTAATGACTGAGCCACCCAGGCACCCTGAGCTTTTTATTTAATCAAAGAAAGGGAAAGAGAATCTCAAGCAGAATCTGCACTGAGCACAGAGCCCAACGCGGGGCTCAATCTCAAGACCCTGCGATCACGACCTGGGCCAAAACCAAGAGTCGAGCGCTCAACAGACTGTGCCACCCAGGCGCCCCGAACCTAATTGTTTTCTATTAAACCAGATACCAAAGAGATTTCAGAATGAAAACCAGTGCCATTTTTCTCACTAACATTTTGGTGTTGCAAAGTACAGTTATTTTTCCACACAAATATACCATTTCTGTTTCTATGTAGTGGTTAATTATTTTTTAAATAAATAAGTATTTAAACATTTTTCAGTTTTAATTTCTAATATGTAAATATTGACAGATACAATTCATTAAGTAAAAATTCTTTGGGGTCCTCCGTTATTTGTAGAAGTAAAGAGGGGTCTCAAAATCCATAAGTTTGAGAACTATTGCTCAAGTTTTTTTTGTTTTGTTTTGTTTTTTAATCCCACCTCCAGTTAAGTAATAGGAAATCAAGATTCTTCATTTGGAATACTAAATAAATGAAGTAAATCATTTTGAAAAGGGTCCGATCTATTCCTGCTCTGTTCTCCTTCTCCAAGCATCACACTTCCACAAGCATCTAAGTGTGGATTTTTCAAAGGAAGACACCACTCACATCCCCAGATATGGTGCTTGTCTGATCTTTATTTTCCCAGGTCCTTCCATGCAGAGTGTGGGAATGAAAGGGGTCAGAATCCTTACTTGTAAATGTGTTTTAAAGCATCGTCAGCTAATCAAACTTTTTAAACTTATTGGATGAACAAAACGTGTGTAATGCTGGTGCAGCCACTCTGGAAAACAGTATGGAGGTTCCTCAAAAAGTTGACAATAGAGCTACCCTATGACCCAGCAATTGCACTACTGGGTATTTACCCCAAAGATACAAATGTAGTGATCAGAAGGGGCACATGCACCCCAATGTTTATAGCAGCAATGTCAACAAGAGCCAAACTATGGAAAGAGCCTAGATGTCCTTTAGCAAATGAATGGTTAAAGAAGATGTGGTATATATATATATATACAATGGAATATCATGCAGCCAGCAAAAAATGAAATCTTGCCATTTGCAATGACATGGATGGAACTAGAGGGTATTATGTTAAGGGAAATAAGTCAATCAGAGAAAGACAATTATCATATGATCTCAGTGATATGTGGAATTTGAGAAACAAGGCAGAGGATCATAGGGGAAGGGAGGGAAAAATGAAACAAGAAAAAACCAGAGAGGGAAACAAACCATAAGAGACTCTTAATCTCAGGAAACAAACTGAGGGTTGCTGGAGTGGTGGGGGGTGGGAGGGATGGGGTGGCTGGGTGATGGACATCGGGGAGGGTATGTGCTATGGTGAGCGCTGTGAATTGTGCAAGACTGTTGAATCACAGACCTGTACCCCTGAAACAAATAATACATTATGGGTTAATAAAAAGAAAAAAAAAACCATGTGTAATATCTGTATGTCAGCGTAGTCACTTGCCGAAGGGAAAAAAAGCCATTTAACATATGGAAACCACCAACAGCTAATATTGGAGTTGCTCTTCGAATACTTAATGGAGATCTGGCAGTGAGTGCTAAATAATAATCGATAGTTAGATCAGAAATAAAAGTTAAGTCTTATCCTATTATTATTAGAAACATTTTATGGCTATCATTTTGAGTCCTATAGAACTATGGCCATAATGGAGAAGAAACTGTGATTTCCCCTCCGGAGTAATTTTTGTAGCTGGCCTGAACAATAGCTGAAGAGTAAAAATACGTATTTTTCCAATATCATTGGTTCTTTTGTTTAAGAATCTATTCAGATTCTGGCGCGCCTGGGTGGCTCAGTCGGTTGAGCGTCCAACTCTTGGTTTTGGCTCAGGTCATGATCTCAGGGTTGTGAGATGGAGCCCTGCATCAGACTCCACACTCAGCGGGGCATCTGCTTGAGATTCTCTCTCTCCCTTTGCCCCTTCCCTCGTGCTCTCTCTCTCTCTCTCTCTCTCTCTCTCACTCAAATAATCTTTAAAAAAATCTGAGTATCTTTCAGGAGCAGCCCCCCGCCCCGACCACGTGCTATGCTCTGCTGACCGTAGAGGCTGGAGGGGATGAGTCATGCAGAGGCAGGGCTATGTGTCAGATTATAGTAGCCAGCCCAGTCTGCGAGCCCCAGTCTTCTAGATGCGGCTTCCTCAAGACTTGCTAGTTTTGGTTTGATGAGAAAGTGACTGGTGGAAAGTGTGCGGTAGTGAGGGAGCCACAGCAGCAGCCCTCACAGGACTGCAGAGCGCTTTTCCCATGATGGTGTTCTCTTTAACCAGTGCCTTGCATTTAGCAGTTATTTCATGAACAGCTTTCTCAATAAATGTATCCTCATCCAGCAGCCCCTTCCTTTGCTAATGTGAGTGAATCCTTGCACTTGAGGAATTCCTTGTACACTGAGAAGTACCTTATAAAATAACGAAGGTCGGAGTCTTATTAATTATAGATGCGTGATTCATGTTACTCCTTATTAGATACATGTTGGCTCACAAAGTTTTCTAGGGGCACCTCGGTGGTTCATTTGATTAAGCATCCGACTCTTGATTTCGACTCAGGTCATGATCTGAGGGTCATGGGATCGAGTCCTGCTTCGGGCTCTGTGCTGGGCATAAAGCCTGCTTGAGATTCTCTCTCCCTCTCGACTTATGGTTACTCTCTCTCTCTCTCTCTCTCTCAAAAAAAGAAAGTTTTCTAGAGTTTCAAAATTATTATTTTTTGCTTTTGATGAGGGAATCGGAGAACACATTCTGAAAACGGAGGCAACGCCTCTTCACATTTACTATTTGGCATTTTATTTACTAATATTTGTTCTGCCCAGAATAGTAACATGGTTAAACTAGAACCTGTGAAACAGTTATAACCAAATAAATCTAAAGAGGAATCACGGCTTGATTTGACTGTGTGAGTGTTTTATATTAACATAAAATAATGTTGACAAGTTTAGGTTTATTTCAGTTGCTATTATCTCCTTTTGGGTTGACTACAAAGGTAAAGTATGCTTCAGATGACCTTTCTGAAAACATGACTGCAATAAACTGGCCAAGTTATGCCGGCTGGCATTATCAAAAAGCAAGCATAATGCTATTTGCATATGGCGCCCTGCTAGGCTTTCTGCACAACTCGGGGTCCGAATGTTGGAACAGGTGCACCATGACGCTCAGCTGGAGAAATTTCAATCATTAAAGGAATTTGCTGTTGAGGAGAGCTTTGTGGACAGTGATCTCGCTCTGAAGGACTCTTCCCATTCCATTTAATTTTTTTTGACAGTGTAATGTTAAGGTAAATTAAATGAAAAAGACAATCATTAGTTCTTCTTACCCAAGTCTTCAGATCGGAAGGGTGCTACCAGTTTTCTTCCTTGTAGGCCTTTGTGTCGGATGACGCAGTCTACTGTTGAGCTTTTGTCCAATGTGTGGACTCTGAGGATGCTGCTGCTGTTACATTTCTTCCCATCAGTTTCAAATTCATGGTGGGTTTCACCTACGGAGCGGATTAAAGAGGTGCATGAGGTTGTGGCTACTTAATACCCTTGGGTGGGTTTGGTTCTCTCAGGGACCGATGGCCTTGACATCTTGGCAAAACTGTTAGACTTCTAAGTTATTCTAGATTTGGTCAGCTGCCTTGTACATGCTTGGCCCAGTCACAGGGGGAAGCAGCTGAATAGCAGTGGTTAGGTTTCTGTAAGCCTTCACTACTGGAAAAAAATCTAAAGCTTATCGTGGTTACACAAGGACAGCCTGATGTCGTCAAACACAAAGACCCAAGACCTTACTCAGGGTGAATGAATAAGGCAAATGAAAGGAGAGGTCTTATAATGATGTAGAATTGTCATTGGACTGGATCTCTCTCTGATGATGTAAAATCCAATGGAACATACGTTACAATGTAAACAAACTATAAACAGTTCTCAAGCATGACCATTAGTTATCTTGCTTCAGTCAATTGAACCCTGCTTTAATCTAATCCAAGTGTAGATTCTTTGGTACCCTAATATTTTTTTAAGATTTTATTTATTTATTTGACAAGGAGATAGAGTACAAGTAAGCAGAGCAGCAGGCAGAGGGAGAGGTAGAAACAGACTCCCCACTGAGCGGGGAGCCCGACCCGGGACTCCATCCCAGGACCCCGAGATCACGACCTGAGCCAAAGGCAGACGCCTAACCGACTGAGCCACCCAGGTGCCTGGTACCATAATATTTTTATTGAGGGTATGACATTGTAGTGTACTTTATAAGGAGGAGCCTACCTGTTCCAATATACAAGCATTATGTTAAATGTATTTTCAAATTTATGGCTGCTGAAAAGTTCATGCTGAGGGAATAGGTATATCGTACCTCTATATGAAATTATGTCGAATTTTAAGAAACCATAATATCCCATTTTAGGTTTCTACTTTGTTTTAAGTATAGGCATATAATCATATTATTTGTGATAGGTTTTCAAGATGAAGGCACAATATCGATAGGTTATAAAGTTAATTTGGAAAAAACTGATAAATTACTGAATGTTATTTTCTGGCACCTGATACCACCAGAGGGTGCCAGAGGATTTAAAAATGCCTTGGAAGTTTAAGTAGGAAGGAAAACAAAGGAGGAAAGAGAACCATGTCCCTACTTACCATAGAGCTCTATGCCATTCCCTAAAATCCAGGTTATCTGCGGAGGGGGCTTACTTCTCACAGTGGAGCATTTAAGTGTAATGTGTGGTTTTCCATTTTGCATTCTGATAACTGAAGCTTCTAGAGTTGGCATGGAAGGTGTTGCTGGAAGAGAATTGATTTTTCTTTGCTCAGTGAGCAGGTCTACACATCCCAGTAAAGCATGGAGTCTGATAATCTATAGGGATCATTGTAGTGTATGGTCTAAACAACGGGCATTTTTTTTTTTAACTTGATCTTCCCCAGAATACAGTTACAGGGCTTTTATGTACTTGTAAAGCTACCTTGGCAGTAGTCCACATTGCTTGTTACTCAGTGTATGATTAGTCCCTAGAAATTCCCAATGGTGCAACAGTTTTCACATTTGTTATCTGACTGTATTTGATTGGTAGAGTAGTAGGTGAAGAGTACAGACCTGAAGTCTAGTTCTATCTGCCACCGGTTATTGTAAGCACCATTGTATGTCCCTCAGGTTTTGGTGGATCAATTTCCTTGTCTGTGACATGAAGGAATTGTTTTATGAGTTGGCTGTTTCAGTTCTAGACTTGCACGAGTGTCTGACTCAAAGTGAGTGAGTTCTGTCCCCTCCTAATAGCAAAGATGCATTTCTCTTACCAAGGGCCCATTTGTCCTTATTTTTCCTATTCCTGTCCTGGAAAAAGAGTTGACCCTTGAACAATGTGGGGATTAGGGGCACTGACACCTCCCCTGACCACCACACAGTTGAAAATCCATGTATAACTTTTCGCTCCCCCCAAACTTAACCAACAGCCTACTGTTGATGGAAAACCTTACTGATAACATGAAGAGTTGATTAACACCTATTTTGTATGTTATATGTATTCTACACTGTATTCTTACAATAAAGTCAGCTAGAGAAAAGAAAATGTTATTAAGAAAACCATAAGGAAGAGAAAATATAGTACCAGACTGTATTTATTTAAAAAAATTTGCATATAAGTGGACCTATACAATTCAAACCTGTGTGGTTCAAGGGTCAAGTATACTTTTTAAGTAGGCTAACTTCTTCCTCTTTCCCATTCTACTTCACACTTTGGTTCAGCACACTTTCACGTTGATTTGCTCATTTATCTGCCATTGAGACATTGCAAAGTCAGCTCCAAGTATGCACGGGATGTGTTAGATGCTGGCAGTAGAAATATGGAAAAGATAAAGCCCTTTGAGGGGCTAACAGTCTGGTGATAGACTCAGCCGCTAAGCTGTTAGTTAAAAGATCATGCGTTAAGTGTAGTGACAGACGTATGCGGGGAGTGTGAGAAGAGCCTACAAGGGCACACAAGCAGCGTGAGCCAGAGTGCTCTGAGTGGTGACCAGTAAGGTGGGCTGAGTCCCATCGGTTCTCAATACCCCTAGGGAGCCATTCCTTCCCAGATACTTTGTCACCGCGTCTTTACTTTATGGCAGGCCCCACGCTATATTAATTCAACAGAAGAAGCCTAAGACATTCATTTGTGATATGTGGAATCATGTCACTTAGAGATCAATAAATAATGATGTGTATAATTGATCTGAATTAGAGATCAATAAAAAGTGATGTTTATAATTGATCTGTTCCATCACAAAAAGCAGAAAAGTAAAGACAGCAAGGCTTACACTGAATACAGTGGACCATCCACAGAACTGAGTGAGTCCCAGGAGGCTGTCACTTCCTATCCACACCTCCCAAACCCACCTCCCACCGGAGGAGAGGACCTGGTTTTGGCAGAGGATGTGAGCCAGTTGTCCGGTGCAGTTACCTCTGAATTCATTCTATCTTAGGATATGCTGTTGTTAGGTTCTACTTTATTTACACGCATGTTTTGCTGCTTAGACTAGGGTGCCAACTCCTTGTGGGTGGGGATCATGCCTGATTCCTCTTTGACTCCTTGGAGCTTAGCACAGTGCCTGGCACATAGTAGCAGCTTATCAAGTATCAATTCTCCTTTCTCTTAGTTCCTTAGACAGGAAACCTCATTGATGCCAAAGACAAATTTCACAAAGTCACATTTTCATCTAGGGCTCACCAGTCAAAATACTCCCTTCTGTTTTCCTTTCAACAAAAGTTGGTAGAGGTGCCCAAGAAAATGTTTTGCTCTAGGCAATATTTCTAACTAAAATGTGAAGTTTAAGAATGATCTGTCCTGTTCCTAAGTCTGTCACTCCTGTGCTGGGTTTGCTGGCTGTCAGGCACCTACCTAGCACGATCACCTTTACTTCCTTTGTTCTCACGGAGTTGCTGTAATGTAAACACTTGTACACGCCTTCATCTTGCTGGGTGACGTTAAGCACGCTGATGGAGAGCTGATTGGTGGAGTGATGAAGAAGCTGGTATTTGGAATTTTTTAAGGCTGGACAAGAGGGAAAAAGAGTCGTTAGGAAGAAAGCGATCAGAGGAATACAGTCTCTCAGTGGACTGATTATTTGCAGGAATAGTTTTTGAATTTCACACTTTGACGGAACAAATGTCACATCTTCGATTGAGCTGCCTTCCAAATTCTAGTGTTCCCAGCTGGATGCCTCTCAATAGCGCAACATTTGTTTAGGAAATGAAATATTTTGATACTGGGATCTGCGAAATAAACCATTTGCTTTTCTTGTGCACATAGGGAATTAACACTATGCTGGTGAAGGGTTCGGGGTATAGGATGATTAATTTTTTTTTCATTTTTTCACATTATGAAAAATGCCCCAGTGAATTTACCTCTTTGAAACCTGATTGATTTGAGGTTGTCCTGTCACAATGGATGTGAAGAATGGAAGATAAAATGCATGGCTATCCATGCACTATCTAAAAAGCACTCCATTTGGGTGCTTTTTAATTTTAAAGATTTCATTTTGAAGTTAATCTCTACACACAGTGTGGAGTTTGAACTCATAACCCTGAGATCAAGAGGTGTATGCTCTACCGACTGAGCCAGCCAGGAGCCCCTTTTATTTTTAATTTTTTAGAAGTTTGTTATTATTTGAAGTTTCCTAAAGATTATAGCAAGTGTTTGGGTTTTTTTTCTGTTGTTGCTGTTTTGTTTTTAGATTCTATATTGACCTGGGATTTCTGTCTTAGGTCATAGGTCCCTTAGCAAATCAGAATTTCTTGAAATGAGTGGTTTTGTCTCCCTCTCTCTCTGGATTTGTAACATGAACAAGCCTAAAATAGTTAAAGCCTTGAATGGCTGACCAAGAAAGGTTGTTTGTCATCTGAAATAATGGCTGTGTGTCCTGGGACACTGATGGTACCTGAGCTAGAATTCAGGCATCTGAACCTCAACACTATTGACTTTTAGAGCCAGATCAATCCTGGCCTCGCTACTCATTTGATGCTAGATGCCCCCTGCCCTTCTCCAGATATAACAACCCAAACTCTCTCCAGACATTGCCATATGTCCCCTGGAAGGCAAGAATGACCCTTGACCCTCAACTGTTGGTTGAGCTTCACCAAGTTCAATTAAGGTACTCTGATGTAGAAATTTGAGAGTGCCCATCTTCTCCCAGTTTACTAAAAACCAAACCAAAACAAGAGAAAGCATTATTTAACAGGAATGATCTCTACTCAAAGTTTTTCTCTGAGAACTTTTAACAATTAACATCTACTTACTTTATTGGTTCTAAATAGTTTATTTAGCTTGAAATATATGGTTAGTTTACGTTGGACGTAGCGGCATGTAATAATGTTTCATAGCATAGGGGCGCCTGGGTGGCTTAGTTGGTTAACCTTCTGGCTCTTGCTTTCTACTCAGGTCGTGATCTCAGGATCCTGGGATCAAGCCCCGTGTTGGGCTCCACACTCAGTGCAGAGTCTGCTTGAGATTCCCAACCTCTCTCTCTGCCCCTCCTGCTCATGTGCTCTCTCTCTCTCTCTAAAATAAATAAGTAAATCTTAAAAAAAATGTTTCATAGCATACCAACTTTTTTAGAGGCTCTGCTTTTACAAAACAGAATGAAATTTGCTGTTTTGGAGACTTTTCCAAGTATTTGGCAGTTCAGAATATTAAATGGAGATATACAATGGTCTCATTATGAAGGGGAGGGATTAGTAAAATCCTGCCCAAAGAGATGAGCTAAATAGACCTTTAAGAATCCCTTTCCTTGGGCGCCTGGGTGGCTCAGTTGGTTAAGTGTCTGCCTTCTGCTCAGGTCAGGATCCTGGAGTCCCAGGATCGAGTCCCACATCCGGCTCCCTGCTTAGCAGGGACTCCCTCTGACCCTCCCCCCTCTCATGATCTCTCTCTCATTCTCTCTCTCAAATAAATGAATAAATTTGTAAAAAAAAAAAAAAGAATCCCTTTCCTTAAGAAAAAAACCAAACCATGTGAGTGTGTGAGGTGATGGATGTTAACTAGTCTTCCTATGCTGGTTATTTTGCAGTAAATACATAATATTAGATCATTGTACACCTTATACTAATAAGGTGTTACGTGTTTATTATATCTCAATAAAACTGGCGGGGGATGAAGGGGCTGGGGGGAGAGTGCCTTTCCATCTCAGGCATCTGGGACTCAATGTGTGTTTGTGAAAATAGGAATGACTGCCCTCCCTTCCAAAGTAGTGGGCCCTGTCCGTTGCTCAGCTGCTCAGCAATCTTGCTTTTGTGCTGAGACCAACAGGAGAAAAGAGGATCTCTGGAAGGGAGCTTTGTGAGGTGACTATGAATTGCTCAGAGGGAAAACAAAGCAGCCGGCTCCAGATGTGGGGCAATGGTGTTAGTTGCAGGAGGACAAAGGGCCTCAAGTCTGTCTGCAGCCTGTCGTTGGTGCTGTTGGCAGTTTCATGGGTGCTGAGAGTAAAACAGTGATGTGGGGGTGAGGTGTGGGCATGGAAAGGTGCTTTGTAATTGAGCCCCCTTCACCAACCATTCCGGTGGGGTTTCCATTTCAGACTTCCCGTCAGAAAAAGCAGCCCTGTGTAAAGTAATAGGCCTCTGGGTGTGATCCCCATGTAATAGAAGGTGGGCCAGGCCCACTGTTTGGGTGACTCATGTTGGTTTCTATCCCACCAATTTGTCTGTCTGGAAAATCCCACAGGTTGAGGTCTGGTGGTGATTTTTTTTTTTTTTTCACTTACCAGGATGCTCATTTAAAAAAATGGTGAACCCTGATGGGGTCAGCCACTGCAGGGAGGTGGTCTTCCCCTGAGAAATGACACACTTCAGGGTGAGCGTCTGGCCTTCCTCCACGGTGACTCTTTCTCTGTAGTTAGTCAGAAAGGCTTCTGCAGAAGAGAATTGGGACAGTCAGGCTGGCATGGGCCAAGACACACTCCCAAGGCACGGCAGGGACTTATTCTCAACACAACCTCATTCATTTATTCAGTCATTCATTATATACTTTTTTGGTGTGTGTGTGTGTGTGAGAGAGAGAGCACACGGGGAGAGGGGCAGAGGCAGAGGGAGAGGGAGAGAGAATCTTAAGCAGGCTCCATGCTCAGCATGGAGCCCAATGTGAGGCTTGATCTCACGACCCTGAGATCATGACCTGAGCCAAAATCAAGGGTCAGATGCTTAACCGACTGAGCCACTCAGGTGCTCCTCATTACATAGTTCTTAAGAAACAAAACCCGAATCAATACAAAGGAGCAAGCACCGTACGTAGGAGCAGTAAGATGTCTCCTGAAGGAGGTCTGAATGAAGGGCTGGGATTTTGATAGGAAAGAAGGAAAATCTTGAACAGTATCTATTGGGCACTTTCTCTCTCATATGCCAGGAACTCTGCCAGGCCACGTTAACCTATATTTAATTTAACTTTTTGAACTAACCCTATGAAGAAAGATTTATTTTGCTGGCTCTCTAGATGAAGGAATAGAGACTGAAGTTCACACAGGTCCTGGGACTGGGAACTGTACCCATGTCTGTGGGCTTCAGAGCCCATGGTCATGTAACTAGGTCAGATCGTTTAAATAATGAGACCCCAGAAGAGTCAGCCTTTCTTGTCTCAATTTGTGAGACAAGTGACTTGTGGCTTTAAGTATAAGCTGTGTATCTAGGGGCGCCTTGGTGGCTCAGTCGGTTAAGCGTCTACCTTCGGCTCAGGTCATGATCCCAGTGTCCTGGGATCGAGCCCTGCATCGGTCTCTGCTCAGCGGGGAGCCTACTTCTCCCTTTCCCTCTGCCTGCCTGCCTGCCTACTTGTGATTTCTCTCTCTCTGTGTCAAATAAATAAATAAAATCTTAAAAAAAATAAGCTATGTGTCTAGGATTCCAAGTGGTGTTCACAGGGAGTAGGTAAGCCCCACTTGCAAAAGAGTTTCTATGCTAGAGGAAGAATGTTCTAAGATCTCTTCCAATTCAATTGTCTACAGAAACACTTTCTCCAGGCAAACATGAGAGTCTAATTTCCCAAAATCACAACCCCCAGAGAATGATAAACAATTGGTTGTAAGCAGCTGCAAATGCAATCTCCCAAAAAGGAAATGGATAAAAAATAAAATAAATTGGCTTTACTGCTGATTTGGCACATTTATTGCCATCTGTTATTTCTTCAAGTTTTAAATTAAAAAAAATTCTTTTTTTTTTTCTGAGGCCTAGACAAGTCTTATCAATGAAAGTACAAAACATTTCCATAAACAGAAGAATGCTGTGGGGTTATAAATTATGAATAGCAAATGCAATGAGTTTTACTGCATCATCTTAGACCTTAAAAAAAAAAGAGAGAGAAAGAAACAAGTAGTTTATTTCCTTGTGATAAATTTCAAGTATTAGGAAATGCTTTGGAGAGCCCTGGGAATTAATTGGTGTAGACTTTTTAGTTTGTTCCATTTCTAGGTCATTAATTTCAATCTAGCCTCTGGCAATAATAACCCAGAATTGTTGTATTGTATTTGTATTGACGTTTATGGGAAAAAAGTTTGCTTGAGTTCTAATGGAAAAATACCCGTATCATCAGCCTATACTGTAATGAACAATGAAGAGCCCATAAAAAGATATTGTGTTTTCATAAGAGCATTGAAGCATAAGCCCAGAATTCTGCTTAGGTTGGGTCGTTTGGAAATATTTTCATCTATAAAATCAATCCATAAGTGAGTAATAAAGATAATATTAGTAGAGATGCTTTGAAATGACAGTGGAATTTCTTCTAAGGTTAAGGAGCTTCTGAGCCAAGAAATTAAATCTAGAGCTGTCTACCTTCCATTGCTTCCATAACCATTCCCGTCTTGATTCTTGCTTTACTTTCTAGTTCCTGTGCATTATCCTGCTTCCCACAGATTGAAGTTTCTAGAGGGCAGTGACTATTTTATATTTCTCTAAAATTCATTCCTTACAGAATGTATCACAGTGTGAGCTTGAAAATAATGGTTTAATACGAGCTTTCATGATGGCAGCATAGAGCAGGTGATGGACAGATATCTTTGGTCTCCTGTTGTTAATAAGAATACTGAGAGACAGGAGGGAAGTTACGATGTTGAATCCGTGATAGAATAAAGACCACTGTTAAAGAAACATGCCCTAATTTCATCCTTCAGGCCAGAAGTTGATACTAAAAAGTTTTGCCCATGTTCTTACCTTTGGCAAAGTGATTGTCTAGACAGGAAGCCTGCGTTTGGGGAAATGGGAGTGGTGAGATTTATCTGCAGCCTGTTTATGAATAAATTGTCTTCCATTTTAAAGATGTCTTTTTCTTAGGATGTGTGTTTTTGAATTAAGTTGTTATGTGATTCTTACAATGTTTAAAAAATTGTAATGAAATATAGGGTGGTTTTTTAGCACATGCTAAAGAATTGTATCTCCTAAGATTAGTGTTTGCTCTTGTTGAGAATTTAATATCAGTCTACTGACCACAACTATGAATGCCTGGGTTTCACATGGAAAGGGCTGTGTTTGAGGCATAGAATAATTGCTGTTTCCTCTTCTCTGCTCTAAGCCTTGCCTTTAGCTTTACAGGCTGATTTCTCTTTCAGTGTTATCATGTAGACACCATGTTTGATTTAGAGACAGGAGATCATTGTAGAAAGGAAGAATAGCCCCAGAGAGAAGCCACAGACACACACTGCTTCAGCTGTGAGTGCTTACAAATATTGTTCGGTGTGTCTAGCTCTGCTAAAGGTTAGGAGACGAAGATCCCTGTACCTGTATTTTGATGGTACGTCTTCTAAGGGCAAGTTCCCCAGGATTCTCTCATTGCCGTTGCAAACTAAACTGGAACTCATCTTTTATATGTATATATTTTTTTGTCTAAGTTTGGAGTCAAACTTTCACCTTCTTTGTCAGAAGGAGGGGTGTGGGTTACCTTCCTTGCTCACCACTTCCTCCCCTGCAGGCTCTAAAAACACAGATATCCTTATGCACCCTTAGCCTTTCTCGTGTAGATCCTGAGTGCTGTGTGCCTACTTCCTAGGCTCCCCGGCTGGGCTTCAGAGTTAGCACCTACATGGCTCCAGAGATGCTAAGCGTGCAAAGTGTGGCAGTGAATAGCTATGGAGTTTCTCCTGGGAGGTCCTGCCTTACTGCTGGCGGGTCATGTTTACTGAGTGGATTATTGACTTCTGACCAGATTCGTCCATCTATGCAAGGCCATGTGTTAAATGAGGCTGCTGGCTGACTCTGGGGTTATAGATTGTGACTGGTTTATATATGGAAATAGAACCTGTGCCCTTCATCATCTCTACCCCCACCTTCATGAATTGATGGTCTTACCAGTTCAGTGGCTTCACCCCAAAGCACATGTGACTGACCCTCAGGCAAAAGGCCAAGGAGCAGTCACAACCACCTACCAAAGCATGCATAGATGAAACCTATGCAGTTCTTAAGATTCCTTTTGGTTTTCCCCAAGATTTTGGGAGTTGCAGTGTCTGATCTCCCTTCTACAAGAGGTTAGCATGGTAGACTGAAGAAAGAGTAAAATGTTCCTTTTCCCCCCTTACCTTAGTAGCCCATGATTGCATGCAATAAATTTAAAAACTCCAGAACAGAACAAGTCTATTCTGCAGGGACCCCAAACTTGTCATGTTCCATTGGAACTCATCATTTCTAGTGTGTCTCCCTAGGCTCCATACACACCTAGCACAGATAGACCACCTGCTCTGTTCCACTGTTTGCTTGTATCTAATGTGGTCACCAACCACGGCCAGGTCCAGGCTCAAGAAGTCACTTTGCCTTTGTCCATGCTGTTCTATTGACCTGGATACTTTTTTTTTGGGGGGGGGGGAAGGGGGCAGAGGGAGAAGGAGAGCAAGAGAATCTTAGGCAGGCTCCATGCCCAGTGAGAAGCCCGAAACAGGGCTCGATGCAGGGCTTGATGCAGGGCTCCATCTCACGACCCTGAGATCATGACCTGAGCTGAAATCAAGAGTCGGACACTTAACTGACTGAGCCACCCAGGCGCCACCAGCCTGGTTACCTTTCTTATCTCCTCCAAGACTCAACTCAAATTATACCACTTTTGTCAAACCTGCCTAACCAGTCTTTAGCCTCCTCCTTCCCCACAATGACCTGCCTTCTCCTCCAGATCCCTAAAGGTTTTGAATGGACTTCGAATATAGCACTTAGCACAGTGCTTTATATTTGGTTACAAGTATCTCTCTGCATGGGGATTACAAACTTCTCGTAGAGAAGTTGTTTGCCATTCATTCATTTTACAGTCCCAGGACCTAACACAAAGTAAGAGTTAATTTAATTTAATTTTTTTCCAAAATAAGATTTTAAGTATTGGGCGCCTGGGTGGCTCAGTTGGCTGGGTGTCTGCCTTTGACTTGGGTCATGATCTCAGGGTCCTGGGATCGAGTCCCGTGTCAGGCTCCCAGCAGGGTGTATGCTTCTCCCTCTCCCTTCCCCTCCTGCTTGTACCCTCTTCCTCATGCTCTCTCTCTCTCTCAAATAAATAAAATCTTTTTAAAAAAGATTTTAAGTATTTGTTGAATTAATGGCTAAAAACGTGGACATCTATATATTCAGTAATAAACCGTGTAATAGGATGCCAACTTGACTCAAAAAGTGGAAGTCAGTTAAAGGCTTTAAACTTTGGAATAATTGAAAACATTCTAATTTTAGCTGTCTAAATGTACTTTTCCTGAATATATGAGCTGTTCTTTAAGCCACTTATTGAAGAAACTAATATTATTTATTACCAAATATTGAATTCATATTAAGTGCCTCAGAGTATAGGGATGAAAAAAGAAAGCACTTAATTTAATTGTATAAAATAGGAAATTGAAATACTACATAAAATAGGAAATCTAGTTTTTTAAAATTGTGTCATTCAGATGCAGTTCTCTGGTGAATGCAGATTTAGAAGGATGGGTGCATTACCTGAAACATAACTATAATTCAGTTCAATATTTGGAAACACACACAACAAGCAGGCAATACATTTAGGCATGGCTTCTTTTTTAAGACTTTGGTACAAGTTTTAATCAGAGATCTAGAGACACCTACACCCTGCCCCCCTTTTGATCAGGAATAATTTGACCTGTGCTAAAAAGGTAACAGTGTCTTAAATTTTTATCATGCTACATTAGAATTCAGTAAGCATCCAAGATCAAATTTGAGAATTATAATACAATGTAAAGTATAACTGACTGAAAAAATAAGCAGGAATTTTCCATGGGGCTCATTATTATCTCTGAACTAATGAAGAGTTGTAGAGCGCTTTGCCATCTTCAAAGTGCTTTCACATTTTGAAATTTGATCCCTTTAAAAATCCAGGGAGTTCGGCCGTTGAACATTATTAATCGTCTCTTCATTTCAAGATGCAGACACTGAGTTTTTAGAGAACTTAAATTATCTGGCTAAGGCTTATACAGCAAGGAAGCTTTTAAAATCCCACACTGATGCCCTTCTACCTGGTATGCACTTAAGAGACAGAGCCTAATGAGCTTGTTGCATTTTGCCATAACATATACGCCACAGGGCACATGCTACGGTGGCCCTTCCTATACTTATTAGCAATTGAACAAGAGATTAAATAAAGCAGTAACATCCCTGCATGTATGATGGTGGTGTAGCTTGGAAAGTAATCACATACTTACCTGGGTTGTCTTCTTGCTGTAGGTCCTCTGTGAATGCAGTTGACTGATAGGTAGATTTGGTAAAATACCAGGTCAACTGAGTATCATCAGAAATGAGCTCGAAGTCCTTACCTTGTAAGGGGAACCAGGCCAGCAAGCTGCAAAGTCTCCACCACATAGTGTGCCGTGCTGTTGTCACACTTTGTCAACTTCCTCTAGATTCTGAAATGAAGGGAGCAGAGTGGTTTCTTTTGAAGGGGGAGAGGTAACAGCTCCGTGACCTCATGTGTCTCAACGCCTCCCTTGGCTCTGGAAGCCCCCTCTTGGCTCACTGCCCCCAAAATACCTCCGGGTGGAACATTTAGGGGACCGCATGTGTCATCTCGATGGTGGAGAGGTGTGAGTGATGTGTTGGTGGCACAAATCATTCTGCCACACGTGGGTAGTACTGGTAAATCAACTAGGTTGTGAGGCTTTTCGGGGGAGGAGGGGGGGGAGAGAGATTAAAATTTCCCTGTGTGGTGATGTAAACTGGTCGTCACTTCTCTAGAGTATTAGACCATGATAACAGGACAATTTTGGCTGAACCTTTGTGAATATTTCATTTCTGACAACTATGTATAATGGTTGTCAGGGGCAGAATTCATTCATTCACATTATTTGATCATTTAAAGAATCTGTATCAGTCTACCCTACCCACCTATCCATTCATCCACTTACCCATCCATCTACATCTATCCAGCCATCTAGCATGGATTGTTCTAAGATATCCTGTATAAAAGATAAATTCCTTGTTTTTAAGGAGAATATGACATAGTTGGGGGTGACAATAGGCAAATGAACCATTTTGGTTTTTAATTGTCATTAATTGGGCAAATTGAGATATACTATTTCATTTTTTCTAGGCCACACAACAAAATACTAATTTATGGTTAAAAAATAGTCTAGACTGCAATGTTAGGAAAATTATAAAGGAAATAATTGTCCCTGGTTCTAATTAAAATGATGGAGCACCTGGCTGGCTCAGTTGGCAGAGCATGTGACTCTTGATCTTGGGGTGGTGAGCTCAAGGCCTCACTTGGGTGTGGAGATTACTTTAAAAAATAATATAATAAAATTTAAAAACAAAAATCACTGTTGTTACTCTGTAAATGTACTGATACTTTGGGTGAAGAAAATTTTATCCATCAAAAATGTCTTTCAAATATTTTACCTTTTTTCTTATTTTTTTTTTAACAGATTTTATTTATTTGAGAGAGAGCAAGCAAGAGACTGTGTAAGCAGAGGGAGGGGCAAAGGGAGAGGGAGAAAGAGAATCTTCAAGCAGACTCTGTGCTGAGCGTGGAGCCTGATGTGGGGCTCAATCCCATGACCTGGAGATCGTGACCTGAGCTGAAATCAAGAGTTGGACACTTAACCAACTACCCAGGCGCCCCTCAAATATTTTAGCTATTTTAACAGATAGAATGAAAAGAGGAGAGAAAATAGAATTTTCTTGTAGGGTGTAATATGATATAAGGTAATGTTTCCCAAATTGTATGATGATAGAAAGGCCTTGGGCTTCCAGCCAAAAAAAATGCAGTTTGCTAGGGTCAGCCCCAGAGTGATTAAATCAGAATCTCACTTGAATGAGGATCCACCTGTGTGTTTAACAAGCTCTCTGGGGTATCATACGGCAAGTTTGAGCAACACGGACAGTATTCTGGAACAGAAATCAAGGTATATAGCAGCTAGCCCTCACTCTGCTACCCGCTGGTGTGACTGGGGTCAGAGAGGAGTCTCCATAAATTGCTTGTTGACTCTATTGACATATATTGACTTGCTTATGGAAACAGGGAATGGATAAGTTGTATCCGACCATTTTTTTTTTTTTTTAATAGAGAACTAAGGAGTTCGATTGAAGTGATATAGTCAATGGCAGAGCTGAGAAGACAAGCCAAGACTTCAGTCTTTGGTCTGATTTTTTTTTTTTTTTTGGCATGAAATTCCCTCCAGTTTTCATATTTAAGGCTCTCTGGTGTCTAAGCATTTGATTATCCTGGTACTGTCATGTCCTTGCTTTAGGGTGATGCATTATTTCTGTACCCTGTCTCCTACCTCCTTAAGAAAGCCCAAGGAACTGGGTAGAAGGTGTCTCTTTGGGCCTCCCATGGCAGATGCGAATTTCTCACGGTTAGTTTATAATTTCTCACATTTTTCACCTGGAAGAGTGCTATTCCTTATAGGATCTCCCAATGCTTCCTGTCAAGGCACAGAAGGAAAGGAGTTTACTTCTGGTAATATAACATGGGCCATGATGGAGCCAACATCTTGTCTGGACCTAAATACTGATTTTCTAGATTGTGAGTTTATCCTCTAACTTGAATGTATGAGGAGGTCAAAAACCACTTTTACAGGAAACAGAAGTAAAAATGTTATCATGGGACTTTTCATTTTAAGCCAGTGGAAAAAAATCTTGGCCCAGCTGTGAATTAAATTCAGATAGGGGCCTGGAGAAGGATCACTTTGCTTCCCCCCCCCCCACTTTTTTTTAAACATTTATTTATTTGAGAGAGAGTGAGTGAGTCAGTGCCAGGGGAGGGGCAGAGGGAGAGGGAGAGAATCCTTAAGCAGACTCCCCACCGAGCATGGAGACCAACGCAGGGCTCCATCCCAGAACCCTAAGATCATGACCTTAGCCGAAGTCAAGAGTTGGACACCTAACTAACTGAGCCACCCAGGTGCCTTTGCTTCTCTCTTTTCCAGTGGTGGTTTTCTGTAATTTTCTCTGTTGGGTAAAAATATATGGAAACCTAAGTGAAGACAGAATGGGATGAAAGAATAAAATATCCTGAGGTTGAAATTAAAATTACAGTGTAGTCCAGCCCAGATCTATTGATTTAATGTGATTTTAGTGCAATACCTGTGAATGGGTTTCCGTGAAACGTCCCAGGGGTTCATTTAACTGCAGACAGGTAGATTTTCTGTTTTTTTTTTTTTTCCCATTCCCTTTCCAAAACACAAATATTCTTCTGCTCAAAAACTTCCAGTGGTTTCCTTTTGCCTGAAGATTGTAGTCCAAACTCCAGCAAATCATCAAAGGCCATTCACACCTTTGACATCAATCTACTTCTCAGCCCCCTTCTCCACCCGGACTCAAAATATGCTCATAGAAAATTCTTGCTATATTTCAAGCATATAGTATATTTTGTTAGTCACAGTCTTGCTGGGTCATAGTTCATACTGCTTTCTCTCTGCCCAAAATGGCCTTCTCTCTCAGGAGATTCTAGTCCTCTTCTAAGGCCCAGATATAATGTGGCGTTTCTTAGGAGTAGGGACTAGTGATTAAGAACATGGATTCTGGAGCCAAAGCCTATTTGCTCACCTGTGAAATGGGTACAATAACAGTACCCACTCATATAGTTGCTATAAGAATGAAAGAAGTTAATGTGCATAGTACCTGGCACATAGTTAGCCATTACTGTCCTCTGTACTTCTAGAAAAAAATTACCTCTCTACTTTTCTTTGCCCCATAATTAGTTTTTCTTTTTTTCATACTGGTTTTTGTTCTGATTTGCATTGTATTTCATTGAGGATGCATCTGTCTCCCAGCTTCCTGAACACAGAGTTTGCTTCATTGGGAACCTTGGTGTTCCTGGCACCCATCCTTCCACAGTGTAGTTGTTGTTCAAGTAGCTTTATTGAGGTAAGTGACATAATGAACTCTGCCTGTCAGAAGTGTACGATGTGATACACTTTGACACACGCATACACCGCTGAACAGCTCCGTCTCTATCAAGATAGTGTACAGGTTTCCTCCTGTACCTCCCTACCTCCATCTTGAAGCCACCACGGGTCTGCTTTCTGTCTCTATCGATTAGGTTTTCATTTCCTAGAAGTTTATATAAATGGAATCATACAGTATGTACTTTCTTTTGTCTGGCTTCTTTCACTCGGATAATTATTTTGAGGCTCATCTGTGATGTAGCATGTGTTCAAGGTTCATTCATTTCTAGTGCTGAGCAGTGGCTCATTCTATAAATACACCGTAGTTTGTTTACCTGTAGCTGGATTTCCGGGTCGTGTACCATAGGATAGTTTGTTTGTTTATTATTTATTTACTTATTTAAAAGATTTTTATCCATTTACTTGACAGAGAGAGACACAGCGAGAGAGGGAGCACAAGCAGGGGGAGTGGGAGAGGGAGAAGCAGGCTTCCCGCTGAGCAGGGAGCCCGAATGGGGGCTTAATCCCAGGATCTTGGGATCATGACCTGAGCCGAAGGCAGAGGCTTAACCGACTGAGCCACCCAGGCGCCCCCTATAGGACAGTTTTAAATAATTGTTTATTACATTGACTCAGTTGTAGGGTTAATTTAAAGAGAACCTGGTATGTTCCCACATGTGTTTTCCATGATTATCTAATTCAGAGAAAAAAGTTCAGGTTAGTTAAATTAAATGCTGGTCGTTAGTTGGCACTTGGGGGGTACACTCTGGCACGCCACCCAGATTCTCCCCTGACCCCCCAGGGGGGCTGGAAGGATGGCACATGCCAGCAGGATCCCTCTCTGGGAATTGCTGTTAGTGGAAGAGACCTGTCTCACCCAACATCCTCCCTCCTCCATGGGGCACCCAGGAGGGGACGTAGCAGTTCTGTCCTCTATCTCAAGGTGGAGCGACTCTGAAGGGAAACATTCTAGCTCCAGAGCCCTCTGCGGGATCGGGATCAGGGGAGGCCTTGGTGGCCACTGGGTCTCACTTCAGTATCTCGCATCCTTCACAAGTCTCGTCCCCAAGAGCACTCTCCCATAAACTTGTGCACGCAAGTCTCTCTATCAACATCTCATCTGGGCCACCTGACCCACAACAGCACATGAAATAAATTATCAAATGAGTGAGCAAATGAAAGAATGGGCTCTCCAGTTGAGATGTTCTTTTTGCTCTGAAGCCTAAAAGGATGTTTGACCTCTAATTCTTCCCGAGCATTAAAGAAGACCTTACTTTAGATTGCACCGTGGGCAATGATGAGTGTATCTTTTTCACCCACGGGTGTGATAGTCAACTGGTCACAGACCTTGACAAACGTCATGATCGTCCCCTGGACTGAAGTTTAAAATGGTCTGTGGGGCAGAGCTGCAAGGCAGGCTTATGACTCTGAATGACATGCAACTGTGGTTTGCACGGTTCTTCCTACCCCCTCACCGCCCCCACTCCAGCCTGAGGCCCTGAGGGGGTTCAGCAGAGGAAGGCGGCTTTGTGGCTGCTTGTCACATGGAAGGAAAAGATGAGTTTGGAGTGCGGTGGTCAGGGAGTGACCTTCTACCTGTTTTCTAATGGAAGGGTGTCTACTGACCACCTTGTATCTGGGAGGCCTCGCCACTGACAGCCGGTTGTCATTTTGATCTTCACTGAATGAATCCTCCTACTATGTTCCAGTACTAACAGGAAGTAACATTTCATGGAGTGGTGGTGTGGGGACAGATTTTAGAGAAATAAACAAATATCCTCTCTCTCCCACCATTACCTGGGGGAGAAAGAAAAACTGAAAAAGGAGACATATATTAAGTAGGGTGAAAGATGGACTATTTTAAGGGTCAGAAGAGACAGGGGATTTCCCCATGTGTAGAAGCCACTGGGGTTTTTATTGCAATTACAAGAGGGACCCAAACTTTCTTCTTGACATTTCTCGGCTGGTGTGAAGAATCTGTGGCCTTTCCGAAGGCCAGGGCAAGAAGGGCTGCATTTCCCAGCAGATGCCTTGGGTGGCTAGTTCGCAGCTGGTGCTGGGAGTCTTTGAGCTCTCTTGTAGACACGCAGTGGGGCTGCAGGCTTTCTAAACTAGAGCAGTGGCCGTTGTAGTTATTGAGAAAAGGCTTTTTAGCAGCAGTGAAGCCTAGTGGGATGAGTATAAGGTGGGGGGTAGGAGGCAGACCGACCTGGACTTGTCACCTGGGCCGTGTCACTAGTGACCTTGTAGCCCTCAATAACACCCTCGCCTCTTGGTGTCAGTTTCCCCATCTGTAAAGTGGGAAGACTAATTACAGCATGGGAGGCATGACTGGCAGGTATGAATTAAACCTAGTATCCCAAGGGCCTGGCACGGTGACACTTATAAGATCCTCCATCAGTCTGAAGACCACAGGTGGCTGGGGCTCTATCTCATGCCCCCAGGAACCACGGTAGATTAGATGTTCCTGCAAAAGGAGGAAGTCCACTAAGCTTTTATTCTAAAGATTTCCGCCTAGAATTGAATTGAATGGATCATGCTGAACAAAGAACCCAAGTAGGAATTGATGACTACCTGCCTCTCCAACCTTGTTTCTCCCCACTTTCTGCCGTGCTTACTAAGCTTTAGCTCCCTGACCCCTGGTGTTCTAAACCAGGGAACTCCTTATCACTGGGGGACATCTGCATTCCTTCTGTCTTCCTGAAACCTCATTTACCTCTGCACCATGCCCAGTTTCTGTTCAGCCTTAGCTGGTGGCTTCCTTGTCAGCTGCTCGGGGGATACCGCACCCAACCTTATGTAAAGTACGCCCTGCCCCACATCCCTCCCAGAGTTACTATTGGATAACCCAGTTTTCTTCCTAGACAACATTGATCAACCTCTGTAATTATCTTGTTTATGTATTCAGTGTCTCTCTTTCTCCTCCATAAGGGGGGGGGAACCTTGCTTTATTTGCCGCTGTAGCACCAGCTTGCCACCCTGCCAAGAACATCGTGTTCAATCAGTATTGTAGAATGATGAATGAATCCACGCCCTCCGTGTCTTTGTTTCTTTCATACAGCAAGTTCACAATACCTGCTCTCCTTGCCTCGTAAAATTATGAGAATCAAACGAAAATGTGCTTTTAAGAGGAAGGTGGTAAATCATTAAGGCAGCTTCTTAGGCAAACCCCAGAATTCAACCAACACATTCTCTTATTGCAGAAGATAACTTCTGGGGACAATAGTAAAGTAATACCAGTACGAACGAGGCTACTTTGTTCCTTGTCCCTGATATTTTCCACAGATAAGAAAATGGCTACATGTGTGATTTTCCTTTGGCCTTAGCAAAAGCAATTGTTTATTTACTAGCAGATAGTATCTTACTTAGCATGTCCTATTAGGCATTTTATTTTTTTAAGAGAGGGAATAAGAGAGTGGGGGGGGTATGTAGAGAGGGGGAGAAAAAGAAAATATTTTTTTAAAAGATTTTATTTATTCGCTTTAGAGACAGTGCTCACAAGTAGGGGGAGGCACAGAGGGCGAGGGACAAGGAGACTCCCATGCTGAGCACAGAGCCTGACACTGGACTCGATCCCAGGACCCTGAGATCATGACCTGAACTGAAACCAAGAGTCAGACGTTTAACCAACTGAGCCAACCAGGTGCCCCTGTTAGGCATTTTATAGTCATTATCCCATATCTTACAACCGTGCTGTAAAAATTCATGTGCCCATTTTACAGGTGAAAACGATGTAAGGGATCTAGTAAGCAGCTAAGCCTGGATAAGAACCCAACTCTGTCTGACACTAGAATTAGAGCTGCTTCCCTGGTACAGCATGAGATTCTTCCCCAGTGATAACACAGACCTTCTGGATTGCCTCACCAACACAGTGGCACCCAGTAGCTATCTAAACCTGCAGCTTCTCATGGTCAGGAGCAAGCCATCTGGGTTTTATGTATTTATTTCTGGCAAAATGAAGTATTCTGTTTCTTCAGAAGGAAGACTGGTTTTTGGTTCTCAACTATTGAAAAAAAAAAAAGACATTTTGCTGATTTCAGCTTGAACAAATCCAAAGCATGTGGATTCATTTTCTCTGGATGTGCAGGCAGCTTTGACATACATCACAAGTGGGCAAAATGAGTTTGGGAATCTGTCAAGCAAAGAATGACCGAGAACCACCCACAAGGCTAAACATAGCTTGGTCTTTTGTCAGATGTGAGCATTAGCTGTTACGTTTCCTCAGGCAGTAAACCATGCCTGGCTCATGGCTGGCTCTGTCAATGAAAACCTGCATTTGCGTCCTGAGTATAAATTTGCATACATGGCTTATTATAACTTCTATTAGCTCTGACATATCTTTACTTCAGAAATGGGGTTGGGGCGTCTGTGTGGCTCAGTGGGTTGAGCATCCGACTCTTGATTTCAGCTCAGGTCATGATCTTAGGGTCCTGAGATGGAGCCCTGTGTCGGGCTCTGCAGTCAGCAGGGAGTCTGCTTGAGAGTCCCTCCCTCTGCCCCTCCTCCTGTGCTGCTCACTCTCTCCCTCAAAAAAAGGTGGGGGGTGGTCTATTATGGCTTTTGGTAGAGTGGAACCTAGCTTGCGCTGGATTTCCTCTCTCTCTTACCCAAATCCTTAATCTATGGATGGCCCCTGGTGCACCTACCTCCTCAAGGTGAGCAGAGTTGAGGGATGAAGGCTCGCACATGGGCAATGAGAGCATTTTGGAGCACGTTTTCTCACTCCTGGGCGAGTGTCACCTCTCCAACCTGGGTGACTCAGAGAGAAGCCTCACCAGAGGGGACCAGAGACCCACAGTGCTGCCGGAGCATCCTTCCATTTCCGTCAGCAGCAAATGCCCCTCTGGCTCTCTGAGCTTCAAAGAATCGCACTCTTAATGGACATTTATGAAATAATAATGACCACAGTAACATCTAAAAACATGATAGGCATAGAGACCACTCAGAACTTAATATGAGATTGCTCAGGACTGACTGAGGACACAGTTTCTCTTTATTAAATCGTCTGTGAACCACTTAAACGGAGATGCTCATGGAATGGAATGATCTAATTACAATGGTGTGGGAGCCGTATCCAGAGGAAGAGCACACAGCCAGGAAAGTGCAGATGCCACAGGTAGTTTACAAGGGATTCGGCAATACAGTTCGGTGTGGTTTTCCTTCTTATAATGACAAACATTTTTCTTCAAATAAATACACCTGAATCACATAGAATAATAATAAAAAAGATACAAGAGCCTTATAAATGAGAAAGAAACCAATATACCTCTAAAAACATCAGGTTGAGAATGGTCTGTGCATAACCAAAATGCTTCAGGATGGCATTCCTATCAGAGAACCAGCACACATTTCCCGTTATACACTATGTACCCTGTACAGAGTCCAAGAATAGTTAAACAGCTGCAAAATCCTGATTTTTGCATGGGTAATGGCAGCTAAGTGGCACTGTGTAAGACATTTGTAAGAGCTGATTGTATATTAAGTTTGACTACTCCTCACTATAATTTTAAACATATACACTGAACATAATATTATATGTATTTAAAGATCAAGTTATTTCCTGTCTTTAGCGGCATTTTTTTTCCTTCCCTCGAATTTTCATTATAGCTAGTTACTTTCCTAGGAAAAATTCATTATGTTGAAGTGTTAAAGAGAAGCAAATCCAATTTGAATCCTATGTTTAAACATGAAAAGCATCTGCCATCACTGAACAAAATATCCCCCCATCACCTTTGTAAAGTGACTATTAACCTAAGTAGATGTTAAAATGCTCTTTTCCCTACCCTCCCAGGCCAGTCTCATCCCCCCTGCAAGGCAGCCCGACTAGACTCGCGCCTCTTAGTTCTCATATATGTGCAGGACTACAATTTAAATGCAAATAACCCCACGCCTCATTATCTGAGTTCATGCAGACACAGTATAGTTGTGACTCTGCCTGTGAAAATTAAGGGAGGTTCATCTGTATTCGAACACACGCATCACTCAGAGTAGATTCAAAAGAGCAATTCATCACTGCTTTCAAATTAAACACTGGAGTTGCAGAGTGCCTAGGTTACGGAGGAATGCCTCCCTTTTTGCTACAGAGGGACGCTTTTCTACAAAGACAATGAGATAGGAACTTCTCTTACTGCAGCTCTTCAGTTAGTTCCCAGTGACACTAGGTAATGGAAATAGAAGACTTCCTTTAATACGAACACAGCTAGTTGAGTGAAAAAGATACATTTATGGTAATGCTAAGTGCAGCTGGAGGACAATGTATATGCATCCAAATACCACTGACAGGAAAATGACCACATCAGCCTAAAATGCAAGAAAACTATCCACAATGATTTATCAAACTGAGATCACTCCAGGAGATATTATTGTTTTTTTTTTTTATTTTCTGCAAAATCATCTTTTAAATATAAGGTTATTTTAAAATAATTCTTTGGTTAAAGTATAATTCAAATAAAAAGTAGAAACTCCTCCAAGCCATTCACTACAGGGTGAAAAATACCCCCCTCTTTCAGCCATCAGATGGCCATTTAATCAGCCATTCAGATTCTATGAATCTAAATGTAATGGAAAACACTGTATTCTAACTCCACACTGCGGTAAAGCAATAAGCTCCTAGCTACCGATGCAGTGATGGAGAAGAGAGCCTGGGAAAGTGAGACCCCCAGCTTGTGCATTAAAATGTGCCAATTATTCCAGTCCACAAGGAATAGACATGGCATGTTAAAATCACCGAAACCAAAGTCCTACCTATGAATAATACTGGGGCATTAGCGGATTGATGCGACACACTTGTACAAGCAGCAAACTGTTTCAGAGTTTCAATCCCAGACCAAATCCTCTAGTTAATTTCATCTCCGTTTCAGACAACTTTCTACATTAAAAAAAAATTTTTTTCCCTCTGCAAGAAACATTTGGTTCTTCTTACCTTGATGTCCATCCTTCCTTCCTTGCTTCCTTCCTTCCTTCCTTCCTTCCTGCCCGCTCTTCCCTGCCCCCAACATTTGTTCTTAATAAGCATCAGCCTCAGATCAAAAAGAACCAAGCTGAGGTTCAGGTTGTGATGTCAACCTAGAATTTTTGGATGAAAACGAAATCATGTAATACACTTGTGCATTCCTTTTATTACAGAGATTCAACATGATTTTCAAAGAATTTCTCCGTTGGAGTCTTAGTTTTTAAAAAAAGAATACGTGAAAAGAGAATTTAATGTGAATTCAGGTCATTCAGGCCATTTTGATAAACAATCTGGATAATGAAAGCAGAGGAATAAACTCCTTATTTAGGGTTTTCCACCTAAATTATTCAGGAAATGATTTCAGATCTCTGCCTCCTGCTCACATAGACGACCGCCTAAGGCTCTGTCCATATTGTGCTAAGGACAATGGATTGTTGCCCAGCTAAACTGGCCTCTCGGTCATCATAGGACCAAGATAGCTGAGAGGGAGGGAGAGGATAACCTATCCTGAACTCTGTTCTGTTCAGGTACAGACACTGCCCAGAACACACTGCTGTAGTTTTCAAGGAAGTTAGATGTAAGGTGTTCACGCATTATTCCAAACATTGGAAGCCCATGAAAATTTGTGGAGAATCTAATAAACATTACAGATCCGATTAAATAGTAGATTCATTTCATTACAGATAGAAGAATGAACAGCAGTGACATTGCATCGGCCGTAATGTGATTTTTCTCTTAGACTCTTTTAATGGGAATATTTCCCCCATTTTTAAGGTTGAAACATTTCTGTTACTCAATGGTATCAGCACAGAGTGGTTTTTTTATTGTTATGTTAATCACCATACATTACATCATTAGTTTTTGATGTAGTGTTCCATGATTCATTGTTTGTGCATAACACCCAGCGCTCCACGCAGTACGTGCCCTCTTTAATACCCATCACCAGGCTAACCCATCCCCCCACCCCCCTCCCCTCTAGAACCCTAGCACAGAGTGTTTTTATACCCAGGAGCTGGATCAATGTTTGTGCGCCTCTTAGTTCTCATATATGTGCAGGACTACAATTTAAATGCAAAGATGTGCATTTAAATTAAATGCAAAATGTGCTAGAAGAAATCAAGTTTGTTTCTTAAAATCTAAAATTCATGACATATTTGTCTAAGTGGCCTAAAAAAGCCCCACAACTGTAATCCTCTATGCTGATTAACATACATAGCCAGCATCCTTTCACTTCCTCTTCTTTTTAGGAATCCTCAAACTCCAGTTTCAAATAGGAGCATAGATCTATCTATTTTGATATACTGGGTTTTATATGTATTATTCAGTGCTACAACGTATATTGATTTTTTTACACTGTTTCTTTACATGTCTGGGATCTCATTTGCACACATAGTCTACATAGTGAACTACACCGCACCAGACCATCGTCTGCTGCCGACAGTCACCTAGTCACACAATTAAATACACGTCGATAACTGATATTTAGTTTGATTGTCATTTATTTTTCTTTTCAATAAACTCCCTCTGAATTCAGGAAGCAGGTGTGATGAGAAACCACAGGACGTGGCTCTCCCACCTTTTCTTAAGTAGCCCTACCTACATATTTTAAGTTATAGAAAAACAAACAAATAAAAAAATGACAGCACAAACAGCAATCGTGACTGTCATCCTTTAAATTAGTTCCCTGACTTCTTTATACATCCCTGGTATAATTGATGCATTGGTGGATGATCTGCCATGAGTGACAGGTACTATAAGTGTACAATGACCTGACCCTTGGTATGGTTTGTAAAGACATCCATATTGCACAGGAATGAGCTTCTTGTGGACTCAAATAATGGATCGAACACACATGCCTTCAAATTGTCAACATCCTTAACCAGTTACCACGGTCTAGATTCTAGGGGCAAAGACAAGCAAATCATGGTGATTTGGAAGTGCTGTAACATGGATAATTCCAGGTCACTTTATATTTTGCAAATTCTTTGCTTCCCACAATTGAATACATTTGTCTCCCTCCTGAGTATCCAAAAGTGCTTGCTCTCCCCATTGCACAGACAGAAGCGAGGGGAAGGGGCCGTAGGAGAAAGCCGTAGTGAGCTGTTCTAGAGAAAATGTGGCGATAGGTACCAGGGTAGATGGGGGTCATCCAAGCAGGTGTCTTGAGCTAGCAGCACGGGTGTGTGGGTCCTATTGAGGGTAGAATCTGATGTGTAATAAGAACAACTCTCTGCAGGGGCACGTTTTCTAATAACCTTAAAAGAATTCCTCAGCTTGGCTTTGCCTAACTGGAACATGGAGTTAAAAAGAAAATCCTATCCCCAAACTGGCAGCTCAGTGTGTCTCTCCAGCTGGATTCTGGACATACTCCCTCCTCTCGCATTCCCCCTCAGAGCAGGCGGACTGCTCCCTTTAAGAGTATTCCGACTCCTTAGCCGTGTACGGAAGGAAGAACACATCCTCTGCTGTAGCAGGTGCCTTGATTTAGGAAGACAATTCTCGAAAGCCTTGTTAGCTAGGTAAGCATCCAGAGAGAATGAATTTTATCCCTGAATCAAGTCTTTTTCTCATTCCCACAGTCTCGTCATCAGAGCTTTAAAGCATGAAAGGAAATCTGCTAAATTGTTCTGAGGTGTCCGCTTAGATGGTGGTGCGGACTTTGCCACTGTTACTAAACACACAGAAAGACACTTCTCCCAAAGGCTTTCTAGAGCCTTTTCTTCTCGTTCACTGGTATGGTTTATTCTTGTAGCAAGGTCTCTCTCCAGTTGAAGCCCCCAGTTGGTCCATGGGTGAGAGGAAGGATAGGTGGGTCTGTCAGCTGCCATATTCCAGTTTCTCCTAGTTCTTCACAGGAACAAAACCCCAAGTACGGGATCTGAAGTCAGAGTAGTGAAGGAAGGGGGAAATAGAAAACAGAGGTTTAATGCTTTCGCTTTGACCTACACATAAAGATCTTCAGGTGGCCGTTGGGAATCAGGAATAGTCACAGGAATTGATAGGGGCTTTGTAGACCCTGCATCTCTTCCAAAAATCAATAAAGAAAAATGAAATGGATAAAAGTGACAAATTAGAGGGAAGGGTATTTATATTGCAAGGGGATTCATCAGAAAGATTCATTAAATGGTGAGCTCCCCTGGTGTAATTAAGTAATTGTTTCTAGATTGCTGCATAATAGTGTGGGAGGAAAAAGGACAATCACACAGAAAGCTAAGGTGCTCAGCGTTAATTCCTAATTGTGAATCAAGCTAAAATTGCAGCTCAGACATTCCAGAAATTATATTTGGACCACGGGAGAGATTACGCTATTTTAAAAAATATTTCACCCCGTTTCGTCTTTTCTTATTTTTTTTTTTTCCTTCTTGGCACGGGTATCTGTAATATTCAAAGCTGAAGCTGTACCCTTCCTAATGTCAGAAGCCATGGCATCTCATCTCTAAACGTGTTTTTGTGCATGGGACCATAGCTGCAGTTATAAACAAGACAAAAATCTCTGCCCTCAAGCAGCTTACAGAGTAATGGGTAGACACAGATGCATAAATAAACTTAAAAAAAATGAGAAAAGCATTGCAATTGAGTTTGAATCAGGTTCTCTGGGGGCAGATACAGGAAGCACGTAAGTCAGCCTGGAGGGAAGTGTGTGGGAGGGCCGCTGATGGGAAAGCCTCTTTCACGGACATGAGAAGGAAGAATCCAGATGTGTGGGTCATTCTCATGGGTTTTGTCTCATGGCCTTGTTCCTGGTTTGCCTTGCAGCCTGATCGTCTTAAATCACTGCTTCCTTTGGCCTGCCACCCAGGCCCTCTCCTAGCTGAGCTGTCAGATGCTCTGTTTGGGTCCACTCACCCCTCTTCATCCAATCCATGGCCCCTCAGGGAAATCCAGACAATTTGCTTAGAATTCTTAGCTATTTCCTAAATTTGCACTCTTAGAAACTAAAACTTGCTCAAACACATCTTTTTCTCTTACACAAGGCCTAATAAAGCACCTTACACAGAGCACCACTCGGTACATCTTGGTTGAGTGAATCAATACATGCATCTTCCCATCTCAGAGGGAACACAGGCTTCAAACAACTTAGCATTCAGCCAGTCAGGGAACTGTTGTAAAACTGTTTGGCACCACAGGCCTCTGAGATATAGATATGAATTACCTTTCGGACCATTTGTACAAAGTCCTTGGAGTTCTGAGGGGACAGACCCTGAAGTTGGCAGGTACACGCTTCCAGGGAAGATGCATGAGCCACAATCAGGATGTTATTTCCTGGGGGAAGAAAAGCAAGGACTGGGAAGACCATTTCTTTTCTTTCTTTCTTTAAGATTTATTTATTTATTTGAGAGAGAGAGAGAGAGAGTGGAGAGGGGCAGGGGAGAGAATCTTCAGATTCCCCACTGAGTGTGGAGCCCAACATGGGACTCTTAACTGACTGAGCCACCCAGGTGCCCCTGGGAAGACCATTTCTATAAAGACCTATGTAAACTTTGTAAATACTGAAGGTCAAATATTCCAGGGAGGGACAGTCATTCTCAAGAATGAGAGAATTTGGCCAAACAGTATTTTGAAATGCTTTGTATTGTTAAGGCAGCCTATTATCATTAAAAAAAAAACCTTTTAATCTTAAAATAATTATAGATGCACAGGTTATAATTATATACATACACACAATTGTAAATATATACAATGTGTAAAATTACATATCATATATGCATGACATATTGTGTAATATGTATATACACAAACATAGATACACATTATGTGTGTGTGTATATAGTATATAGTTTAGCATATAGTATATATACACATATGCACACCAGGGAGGTCCCACATACCAGGCATCCAGCCTCGTCCAGTGGGAATATCTTGCTTAGCTATGGTACCCTAGCAAAATCAGGAAATGGGTGCTGGTATAATCCACAGTTTACTTGGATTCCACCAGGTTTCACTATCACCTGTGTGACTCTTTGTAAACACCACAATCAAGACACAAAACTATTCTATGTCTACAGGGCTCTCTGCTACTTCTTCTAATACAGTTTTCAATGTTGCCACTGTAGAACTGGGAGCACTTGATACTTTTTGGTTGATAGCCTATGCTGATGAGTATCTTTACAGTGGGGAGCACAGGAGTAGTAAATGAAATGAGTGGTTTCTCAATGTTAACTGAGAGGTGGCAATGTACTACAATACTGCTGACCAGGGCAATCCACTGTTAACATTTGGGTGTGTATAATTCTAGTTTTTGCTTTATGAAGATAACTTAAAAAGCAGTAGAAATGTGCATATACTTTTGTAATCCCTTTTTTCTCTAAAAATTGATGGTGAATAGTCTTATGTTTCATTAAATATTTGAGTTCAGTGTTTATCAAATTCAGTAACAGACTTGAGTCTTCCAGAACACTGCTCTTGGTTAATGGTAGCAGGTGTGCTTTTTGTGGGCATCCATGCTGCTGGATCAAATCATAGGCAAAAATAGTGTTATGCTATAAAACTTCTGGAAATTGTAACAGGGAACTTCCTTCACAGAGTGCAAGATAAATAGCTGTGACGTAGAATTCTAAATGATTTCATATAGTAACTAAGTCTGGTATATCCCCATGGCATATCTACCGTTTTAGGTACTCGAGAGACTATTACAAATTTAACATGAAAGTATCTATAAGAAAGTTGGGAATTACTTCTCTCTCTTATTAAGCAAGTCTGCTAAAGCAAGTTGAAACATCTTGAATAGCTTATAGACCATGATGGAGGAATGACCACATATTTAAATATAGAGTCAAAAATGATATCACCTACCTTTACTTTTACACTCACTTATTATTTCTTTTGTCACTTGGAAACTTCTACTAATGTAAGTGTCATAGGATTCTGAAACCACTAATTTGCTGACTGGAATGTGAGGTCTGTAAGAGAAAAAATGAACAAAGGCAATGAAAACATTTTGATCCCAAGACAAAGCAATAGATAGGATTCTAAATTTCTATGTTAAGACCTTTCTAGAGTTCCCATATTTCTGTTTACCCATTTCCTTATAAAGGATGGAGGTATAGAGAAGAGTAGTTCCACTCTATGGGAGTGGGGTCGAAATGTACAGAATGTGCAGAAATAAAGGCTGTGCATGCAAGGTGTCAGAGTGACCAGGGGAAACGTGAAACACTCAGTACAGGTACCACTTGCGGGTTAACTCATAAGCAGTTTGACTAATTTTCTGACCAATAGTACTGGGTCACACAGCTAACAGGAAGCAAAGCAGAGCTTAGATCTCTTTATCTCTGTAGAGCTCCCAAGCCCCTCTTCTCTAGCCTCATACACCATAAGCTGTAAGAATAGGTTTTGTTTATTTTTAAAGTTTTTTCCAGTTTTATTGGGATAGAATTGCCACCTAACGTTGTGTAATTTCAAAGTGTGAAAGTGTTGGTCAGGTACACCTGTTCTTACAAGATGATTTCCACCATAGTGTTAAGCTAACACCTCCATCACGTCACATGATCACTGGTTCCTTTTTGTGGTGAGAACATTTAAGATCGACCCTCTTGGCAACTTTCAAGTATACAATACTGTATTATCAAATAATCACCACACTGTGCATTAGAGCCCCAGAACTTGAAGTTTGTGTCCTTTGACCAACATCTCCCCATTTTTCCCCATCCCCCAGTCCCTGGAAATCACCCTTCTGCTGTCTGTTTCTCTGAGTTTGGCTTTTTAGATTCTACACATGAGTGATATCATGTGCAGATATCTCTTCGAGCTCCTGTATTCATTTCCTTTGAATTACATACCCAGAAGTGGGATTGCTGGGTCATATGGTAGCTCTATTTTTAATTTTTAAAGGAATCTCTATATTGTTTTCCATAGTGGCCGCACCAATTTACATTGTCACCAACGCTGGATAGCTCTTCTCTTTTTGATGACAGCCATTCTAACAGGTGTGAGGTGGTATCTCGTTGGGATTTGAAATTGCATTTTCCTGATGACTAGTGACATTGACATCTTTTCTTGTACTTGCTAGCCATTCGTATGTCGTCTTTGGAAAAATATCTGTTAAATTCTTCTGCCCATTTTTACATCAGGTTTTTTTTTTTTTTTTTTTTTTACTATCGAGTTGTAGGAGTTCTTCGTACGTTTTAGATACTGACCCCCATCAGATAAATGGTTTGCAGACATCCTGTCTATCTTGTAGGTTGCTTTTTCATTTTTTGGATTGTTTCTTTTGCTTTGCAAAAACTTTAGTTTGATGGAGTCTCACTTTACATGGTTTCAGTTCTTATGTTTCAGTCTTTAATTCATCTTTAAAAAAATTTTTTTTTAAAGATTTTATTTATTTATTTGACAGAGAGAGACACAGCAAGAGAGGGAACACAAGCAGGGGGAGCGGGGGAGGGAGAAGCAGGCTTCCCGCAGAGCAGGGAGCCCGATGCAGGGCTCGATCCCAGGACCTGAGCCGAAGGCAGACACCTAAGAACTGAGCTACCCAGGCGCCCCAAGTCTTTAATTCATCTTGAGTTAATTTTTGTGACTGGTGTATCTGCATGCTGTTATCCAATTTTCCCAACACCATTACTGAAGAGACTATCGTACCTCACTGAGTATTATCAGCTCCCTTGTCAACTGTTAGTTGAACATGTATTTCAGGATTTATTTCTAGGCTGTCAATTCTGTTCCATTGGTCTGTGTCTATTTTTATGCCAGTTCCACACTGTTTTGATTAGCATAGATTTGTAGTATAGCTTGAAATCAGGAAGTGTGATGCTTCCAGCTTTGTTGTTCTTTGTCAGGTTTACTTTGGCTATTTAGGATCTTTTGTAGTACCATACAAATTTTACGATTGTCTTTTCTCTTTCTGTGGAAAACACCATAGGGATTTTGATAGGGATTGCATTTAATCTATAGATGGCTTTGGGTAGTATGGACATTTTAATATTCTTCTTCTGATCCATGAACATGGGATATCTTTCCATTTGTTTGTGTCTTCTTCAGTTTCTTTCAGCAGTCTTGTGTGTTTCGGTGTACAGATCTTTCACCTCTTTCACTGATTTTATTCCTAAGTATTTTGTTTTCGATGCTATTCTAAATGGGATTGCTTTATTTCTCCTTCAGATGTATTGTTAGTGCATAGAAACACAAATTATTTCTGTATGTTGATTTTTGTATCCTGCAACTTTACTGAGTTTGTGGTTCCACAAACAAACTCAGTAGCCTGAGAGACTTGAATGTGTAGTTCTCACAGTCTTATGGTGGAGTCTTTAGGATTTTCTATATAAAATCATATGATCTACAAACAAAGACATTTTTACTTCTTTCTTTCCAATTTGGGTGCCTTTTATTTCTTTCTCTTGGCTGACTGCTCTGGATAGGCCTCTCAGTACTTTGTTGAACGTGAGTGGTAAGAGTGGGCCTCGTTCCTGATCTTAGAGGAAAAGCTTTCAGTCTTTCACCATGAGTTTGATGTTAGCTGTGGGCTTGTCATACATGGCCTTTATTATGTTGTGGTATATTCCTTCTATACCAATTTGTCGAGCATTTTTATTATTGATGGGGTATTCTGTCAAATGATTTTTCTTCATGAGTTGAGCATATTCATATGATTTCTGGCTTTTGTTCTACAAATGCAGTATATCATATATTGATTTTTGTATGTTGAACCATCCTGGCATCCAAGGGATAAATCCTATTTGATCACAGTGTATGATTCTTTTAATGTGCTGTTGAATTTGGTTCGCTAATATTTTGTTGAGAATTTTTACATCTATATTTATTAGGAATGTTGGTCTGTAGTTCTCTTTTCTTATAGAGTCCTTATCTCTTTCCTATAGATTACTTATCTGGCTTTAGTATCAGGGGAATGCTGGCCTTGTAAAATGAGTCTGGGGAGTTGTAAGGGTAGATTTTCAACACAGATATTAGGTCCGCTGGATTTGTGACATTATGAAATCTTCATCAGTGTTTTCCTTTTCTTTCTTATTTTGAACACAGACCATACACCTGGAAACAGGAAAAGCTCAGGGAACACAGAGATGAAGAGAACCCAGTTTCTGTGCTTGAGGAGCTCTCAGTGTATGGTTGGGGTGAGCAGGCTATTGGTGCAAATGATAATTATGCACAGTGTACAAAGGTGCATGAGCGGTTGATCGATGATCAGTGCAGGGCTCTCCCATCTTGGTGACGCTGCATGTCTTCAATCTCAGCCACTTCTGCCTGCTCCCATCTTCCTTTGTTACTTAGAGTTGCCAGTCTGTGAGAAGTGTATCTTGTTTTTGAGTACAACTGTATCATATTTCCTGTCTTATTTTGTCTTTCATTGTTGGCGTTTAGTGGATGGTGGATGGAGGTGGTTGTGAGCCCTCAAAGTGAATTCACGTGGCCTCTTGATCAGAATACGTTACTGCTGCTACTGCGACTACAGAGATTTACTGAGAGGTTCCCATGTGTCAGGCTCTGCGTGAAGTGTCCTACTTGTATGCTTTGAACAGAGCCCTCCTAGCAACACTTTTGCAAATCCTGTTTGTGGTTGACAAAACCGAGGCTCCGAAAGGCTGGAGATGACTTGCCTACACTTACACCGTTAGCAACTCTTAGGCCCTGGATTTGAATCTGGTTCTGAGATCACTGCCTGTAAACCCAGAGGCATTTTGGATGGCTTTTGACAGTGTACCCCCTCAAGGCTGCCTTTCTGTGCCCTTAGGTTTACTGTCCAGAGAGGAAGAATGGCATTCTCCGTGCCATCCCCTTCCATTTGAAGGAAACCCATGCTCATCGAAATCACATTCCCTCAGCAAGCATACTTCTCCTAGGAAACAACCTTCTGAGTCTCACAACACCCTGGGGGATAGAGGGAGACATGAATCACCACTTTTAGGGATGGACCTCATTGTTCTGGAGCAAACTCTTTTTTCCATCCCCACCTCTCATCCAGTTCCATTACCACTTATATCACCTGGTCTCCCAGGAGCCCTGCACAGTGACAAAAGGCCACTTTGTATGGCTCAGGGAATCATTTCCATGGTGAGACCACATTGTAAAGTCTGAGATTTGTAGAAGTGAAGAGCAGGTAGATGCTGGGATCCAGTTTCTCCAGGTCAGTTCTTGCCTTTGGCAGTCCTTGCCTTGAAGCGGAACCTATGAAAGGCTTCCATGGTTGAACTAGTTCTGATGGGGGTAGGCCAGAGTCCAAGCTTCCTCACCCCTGTCTGCAACACGCACCATGCTTCTAGCTGTAAGCGCAGGACCTATGTACTGTACTCAGAGTCAGGTAGGCCTCCGACCATCAACTAGACCTGGAACTCAGAGCACTGGGTGCTCAGGTAGCATCCCTGGAATAGTATTCTCCCTGGTACACACTCTACTCCCCACCCCGCTTTGACCTAGGCTATAGTGCAGGCTTCTGCCTTGAGCCCCACAATAAAGTATGATTCATTGCCCCTCTAACACTCCAGACTCATGTCCCCAACCGCATACCATTCCCCTAGCACCCCTGTTTATAGCCCTGTTCTGAAGCCCTATCCAAATGGTGTATATTTTGTTTTTTTCTGCCTTGATCCTTCTGGCCCAACGCCCTAAGACTGGGAGTGCTTTTTACACCCAGCCTCTGGGCTCCGTCTTGGGGCCTGTGGATGACGCTTGGGTATTAGTCACCAGGCTGGTTTTCCTTAACCTGCTTCCATCCTCACTCCTTCTTGTTCCAAGGTGACAGGACTCTCTAAGTGGTGCTTGCTTGATGTATAATACACTCTCAGTCCTTGCCCTCTGCCCACCACATTTATTCAGTCATTCGGGCATCACTACTTCAAAAATCTGGCGCACTTGGCATAATTAACTTCAGAGGGACTTTAACTCTAGGAACTGTGCCTCTCATGTGCTCTTTTGTTGACTTTCACAATCGATTTATAGAATTAGAGGCTTTATCCTTTTCTCCCCCTTGTATGAGAAGCGGTTGAATTGAATTTTGATTTTCTGTAGAAGAAAAGAAAAATCTGGAATAAGGACCATGTCCTGGCCCCCAAGTTCCTGGTGTTCATCCCTCTGCTTTTTCTACTGTTGCTGTGTGTGTCTGCATGTGCACTGAAAGGCTCAGACAGAATGATTCTGGAGAACTTTGTAAATGAGCTTGGGAAGAACAGGATGCAATTAAGGGGGAAACTGAAGACATGGTTGGCCCAGGTTGGCTGGGAGGTGCTGGGGGTGAGTCAGGAAAGTCATTTCACCAATGTTGGCAATAACTTACCCTCTTTCCAGTCCAGAGGGATGAGGGCTATTGGCATGGGGACAATAATTTATTGCTATTTCCCACCAAGGATGGAAAAACAGTTGCCATAGGGTAGATAGGGCAAAATGTGAAGTTCAGTTGAGCCTTGAGCAACATGGGTTTGAACTGTGTGGGTCCACTTATATGTGGATTTTTTTTTTTATAAATACAGTACTATAAATTTATGTTTTCTGTTGTCTAGCTTTATTGTAAGAATACAGCAGAGACTACATAAAACATACGATGTGTTTTTATTATGTTAATCACCATACATCACTAGTTTTTGATGTAGTGTTCCACGATTCATTGTTTGTGCATAACACCCAGTGCTCCACGCAGAATGTGCCCTCTTTAATACCCATCACCAGGCTAACCCATCCCCCCACCCCCCTCCCCTCTAGAACCCTCAGTTTGTTTTTCGGAGTCCATCGTCTTTCATGGTTTGTCTCCACCTCCAATCTCGCCCCTTCATTCTTCCCCTCCTATCTTTTTCTTCTTCTTCTTTTATTTTTTTAACATATAATGTATTATTTGCTTCCGAGGTACAGATCTGTGATTCAACAGTCTTGCACAATTCACAGCGCTCACCATAGCACATACCCTCCCCAATGTCTATCACCCAGCCACCCCATCCCTCCACCCCCCACCACTCCAGTAACCCTCAGTTTGTTTCCTGAAATTAAGAATTCCTCATATCAGTGAGGTCATATGATACGTGTCTTTCTCTGATTGACTGATTTCGCTCAGCATAATACCCTCCAGTTCCATCCACGTTGTTGCAAATGGCAAGATTTCATTCCAGTGTGTGTGTGTGTGTGTGTGTGTGTGTGTGTGTGTGTACATACACACGATATCTTGTTTATCCATTCATCTGTTGATGGACATCTTGACTCTTTCCACAGTTTGGCTATTGTGGACATTGCTGCTATAAACATTGGGGTGCACGTACCCCTTTGGGTCCCTACATTTGTATCTTTGGGGTAAATACCCAGTAGTGCAATTGCTGGATCGTATGGTAGCTCTATTTTCAACTGTTTGAGGAACCTCCATACTGTTTTCCAGAGGGGTTGCACCAGCTTGCATTCCCACCAACAGTGTAGGAGGGTTCCCCTTTCTCCGCATCCCCGCCAACATCTGTCGTTTCCTGATTTGTTCATTTTAGCCATTCTGACTGGTACGAGGTGATATCTCATTGAGGTTTTGATTTGGATTTCCCTGATGCCGAGCGATGTTGAGCGCTTTTTCATGTGTCTGTTGGCCATTTGGATGTCTTCTTTGGAAAAATGTCTGTTCATGTCTTCTGCCCATTTCTTGATTGGATCGTTTGTTCTTTGGGTGTTGAGTTTGATAAGTTCTTTATAGATTTTGGATACTGGCCCTTTATCTGATATGTCATTTGCAAATATCTTCTCCCATTCTGTCAGTCGTCTTTTGGTTTTGTTGACTATATCCTTTGCTGTGCAAAAGCTTTTTATCTGGATGAGGTCCCAATAGTTCATTTTTGCCCTTGCTTCCCTTGCCTTTGGTGATGTTCCTAGGAAGAAGTTGCTGAGGCTGAGGTCGAAGAGGTTGCTGCCTGTGTTCTCCTTTAGGATGTTGATGGACTCCTGTCTCACATTGAGGTCTTTCAACCATTTTGAGTCTATTTTTGTGTGTGGTGTAAGGAAATGGTCCAGTTTCATTCTTCTGCATGTGGCTGTCCAATTTTCCCAACATCATTTGTTGAAGAGACTGTCTTTTTTCCATTGGACATTCTTTCCTGCTTTGTTGAAGATTAGTTGACCACAGAGTTGAGGGTCCATTTCTGGGCTCTCGATTCTGTTCCGTTGATCTGTGTGTCTGTTTTTGTGCCAGTACCATACTGTCTTGATGACAGCTTTGTAACAGAGCTTGAAGTCCGGAATTGTGATGCCGCCAGCTTTGCTTTTCTTTTTCAACATTCCTCCGGCTATTTGAGGTCTTTTCTGGTTCCACACAAATTTTAGGATGATTTGTTCCATTTCTTTGAAAAAAGTGGATGGTATTTTGATGGGGATTGCATTGAATGTGTAGATTGCTCCAGGTAGCTTTGACATCTTCACAATATTTGTTCTTCCAATCCATGAGCATGGAATGTTTTTCCATTTCTTTGTGTCTTTCTCAATTTCTTTCATGAGTATTTTATAGTTTTCTGAGTACAGATTCTTTGCCTCTTTGGTTAGATTACAAAGTATATGTTGACTATGTTATCAGTAAGAATTCTGGTCAACAGTAGACTATTAGTAGTTGAGTTTTTGGGAAATCTAAAGTTATATGTGAATTTGTGTGGGGGTCAGCACCCCTCACCCTCTATGTTGTTCAAGGCTCGATTGAATTATTAGTAGGGGATCTGATTGATTGTTTTATTTTTGAGGCATGCTAATTCCTTTAAGTAAGTAGCACACATTAATTTATGGGGTCATCCGAAGTTTTATTTACAGAAGAGGAAAATGAATTGGAAAAAAGATATTTTCTACTATCTTCGCCAGAAGCTCACATTGCTTCATTTGTGGTTTGGGTAGGTATTTGAAATGAAAGGTCACAGGATATCACAAGGAGGAAACTGCTATTTATATTGGTCACTTGCTTCAAATTCTGCCTTAAGAAATATGAACTTAATTCCCCTCTATAATGGGCATGAATATCCCTTCTGAGGGACATTTTACAAACGCCCAAGTGCAGTTTTGAGAGTTAAGAATTCACCAATAATAATATAGTTACATTAATTGCTTCCATGTGGATTATTCATTTGTGATCAATCTCTAAACACTTCTTTTTACTCCCAGCACAGTCTGGTCTCATGAAAAAAGCCAAGAACTAGGAATGGGGAGATGGTAAAGCAGATTAGATTACACAGTGCTTGACATGCAGAAAATGATCAATAGAGCTTAGTTGTTGTTGCCATCATTGTTATGTGTGGTCACTAAGTGAATGACTTTCATATATAAGAGAGTACAAGAGGCTTTCCTAAAGTGGCTCGCCTTTATTCTGGGGTTACAGCAATAATAAATGAAGATAAAGAGAATTAAAAATCTTTGAAAAATGACAGTCCAAGGCAAGACCCTGTCATTTCCCTTAACCCCCAACAAGCTTCTGGAACTGCATCATCCTTAGCTGGTGCACAATCCTGGAATGCAAAGTGGTTTTATCATTCACTGAAAGAGATCTAATGAAGTCAGGAAAGCCCAATGTGTGTCCATACTTGTGCTAAGTACGAGGGGATGCTAGCTTTCTCCGGTTGTGGTTTTTCAAATTGTAACTTGACTCCCACCACTATGGACACCTGCCCATGGGCTCTGCCGGGTCCTTCATCTCCATAGTTGGCCTGACCTGGTATAGAAAAGTACATCCACACTGACTCTGGGAGGTAGCAGCTCAGAGGGTTACCTGTAGGTTGTATCAACACTCAGGTTGGCGGCAGCTAACTCTGATGGAGGTATCCACGCAGGTAATGTGTTCCCAGCAACCCATTTCGTCCACTCAAATAAGCCAGGCTCTACACGAATCTTCAAGTGGTTTTCTTGTTGTAAACCTTAGACGTGAAATAAAATGAAGATGAAGGAATTGCCATACATATTCTGGTAAATCTATTCTCTTTTCTACCAGTTGCCACATATAGCTAAAAGAAGATGGAAGCACGTGGGTTTGGTCAAGGGGTTTTTTCATTTCCATGTGTGACAAACATATGAGTTTGATACAGTGGCCCCACCAACAGGATGTGTGCTGGCTTTACGTGGTCTCTGACTTAAGGAAAGGAACACAAGTCACTACCCATATCACCTATGTACTTCTGTGACCACTAGAATGGCTTTTTCTAAGGGAAGTCCCAAGATGGCCTTGCTAAGAAACCTCAGAAACTCTCTTAGCATCCACTGCTCTACAATAGCTTATACTGTATTTGAATATCATGTAAATTATTCATTTTCTCTACCAGAAAATCCAGTTTTGAGTATTTCCAAGTCCTGTGCTTTCTCAAAGTATAATTACCCTCAGAGTAGGACTTGTCCCTGTTTAACTTTCTTTATATATTAAAAAACTGGGCTAACGGCAACATAAAGAATTTTAATATATAAATGCATTCTGGCTGACTTAAGGAATAGAAGCCTCAAAGGTAGTGTCCATTCTTCATTGGCTTGGCTATTTCTGGCTCATTCATTTGTTTGGTAGAAGTGAATAGTTCCACTCTGTTTCTACTAGTTTTCCTTCCAGTGAAATGAGAATGGAGATCCCTGTAACTCAAGCTTCCCCAGATTTTAGGGTGAAAGTTGAGTATCTTTATAGCCATGGTCCTTTCAAAGCCATCCAATTAACTGCAGAAACAGGGATGGTTAAGATTTGTAGATACTCAGGAGCACCGTTGCTACTATAAACAAGAAGCAAAAACAGAGCAGAGTGGGAGGAAATGATTTCACTGTTTCACTGCAAAAAAAAGGGATCACACTCTGTAGGCTCCAAATTATTGCCAGACAATGGTATTTCACAAGCCTACCATTCATCCAAGAGGGCTTTACATTTTCAAGCAAAACATGATCTGTATACCTCCTTTCGTGTCATTTAATGCCGCCACAGTATGATTTGGGGACGCTTGCAAAGACATCTTCCAAAAGAATCATGGCTAAGAATTCCACATTTGAAGCTTTCCATTGGCTAAATGTCCCACAAGTCTAGGATAACCTAGGTGTAGGGCTGTCTACAGGCAGAAGGATGGACTCATTGACCTTTATCCAGTCTAACCTTTCAAGATGTTGTATGCAGTCTGAACGCAGCGCAGGGATGGGGAGCAATAGACGTGGTCAATAATGGTGTTGCTCTCCAATAAGGCTTCCCCTGCAAAGGAAGGCAAAAAAGAATTGGTTTGCTGGAGCTCATTGTGGGAGCGGGCAGCAGGCAGACCCTGCAAACCCCTTGTCAGTGGGGGCTCACAGAGAACTGGCGTTTTTAGCTTCCCCTCATCAGTGTTTCCATGAAAGAGCCCATATGGAAGACCCCCTCTTGTGTTTTTTGTTCCTTCTCTCTGGTGCTGACAGGCAGGAAAATATCCATCTAGGAGAGATCCAGAAACACGAGAATGCTCTGATTTCACACTTGCGATATAAATGAGATAGTTTACGGTGCCAGTGAGATCTTGTTTTACTTTTATCCTGCGCTAAACAAGATCTCAGCCTGTCGTATTCTTAGAGGTAAATCCCAACACCCGATACTTTAACACTTTCCTCGTGGAGCACACTTCTTTTTTCTACTGGATAAAGTCTAAACACCTTAATATGGAGGGGCAAGGTCTTCTGTGAACTCATCTTTATCCAGCTCACCAGCCGTATCACGTGTGGCTCACAAGCCGTGTTCTAGAAAAAGAGAGCTTTTTTTCTAAGTACTTTCGATGTTATTTCTCACGCCTATGACTTTATGTTGTTCTCCCCACCGGGCATACACTTCCTACCCTCCTGCTCCTTCTCTGGCCAGGTGACTTCTCCTCCCCTCTTCTGTGTGTGGTTTTTTTTTTTTTTTTATGCTCTCCTAATTCTCTGTACACAGTTTTATTCTTGAGCATACTCAGGATGTATGATATTTATCCACTTAAAAGTTTGTTTCCCTAAGGGTGGGGGCTCTCGCTTGGATCCCCAACACCTAGCATAAGACCCTGCACAAAGTAAGTGATCAGTGAATGTGTGACATGATTGAACAGGACAAGGCTGCTGTCTCTGCCTGGCAGGTATGGAATAGACCTGCAAAGAGCTGACCATCTTCAAAGGATCCAGTCGGCCTCTCTACACCCAGCCACTCCAGGCTTCTCTCCTCCGTACCCCTGCGCTAGAAGCTGACCTTACCCCATCACTGGGTCATACAGCCCTCAAGGGATCACACCTCATTCACTTTGGTAAACCAGTCCAGTGCCAAGCACAGTGTTCTGAACTTCATGGTTGCGTAATAAATCCCCTTTTGAATTGGGGAAATAAATTACTTGTAGGAAAGTTGTAGAAAACCGTAGAAACAGTCCTGGCATGCCCACTGGAACCAGTCTTTGGAAGAAGTAGCCAGGAAAGGCTGTGCAATCACTCCAGGACACTTACCCACCAGTCTTGCTTGCATACATCCAAACACGGTGATCGGAGCATCTTTTTCATAATCCCGGAAACCACCGCTCCGCTGAGGTAAGCTATGAGGCATGTTCAGGTTGGTGCGTATGTAGCGGCCTGGAAAAAAAAAAAAAAGTCAGACAAAGGATGACTTTCTGTTTTCCTTAGGACTTCTGTTGCTGATCCTCACAGCCCCCCATTTCCATTCCTTTTGGGCCAAAGAAATGGAATTGAACTTTCTAGAAAACACTGAAGCCGACACTTTTCCTCTGGTAGAGTCTTGGCATCCACTCCTGCATTCTGTTGACAAGTGACAAGAGATTGTTTTTAAGTGGCAGTAACAACCACACACTCTAGAGCAGGAGGATTGTATGTTATGCAAGCCTCTTAACCTTAGGCGCGCCACTCAAATGAAAAGGGAACCAACATACGGCAATGTGATGCAATGGAGGGAATTCTGGCCACAGAATCAGGACACCTGTCTCTGCCTCTGCCAAATGACCATGGGCAAGACGTTTGCCTTCTTTGGCCTCTGGTGTCCCAGTTTATAGAATGGGGACAAGAACACTTAACCCCTTCCCTAACACTCAAGACCATCAGGAAGGACTTACGTTGTAACAGATTATAGGCAGAACAACCCTAAAGGACCCCATCTGGACAAATGTGGCGTGACTCTGCCCCCTAGAGGCCACGATAGGTATGCCAATGTCAAGCAGGTCAACCAACCCCTCACCTTTGGCATCAAAGCACTGGGACAGCCAGTACTTTCCAAACACGACATCCATCCTCTCGGCATGCCGACACACAAAGAGACATCTCTTTTGAGGGCCGGGCTGGCTCTTGACCCTCAGAGGCTGTAGAGAGAGAAAGACTATTAGTAGGGGAAGCACAGAAGAAAGTGAACACATCCCAGAGCCAGGAGCAGAGCTGAGCTCTAGAACAAGTTAAGCCAGCATAGGACTTGGACGGGTCCTGGAACTACCTGGGATTTACATTGGCCTCTATGTACGATGGGGGCAGTAAGACTCCTCCTATAGACCTCGCAAGTTGTTTTGAGGCTCAGATGACATGAATTGCAGGTGTTTTATCAAATCAAAGGGTTGCAAAGACCGGCGCACACCAGTGCTGTCCTGGGGTCGTTCGTAGGAGTAGCATTTGGCCCGTGCTAAAACGTGAAGACCACTTGAGTTACAGCTCCGAGGGAGAGCTAGCCAGTAGGTCAGGCTGGCCATCCAGTCCTCCCCCAAAGGGATACTTGATCCACAACTTCAGGGAGCGAGGACTTTTCTCACAAAAGTGTCCGCCTCACCTCTAACATGTGGTGGTGAGGCCATATGGCTGGATAGATAGTCTCCCCAGCTTGGGCTCCTCTGATCACAACTTTGGCTCTGTTGTCTCACTTACACGTGTGCTGGTGTTCCCAGAAATGGTTCAGGGAGGACAGGTTCTCCCTCGGAGTGATGAAATAGGCAAGTCTAGTCAAAGGCACGTCCGAATGACTTCAGGTTCTATAACTGCTGGGTGGATCCTTATAGATGTTTCTATGTTCCTTCTTGTTGATCGTTGGCTATTCCTAGTTTCCCTAGTGTGGCCAGCACTTTACATTTGCTGCCAGTTAGTTGCCCTGACAGGGTTAATATGTGGGATAGTGCCATGATCTTTCCTGTTTCTTCTGCTACTCTTCCCTAACTCAAGCCTGGGCTCCAGCCAATGTGATCTAGTCTTTTGATCCTCAACTTGCCTTTGTCTCTATTGTTCAGGAGAATCCCCACCCCCATTCCTGGCATATATTGAGCACTCAGACATACGTGAGCACTCACCATGGGCCAGGCGCTGGGCTAAGAGCCTTCCTATTTTCTTTAATGTCACAGTGGCCTCTGAAATAGATAGAAGTCTTATGACTTTACAGATAACATGTTTGCAGAGCCACCTTCTCTACCAGACTAGACCCAGGTGCGGTAGAAGCTGTCTGTTCCATCCACGTGACTCTTCCTAGCCTGACATTTCTGTGTATCTTTTATAATTTTGTGCCCTTTCTCTCTGAGAGGTCGGGAACTCTTTGGGGCAGCAAGGGCAAGCCCTCCCACTTAGCAAATAAGTACCCAGTGAATCCTGAGTAGAGTTGAGGAGGTGACCCCACAGGTCGGTGTTACCTGTGTGGGCTGGCAGATGATAGTCAGGGGCGCCGTCTCCCCCAGGCCCTGGTCCTCATACTGCCGCCTCTCCAATACACCATCACCAAATGAGAGTGGGTTAGAAGATGATGTGTTTAAGATCGAGTAAGAACTGCAGGAGAAGATAAAGAAGACAGTAACTGGTTTGGCCAGAATTCATCAGCATGTCACCATTGGGCTCAATGATGCGCACCCCATTTCTGGAGAGGAACATCTTGTTTTATACTGAAGTCTTGCAGTTACTAAATTAGGGGTGGATGGATTTCTGTACTTAGAACAGATGCGTTCGTCTCTCCAGGCAAGGATGGGGCCCTGATTTTAGGATGCCACAGGCAGGCATGCTTGGTGCCAAGGCATGCTAAAGAATAATGAGTTATCAATTTTGTACCATTGTTTCCAGCTACTTTTCTGGCTCAAAAGAAAAAAAAAAAAACCCCACAATTCCTGTTGCCTTTAATCTTTTCCATGGTGATTTCCATCCAAACTGACAAGTTGGAGGGAGGATTTTTACTATCTCGGCCACTTTGTCTAATGATCAAGGAAGGCTTATGGCCATTCTCCCCCCATTCCACCTTCTTCCTCCCCCCGCCAGCCCCCTGCTCGCCCCATCTTAATAATACCTCCCACCCACAAGATGATTAAATACAGGATTATTTCAGAGGAGGCCATTCTCAGCAGATGTATAGAGCTGTGAGCCAAGACCTCTCACTTCGGGGTGTAACACTAACTACAGAAGCCCCAAAGAGGGCTCACTGACAGGGGGCAGCAAATCAGGCCATGTTTAAATTATTTTGATTAGCGAGGCCTCCAAAAGGCTTTATCTAATAAACATTTGCCATGTAAGTACGGTTGTGAGGCAAATCCAATGAACATCTCCTCTGCCTCACCAAGCAGTGTTCAAGGGAGAGCATTTAAATTTTAGATTTCTTGCTTCTTTATAACGATGGTAGCTGTTCATTTGAGTCTGCTCAGCAGTCTTGGTTCGTACCTGTTGACCTCATCTGTTCAGGAATATTAAGTGTTAACACAGTTGTAGTCTTCGAAATTCATCTTGGGAAAGAACTTTTTATATTCAGCCATATAATAAAGCTGACCGGTTGTGAGGCAAACCGTTTTGTAAATGCTATGCTTTTTAGTAATTTTAGGACTCCGTCCACTCTCTGAAGTACTCCCCTTTGTGTCTGTACATAGACTCATCCCTCCTTCCACACAAAGGTTTCGGAAGCCTCCTACCCTGAAAAAGTGACATGTCAGCCCTTGTGCCTCTCAGAACCACCAGGGGAGCTTTAGAAAATACACGTTGGGCACGACTGGTCACAGATTGTGATTCAGCAGATCTGGGCTGGGGCCCGGGAAGCTGCAGCCCAATAGAGCGGCATCAGCTAAGCGTGATGTGCAGCCCAAGGGACATAGTGAAAAAATTAAGCAACCGTAGACAAAGAAAATCTAGTGCCGTTCCCAGTCTGATAGGCAGGTGCTCTCCTTTGCAAACATCACCGTTAAAGAAAATTCCGTTTCACTGTCTGATTCATCAAAGCTTTGGGGCCTGAAATGTCTGGATAGATGGAATTGTCTTTGATATTTGGCTTGTACACGTCCCTTAATTTCTTTCCTTTGTTAGAGCTGTGAAGACACTGGCAGACTCCCTCTTCTCTCTCTCCTTCAGATCCATTGGCAAGAAGAATGCCAACCTCCTTCCCTTCTTAACTGTCATTTTAATCAAAGGACCTGACTCACTCTGAGATAGTTTGGTGCTGTCAGTTCCAGTAAGACAACAGTCAGATGCTTTATGTTGAGAGTAGGGAGGGAGGAAGCTGAAGCCTGATACCCAGGACATCTTTTCAAGTACTGGGGGTGGGGGGGATGCTGGCACCTTCCTAGGATACATCAGTCCTATGGGTAAAGCCCAGAAGGACCAGCCAGCCCCCCCACCTGCAATTCAAAGGACATGATGGGGCTTCACCAACTGACAAGTATCTAGAGCCACTTAGAACTGGGCAAGATGCCCTAGTACAAGGGTGGTAGGAAAAGATCTCCTTAGAAGGGACTTAGAATTGAGAAGAACAGGGCAGCAAGAAAGGGCTGTGAAGGGTAACTGACCCCTATTCCTTGGATCCCCTCTGCAACTTCCCATTAAGGCAACCGGGTCCTTTTGGAGCACCTTTCGGGGCTCTAACCCCTCGAGGCCAACTTTGGTTAGGGGAGAGAGAGACGACCTGTCTTAAGATCAGTCCTTAAGTCATTTCTGCTTCTGGGGTTAAATAGGAAAGTGCAGTTCTTCTATAGGATCACCTCTGTGGAAGAGACATTTGATTTGACAAGCATGTAGGAGAGGACTGGAAAACACAAATTGGAAAGAAAAGACAAAATAATCACAAAGCTGATGGCTTTTTAGATTCAGGGTTGTTATATATGTGGCACTGATCAATGTAAAGTCAAGTCCTTTCTTGCTGTCTTAACACCCCTGTGAGGTAAATGCAATTCTTATCGCCATCTTATAGATTAACAAACAGGGGCTCAGAGAGGTAATGTAACTTGGCCAAGGTCACACAGCTTTTGAGTGGGAACGCTAGGAATGGAACCCAAGACTACTGGAACAAACACTCAATTCTTGATTATGGTGTCCTAACACCTACTGTTAGTTTCTGAGCAGCCTTGGCTCTGGCAGTTGAGCGTTTAACCTCAGACATGGTTCCCAGGGTGATCTCGCTAGTAATCTCTCCAAATAAAAGGAGAGGACCCGCAAACCTCCCTGTGATCCATGAACCGGTATCACCATGTTTCGGTCCAGGCTCTAATTTGAATGGGAGTGGATCTGGAAACACTGATCCAAAATGGATCCCCAGGGCTTCTCACACAGACTTTTCTCCCAAGTATAGCCTGGCTTTGAAAAAAAGTGGGCACTGTGCATCATCAGACAAAACATCTTAGACCTCCGTGTATTCACATGCACTATGCTTCGCTTGTTTTTATAGGGATGACATGGTGACTCTGGACATTCAACTCAGATTTCTGGGAAAAAGCAAATGTTTGGGGACCATGAGGCAGCTCTGACCTCCCAATTGTGTCACAAAATGCTCCTGGGCAGGGTGGGGGTGGGGGGTGGGCTGCAAGGAAGAGGAAGGAATGGTGGGGTAGGGGATCATTCAGGAAGAAGATGTTCTTTCCCATCTCTGGGTTTGTGGTTTGTCTGCTTGCTGCTAACTGGGGTAGAGAGTCTTCTTTTCTCCCTCCAGGCAAAACACTCGCTGAAATTGCCCCTCTCTTCTTCTCTTTTATGGCGGTAATAACAATGTTCAACACCCCACACAGCTGGTGCTCAGAGCGTCCAGCTCGCAGCCACGTTGGTACCTGGCAAGAGGGAGAGACGAGCCAGCGTGCGCACCCTGGCGAGATGCCCGAGTACGCTGGGGAAGGGCTGGCTTCGAGCTGCTCCGATTAAAAAAGAGAAGGTGCCTCTCGTTCTATTTTCTCCATCCAGACAAAGCTGGCCATCCGACAACAGCCCACTCAGAACACGGGACCAGTTTGGTTTGGTGGCAAAACTGGAGTGAGGGATGGGTGGACAGTTATCACTCTGAAGAAGACTAAGGGCCACCATGCGTCTTTTGAAGGTTCTGGCAGTTGCCCATTTCTTTAGATGGTCTCTCTCATCTAGGCATTTATGTGCCCAGTCTGAGGACTTGCTCAGGGTCGCCCAACAAGCTGAGAGTTTAACAGTTAGGTCTCCTGATCCTCGCAAACCCCATCACTCCCAGTCTGGCTGGCATAATGGGAACATGCCTGCTATTCTGGGGAGTCAGACCACTCTTGAGCAATGACCCAGGACAAAGCGTACAGAAGCTCAAAGGCCATGAAGTCTCAGCACTGGGATGACCCACACTTCAGCCGGAGAGATGGTCCCTTTAGCTGCCTTCTGTAGTCTCTGATCAGAAACTGAGAAGGTTTCACCAAGTGGGACACCCAGAGAGCAGGAGAGTAGATCCATCCATCATTTTTCCCCTGCCCCAAGTCAGCCCTTTCCTGAATGACCTGAACCAACAGCCTTCTTCCCCACGAACTCCTCTCCTGTTGCTCCTGCCCCGTGTGTCCAGGCTCATGTCTGTTTCCCCACCACCTCCCACCGGGCGGCCGTGTTCTCCCCGAAGCAATGGGAGAAGAACTCAGTCTGCTCACCCATGAAATATCCAGGTGCTGCACTCGTCAGCCTTGGTAATGTAATTCTCGGGCAGGAGTCCGGAGCAGCCGGTGGTTAAGGATGTGCCATAGATCCAACCCTCGCTGGTGCTGGTCTGTTCCATCGGAGACATGAAGATGAAGTCCCCGGGGGTCAGCTCCAGCTCGTCATCATTTTGTGGGGTGTACGGGTAGATCACCTGTAATGTCTGAAAGAGGGAGAGAGGGAGGGGGGAGGCCCACATGTGACCCAGTCTGAGTGCCTCCCGGGCACATCTGTGTGTTCTGCTTTAACAGCGCACACATCCAGATGTTGACATTTACAGGCGCCCCTGGGGTCTGCAGGCTCAGAGCAGATTTGGACTCAGATCAGAAAACTTTTTTTTTTTTTTTCAGGGTATTGCGGATATATGTGCCTGGTGCTACTGGATGGCTCCAGACTTTCCTTCGGGCATGTCTTTCTTCCTATCAGGATTCAGACAGTTTTTAGAAATTGATCTGCAAGCTCTATTAAGCTGCTATACCAGTGGGGTTGGACCTAGTTTCCCCTTCTCCATCTGTTGGGGGAATGTACCGTAATAGACACTTGAAACCCCGCTCATGGAAAGTCAGTCTTCCATATGGGGGTTACAGATGGTCTGGGTGGAGACACTTTCCTTGTAGGAAGGCTTTGGGACCGATGCATTTCCCTTTATATGTAACTCAGGGGCTTAAACAAAAGACACTCTCTGCCTTCAGGGGGCTTTCTTTAAACCTGCATTTGTCGCAAAGACCTTGAAAGAAAAATATCTTTCACAGCCATCGGTGTGTACATTTGTGTAACCGACTTTTACTAGCGAACAGATGGAGACCGCGTGTTTCTTCTTTGGGCTCAGAAAGAGCCTTCAGAGCCAACCATAGGGCATGTTGCTTGGCTGACTTACTTGATTTTTTTTTGCCTCTTTTCCCGGGCTATATAAACAGCATCGGCATGAAGATACTTTGGAAAACATTTTCCTACTTTTTCATTAACAGCAAGGGCCCTCAGTAGCAAGGGAAATATTTCCTATCCTATTTACTTCATGTAGGACAAAAAGATGGAGATACTTTAACAGTCTTTCCCACAGTCCTGAAGTCATTAGTGGTGGGCTATCCTGGTTGCACTTTCAAGTTTTTAACCTTATTTGGCCCCCCTTTTCTCATCTGTAAAATAATGTCTGGACTGTAAAAGTTACTGAGACAATCTAAGAAAACTCTTTAGGACAGAGCCTGTGCACAGAAGGCGCATAATTACGTCTCTTGAACCATGACGCCTGATTTTCCTTCTAGCCTGACCCCTGGACTGTGTGCTTGTGAGCGAACCAGCTCGCTGGTGTCTGTCAAGGAGACCCATCAGAACACGGTATAAAGAATTTCCTTCTGGAATTCTCTAAGGACAGGCATTGGCAAGAAGGTGGATTTTTTTTTTTTTTTTCTCAGAGAATGGAAGCGAGAACACACAGAACTCCATTGTACCACTGGATTGTGATTTTCCTTTCACTCAGATGCCCACTTCTTTTCCTACTCTCCGGTATCTTTCAGCTCTAGATCTTTGCCCCTGTTCGCCTCCCACTCCTTCCCCTGTCCTCTGCCACATTCGTGCTCAAGCCACCATTCCAAACTAGCCAGGGAGGTTTTCTGCTGGGCTGTGAAAACAGCTTAAAAAGCAAAACAAAACAAAACACCTCTCTAAGCTAGATATGTGATGATGCACAGAAAGCAATACTCTTTTTCCTAGAACAGGGTGGTGAGAGGCACCAAATCATGGGGGAACAAGTCGAAACTCCTGTCTCTTAGATACTCAAGCATAGCATTGTTTTGACTAATTATGCCTTTGGCCTAGAAGTGTCTTTTCTTTGAGAAACTCAAGGGAAGTGACTTCAGACGAGAACTCAGTCCTCCTCTCACTTGGTTGGGGTGGGGGGGGCAGTATTCTATCTCCAGGTTACCTCCAGGGAAACTGAGGCACAGCAAAGGTGCATAGGAGACCATGCGTCCTAAGCAGAGAGTAGTTAAGACAACGAGGAACTTTGATTTACTGAATACCCAATAAAATAAGACATTGCAGCAAATCTAAAAATATAACCGGTGTAGCCCATTCCGCTCACCAAAAGCACATGCAAAAAGTCAGCCTACATTTGAGAGCTAGCAGGACACGTGCCTAGTTTTGCACGGCATTATACTTACTCTTTTATGCTTAGCATTTACCTGTAAGAATTGTTGAGTCTATCTCAAAGATATTTTTTCTCCGTTCGTATGGGGGGCGGGCAGCTGCAGCCCTACGTGATTGTAGGAACCTAACCTCATGGCCTTCGAAGCTCCTTGCCCTCCTTGTAACCACAGACATTTTGTCGCTGCATGCATGCCGTGCTGTGTATCGGGACCTTTCCATTATCTTCTTATGGAGTCCACACAACAGCAACAGTCCAGCAAAATACTATCGCCAATGTATGCATGAGACAACTAAGGACTGGAATGTTCTAGAAGCAGATGTGACCCTAGGGACCGCCGAAGGATCTGGAGCCACACGTGCTTTGTGTATAATGCTGTCCTTCCTCAGATTTCTATTGCTTGGCACACAGACCCGGCGTGGCCTCACGTAATCCCTAACACGGACGACTACGGAACGTACAACTAGGAATTTGCAAATCCAAATCAAAGTGGGAGCCAGCAGAGGGATGAGCCTTAGATGCTTTCCTATGCTTGGCTTGCTGAGTGCCCTTGTCCAAACCACTCTGCTTCTCTGGACATCTGTTGCCTCCCTGGTACCATCAATCAAACCTGCCTCCTGGGGACAGAAGAAGGCAGGCAAGAAAGGGTGTTTCTATGCAGGGGGGCTCAGGTAAAGCCAAATGACCTCTGAGAGTGAGCTCTATCAGCAGGAACAGTAATAAATGAGCTTTTACAAATAAGAGATAAAAGAGGCCAAGTTATTTTTAGAAAATACTTCACGTGGGTGCTTGCTGCCTTTTTCCCTCAGTGCCAGTTGAGCAGAATGTGGGTCAGGCAGAAAAGCAATTACCCTTTGAGTTAACTGGAGGGCAGTGTTGATTAGAAGATATTCCTTGTAAAATTCCATTGCCACCTTCCTTCCTCTAGAAAGGTGACTTCTCTCAGTCCAGCTGCATGCAACCCTTGACTTTTTTTTCTTTGTCCTTGTAAGGAGCCCAGTCAGCCACACCTCCCTTGTTATATTTAGGGCTCATCCTGCGCAATTCCAGGAGCTGTCAGAATTCTTAAGTAAGATCAAGTCCAGCCTCCTTGTGTCTTTCCAGAAACTTCCATCAAATGACTTGGAAGGAGGACACGACATTCCTGTCAGCAGCATCGGACAAAGCTGCATGTCCCTGAGAGTCACAGACCCCATGCCCAGGCCCTCACCTTTGGTTCATGGGTCAGCTCTTGTCAACACTTCCAAAACAGTGATGAGAATGGCTGGTCTAGACCCTGAGATCCTAACTGTTTTTCATATGGGAAAAAAAAAAAAAAAGTCTAACAGGTTAAAAAAAGCTAGGTAAACTGACAAAAATACAAGTCCTTTTGCTGTATGAAAAATTGGGAAACAAATAGGGTTTTATAAATGTAGTTAAATTGAATGACAAATTTTTCATCAAACTATGTGGCCTTTTTTTTTTTTTTTTGATCGGTTGCTTGTCTTTATTGGTCAGGATCCCTGGGTTCTGGCTTCAGCTCTGGTCCTAAATTGCTAGTTAGCTTTGGATCAGCCAGCTTTTCTCTTTGGATCTCAGCTTCTCTGAATATTACTCTTCAGAGTGGCACAGGCTTGTCCTGGAAATCAATACCCACTCCCTCAAAAGAAGGATGCTGGGGTTATGCCAACCTTTCCACCGTGCCCTGGGAGGCAACTGTCCCCCTCCTCCCTCCCCCAGGGGATGCACACAAACTGTCACAACACGTGGTCTCTGTTTATGGGTTGTGTGTCTTCCTCCTCCACCCCCCCCCCCACCGCCGCTGGACTCAAACTCCTTGAGGACAATTCTAGTATGTTCCATGGTAACTTACATGCCATCGATACTTAGCAAATATCTGTTAATTATGTGTTCACAGATTTTTTTTTTTTTTTTGGTATTTCTGTGTTCTCCTCCTTACCTAAGGTCTGGATGAGGTCTTTTATGAACACCATGAACTTACAGAATTAAAATGTCTCCAACACACTTTTCTATCCTCCCATGTCATTTCTGTATCAGCCCAGTAAGGTTGGACAGAACAACGGGGACAGCACACAGATGAGTCACTTGGGACCCAGGGAGGAGGGGTGCAAGCTCTAAGCTTCCCAGGGAGTCAATCAGAGACTGGAAAAAACTGTGGGCCAACTGACTCCTGGTCAGGTGCTCACTTCACTGCTTTCCTTTGGTACCCGTCTCCCTGCAGCAGTGAGCTGCAAGTGCTCCCGATTCTGACTTCACCGCTGCTCCTCTGGTAGGGTCAGGAGCCACAGGGAGACATTACCTCATGGTTCGCAAACCGGATATCTCGCGAGAATATGGTGGCCACCCAGTCGCAGCCTAGTTTGACATCAATGTTCTGGGCTAGTTTCTCCAGGGTGGGTAAGTGGCTGGCTTGGAAGTGGTAAGCCAGGGTGACATGCAGCTGCTTCTTATGAGGTTCCACATGGACTTCTGGAAAAAGGAAGGAAACCGTTATCAGAAAGTGGTCATCATAGCAATGGTGGAGGAATTCTGCCTCCCCAGTGACAGAGGAGGGAGTCCCTCGGCCAGACGAAACCCATTTCCCTCCTTTGCAGCAGCAGACTAAGGGGAGAGGAGAGCGCAAAAAGATCCTGAATCAACCTACAATCTAAGAGGTTAAGAGCCACTCATCTGGTTGTTCTCCAGGAACTGTGGATCAGCTGAGAGGTCATCATTTGGGTCAGCTTTTCCTCATAACACACAGATTATCAACAGCCCACCACTCAGATGACGAAACCGAGACATAAAAGGATGAGCTAATTTATGTAGAAATAAAGACATTTTGTCATTACGTGGGTGCCAGAGCTAGAGCACCTTCATGTTGAAATCAAGTCTCTTAGCTTCTGGGCAGCTCTGATGGAGGAACCAGGACCAGAGGAAAAGATGGAATATTTTCAGAGTTTACAGCAGGGTTTCCCAGCAGTATTTGGGCAGAACAATTCTTTGTTGTGGGGGCTGTCCTGTGCACTGTGGGGTCTTTAGCTGCAACCCTGGCCCCTACCCACTAGATTCTGTAGCACCCCCTGCGTTGTGGTAACCAAAAATGACTCCAGACATTGCCACACGGCCCCTGGGGGATAAAATCTCCCTGATTGAAAACCACTGGCTTAAAGTATCCAGACTATTATTCTAAGACCCCATAAATAAAAAGACCAACCAACCTACCTACCCAAGGCAATGGATTTTATTTCTCTTTTGTACATCTCTGCATGGGGGAGATCCATCTACTGTCTAAGCTAGGACACTGCAGAAGATTCAACCAGAGGGGACGTAGGGAATTTGAGAAATTAAGGGGTTTGCTCATGTCTCACGGAGATAGAAGTAGCGGTTGGATCTCTTTCTGTTATATTATGGTGGATTTCTCGGGTGTAAGCCCTATGAGGCAAGGGCTTTCTGGGTCCTGTTCACAATGTATCCCCAGTGCACAGCACATTATAGGCACGGAGCTCCTTAAACCACCTAGGACAAAGGACACCAAATCTACTTGCTAAAGGAATCTGGGTCTGTCAAAAACTCTAGAATACCGAGGCTTAAGTTCTAGGGCCAAGATGGGATGGCCGGCTCTGCACACAAGGAGGCCAGGAGCTGGACCAGCTCCACAGGGCAGGGCCACCCAGTTCTCCCAGTCACCACCAGGGGGCCGCACAGGGGCAGGGAACCCAGCTGGCCAGGTTCTTCAAGAGAGTGGCCACAGATCTCGGAGAGGAGCGGGTCCTCCCCCTCCCAACAAGGGAAGGCAGCAAGGGCCTCTTGCCTGCGGCTCGTCATGTGCCTTCAGAATCGGCCGCAGCCCTGGCTGAGACCCGCTTTACGCATTTGTGAAGGATTTGGGTTTTGTGGCTACACCACCAGTTTTGGGTCTTGTGGCAGTTTTAGTGGTTTTGATAATAGCTACTGTGGGATGAAAAAGAGCCATTTCCCTGAGTTAGAGGGATAGGAACAGGAAATAATTTGCCTCTCTATTATGTTATTTCTCTGAAATACTAAGCTGTGAGATGGCAGGCTCCAGAGACATCAGAAAGCAGAGCCTGGTCCCTGGGAAGAAGGCGTGCCTGGGGAGGGGCTCTAAGGAGGCCCCCGCTCCCCAAGTAGAAGAGGTAGCTCTGGGGGGGGGGGGACGGGTGGGAGCTGGCCAGCTTTGGGCTTCCTCCAGCTTTGCATGTGATGCTCAGATTCAGCTGTACCACCCACACCCAGCTCTGCCCTGGCCTGAACGGACTCCACACAGTCCTCTGCACACACCCTGCCCCTTCCTGCCTGCGTTCATACTGCCTGCCCCCCCGCAGGGCCCTTCCTCCATTGTAGGGATCATCATCATCCAGTGTGCATTCTCTTTTTTCTGTGAAGTTGGAGCCACTCCACCCTGGGATGGCCTCTCTCTTCTCAGCTCTGTTATCACAGGGGCTTGAATCTGTCCCCCAGGCCAGGAGAAACCACTTCTGTGGCACGCTTCACAGATAAACACAGAGTGGTCCCCAATAAATACCCACGAGTGTGGTTTCTCTCTCAAGGGGGCCAACAGAAACCTCCCCCTGCCAACTCTTCCCTCCCTCCACCCCACTGTCTGTCTGTCCCACTGCAGGTAAGGCTCTCCTTGACCTAAGTGAGCTTGTCTGTACCTGTCGGCAGACAGGAAAGCTCTGGCAACTTCTCCCCATTTGACCCCCTCCCCTGCCTCCTGCCTCTAAGTCAACACATATCCCGAGTCTCTCTCTCTCTACGCTAATTCCCTTGACAGGAAATCTCAGTTAGCTTGAACTAAGACCTGTCATGGAAAGAGCAAGAAACATCTTGAAGAAGTGCCATTTTTGGACCAGCTGTTGAGGCTTTAAGGGACCCATCTCGTGGGTTTCAGTGAGTTGTGGACGTTGGCTCTGTGGATTTATTATTTGATACTAAGTGGTTCCACTCAGCTCTCTGTGCTAGCCCACCGCCCGAAAACAGCCCTGGGTCCTCACAGAGTGAGCCATGAGACCCAGCCAAATGGCGGGGAGGTTGGGGGGGGGAGGGGGGGAGGAAGGTTCCTTAACTCTGAACTGGAAAGACGATGCAGCTACAAAGGTTGAATTTGTGGTTCAGTGTGGAAGAGCCATGTGTGTGCCTTCAACTTGGGTGTCGGGGCAGGCCCCAGACATTCTCTCAGGAGGCTCAGCAGAACAGTAGTTGCTGTTTTAACAAGGGAGCAAAGAGGTGAAGGCTGTTGCAGGAAAAGGCACTGTTCCTTGTCATGTTCTGCGCATTCCTGCAGGACCCCTGGCTGGCTCCTGGCCCCTGCCTGCTCCTGCATCCCTTCCTATCCCTCCCCTTCCCAGTTTTTTGATTCACAGGACCCAGGGCTGTTAGCTCACCGGTTTTGGATGCAGCCTCTGCAGCAAAGTCGGCGGCAAACTTCTTGAGGACCTCTGCGCTGTCTTCCTTCACAAAGAGGCCGATGAAGTTCGAGGAGGTATAGAGCTCCAGGGGCAGCGGGGCCGAGAACTTGCATTTCCAGCGACTGACCGTGGTCTGCAGGGCTTCCCCCAGGGCGTCCACCTTGCTGTCCTCACACTGGCAGGGGAAGACAAGATGCTTCATTCAGGAGCACCGGGGTGGGGGAAGAGTGTCTCTAAAACTCTCAGAGTTTCTTTGAGAAAGATCCTGGCATGACTAAGAGAAGTGGTAATCATTTTAATTTTCAGAGTGAACGGTAAGAAAGAAGGTGTTAGGAACACATTTTTACCTTAAGGAGACAGAGAAAAGCTGGAAAAAAAAATACCTCAAAATAATTTTTTGAAAATGTTGTCTTAACATGCTCCCATTCTGCCTCCTCTTGAATATACCTGGATAAACCAGTTCTACTCCTTCTCCACAGCGAACCAAAGTAGATGATATCTATTTATACTTGTTACGGTGAGGGGGATTTAATTTAGTCATTGAGTAATCTCTGTGATAGCTAGGATGATGGACGGGGTAACCGTGGCAGGTCACAGGTATCTTTGCCATCTCTGGAAAGATCTGGTGAGACAGACGTGTGGACGGTGTCTGTCCATTAGGCTAAAGTCACCTCCCCCTGTCTGTAGACTACATTTCTTATTCCCAGTGCTCTCATTTCCACTCTTGCAGTGGACAAGGGTGGACACTGTATTCATTTCATTGTTGTGGCTGCCAGTCCAAGTCCTGACTCAGTGGGTCGCGCTTGTCCCTGGAGTCCCAAGGAACAACAGTCATTGTGATGGCACATCAGACCTGCTCCCGGGCCTCAGCAGGTATTAGAAAGAGGAGCGAGGGAAAGTACCCGTGGACCTTACTCATTCCCTGCTGGCCCACCCAAGCCTAGGAGCCCGTGACCCTTTCCACCAGCTGCCTGGGAGGCTCCAGACTCTGACTCCAGGTGGTGAGGTGCTGGCGGGTGTATGGCAGCCGGGCTCCCCGGGGCAGGGGCGGGGGGGTGGGTGGGGGGTCTGTGGCTCACCATGAAGAACTGGCAGAGGGTGATATGGGGGAAGATGTTGTGTGCCTTGTTCTTCCCGCAGATCTGCTTCGACTGTTGCCAAAAGTCGGAGAGCTTCTGTGCTAAGGGGCCGGTGGGTCGGAGGTAGAGGACGTACTCCCGGGGCAGGGGGTCATCCAGGAAGGGGTCACCGACATGAGAGAACAGCCTGCCAGAGAGAGAGAAGGGAGCCCAACCGGCCTCACTTGAGAACAATGGAAGGGAAGGAAGACCCAAAAGAGACAGCTCCACCCTCCGGATGCTCCGTACCCCAGGCATTGCCAAGGGATGGGTTTGCCTTTTTGTGCTTTAAAAATCCATCCCTCAAAGCTCATGCTGCATGACCCACTCTCAGATGCACCAACTTCTCTGCTCTTGCCTGTCCTAACTGCATCCACATCCCACAACTCCCTCAAAAGTCCTAAAGTCATTCCGGATAAAGTAGTAAATCCCTTCCCAGCTCACCAGGGCTGCTCCAGCCCCGGCTGTCCCTTCAGTTCAGCCTACCGTTAAACCCACGTGCTCCCAAACAGAAGGGAGGCGCCAGGAGTGTGGCCTGTGGGATCTGCCCTGGGTAGTGAAGTCCTACAAGGCAGGTAGGATTTTTTTTTTTTGTTTTTTTTTTGAAATGGATTTACCTAGCATCCACATACCCTAAAGTGTATCTTTAAGTGACCAACAGGGGCAGATATTGTGATAAGGGCTCTATCTTGGACATGCTTTGAATTGCTTTAAACAGCTTTCAGGAGAAACACACCCTGGGGCCGGGACAGAGGAGGCAACTGGCTTGCTAGATGGGCTCGTCACATGGTCTTTTGGCTTCCCCCGCCACCCCCTCCCCCACCCCAGTCCATTCGAGAAAGGCTGCACATCCCTGCTCATCCACATCCACTCGGAGTTAATTATATGCTATCTTCTTTCTTTATTTATTTCATACCAACCAGTCACATGCTGCTTGAACACTTCTTCCTCCTGTGGATGCCAAGGCTTTTTGTCTGGAAGAAGAAATCAAATTTCTATTGTTAGTATTTTTAGCCTCCTATCAGCTTTTCTCACTATCGTGGCAAGAGTGTGAAGTAGGCGACATCACAGCCTCCTCAGCCGTGTGGGGGAGACACCTGCAGCAGGATTCCCCCCACCCACCAAGGGTCATAGCAAGGCATATGGAAATTAGGACTTGTAATTAATTTCCATGTAATTAGCACCGGATTTGCATGCAGCCTGACAGCCGTGCAATCTATTTTGAGCAGTTTCTGCATTAGAATTTTATTTTTGCTTCCCTAAAGGTTGTCATGTCTCCGTTTGTCCTCTTTACTTTTCACCCACTCCTACTGACCCAGATCCCCTGCTGAGCATTTTTTTTTTTTTTTTACTTGCAGCCCCTTGGCAAAGCACGTTAGAAAGTGGGGCTCAGGCCCACAAGGACATTTACTTTGGTTCCATTCAGTGACTCCTCCCACCCACTGCCCACCACCACCACCAGCCTCAGGCTAGATCGCAATCTCCCCACGCTTTTAGACCTCTCTGGGGACAGCGCCGCCATCACTCCCCCTGCTGGAGAACCGGAGTCAAAGCCCTATTACTGGAGGGGCCGTGTCACAGGAAGGCGACCGCAGCAAGGACCTTGAGCACATGCATATGAGGACAGAGGAGAGTGTCTGAAATCTGAGGTGTCCAAGAGCTAGAGAGTCCTGGGTTTGTATCCCGCTTTGCTAGTCATCCACTGGTTCTGCCTTCCTGCTATGTCTGCTCACAGAGTACTTACTGAACTGTGACTATTCTGCCAGCACTGTGCTAGACTTCTAGGCACGCTGTGGAAAACAAGACTTAGGTGGTCCCGGCGCTCCTGGAGTTTTGGGTCGAGCTGGCATGAAAGCATCACGGTACAGATAACGAATTACACTGATGGTGAGTGCAATGAAGGGAAAGCACAGGGAGCCCTAAGGACATAGGACAGGGACATCGAACTCAGGTTGAGGGGTCAGGGAAGGCTTCACTGAGGAAGTGACATTTTGAGTGGGATCTGAAGAGCGTAGACTCCTCTGGGCAGGGGTGGGTGGGGTGGCTGTGGTGGGGGCAGACACTCGTACATCTACTCCAGGGAGGGGTGTCCATAAGGAGCCTCGAACTCTTGCCCGACGCCATGGAGGTGATCAATAAATGACCGTTCCCGTCCCTTATACCCCACAGATTCAGCTTCCTTGGAAGAGGGAGGAGAGGGGAGGGAATTCTAGTTTTAGTTGACACTCTCTGAGCACCCTTTTTTCAACTGGCTGCTGCATCCAGCCCCCTGCTGTCCATCTCCTGGGCTCTCTATGGAGCAACAAGAAGGGCTGGTGCTGGGAATCCCGGGGGTGTGACTGGCAGGAACCGGAGCTCAGGGGAAGGAAGTAACGTGCTCAGAGCAGCCCGGCCACGGCAATGGCTCAGTGACTCTGATCCATTGCCCCAAGATCAGTTAAATACCTTTACCCCATGAAAATCTGAGCACCAACACCAAATGATCAGGATTAAGCAATCTACCCAGTGTTACAGAAGCAAGCCTGCTTGTAGTAAGATGATGTTATGGAGAAGTGAGACAGACCCCTCGGAACCCCTTGGAACCAAAGCTGATGCAGAAAAGGCTGGAAACACAGAGACCTCCCCCCCTACACACACACTCATCCCACACCTGGATAAGGTGCTTAATTGCTTCTACGTCACCAGTCCTGCTTCCTTTACCACTTACTAGACAGAGGCACACATCTTACGCTCTTTCCGGATCCAGAAGCCACGTACCCATGAAAGAATGCAAATCATGGTCTTTTAGGTTACAGTCTCCAAGGAATTAAATTCACCCCCCAAAAAAGACCCATTGTTTCAAAAACTAGGAAAAGAAAAACTCATTTGTGATACAATGTGCTATTTATATAAAGGATCCAATTTCTTTCTTCTTTTTTCCCTGGGTCCTTCCCCCAGCGAAATATATCTGACCGAAATCTAATTCATTTTTCTTTAAGCACTAGGACTATCCTCTGGAAATGAAAGATCTAATTAAGTTATGGTCCCCATAACTCAAAAGACAGGTTCTGGAGAGGGTTCAAAGATATAATTGAGAAAGATAATGAAAGGTTTGGGTGATAAGGCTCTGATGAACAATTAAGGAAACCCAAATTCTTCTTTCTGAAGAAGACAAGTCTGAGAAAGCTTCAATTTTACAGAAGGTTCTTGCCTCTGATGTACCTTCTCTAGTCAGGGTCATCCAAAGTAACATCAACTTTGGCTATAGCACAAAGGTCTCAAGTCAGATACCAGAAAGAACTTTCCCACAGGAAGGTGCTATAAAAGTGTGTGTGTGTGTGTGTGTGTGTGTGTGTGTGTGTGTGTGTTTCCTTTTGGGGGAAAAGAAAGTTTCTGGGAAGGCATTACTGATCTGAAGCAGAGGTATGTGATTCTCCAGGCAGGACGGTGGTATGAGTAAAATCACCACTTCCCTAGGGTCACAAGCCACAGGCGGAGAGTTCTGTTGCTCCTTCACGCACTGCCAGGATGACAATGATTTGGGTTGAGTTTGTTCCCAGAACTCTGCCCACAGAACAGACTGAATGCGGGCAGTGGCAGAACACATCTCCTCCCTCTACCCCGCTGAAGAAAGACTGGTGCCATAGAGCTCCCACCTCCACAGCCCATCGATGGGGCTAAAGCCAAGAACAGCAGGGTGTGCGGGCTGGACCCCAAACACCAGGCTGAGCCTGAGAAGCTGCTACCCTCAGAGTGACTCAGAAGCTGGCAGACTGTCGGAGACCTTGAGCAGATAAAGGCAGAGTATCCCATTAAGCCCAAAGGCGAGGGGTCCGGCCACTGGTTGCAGCAGCTGATTATTCAGATGGGACCCGTGAACTGCTACAGCTGTTACTAGGGAACACACATTTGATCTGATTCTGGCCCTAACCTTCCCAGTTATGTCTAGGGTTCATTCTCAGCAGAAGGTGGGGGGAAAATAATACAAAATCTGATGTCCTGCTAATGGTGGGGAAGGAGCACCTGTGAGATCAAAGCAATGGCTCAGTGAAAAACCAGGCAAGCAGCTGGGAGCACAGGAGCCCAGATGAGAGGAAGCTGCAGCACCCACCGAGGGCCTTGCTTCGATCTGGCTGGGGTCCTTGCCACTGTCTGCTCTTAGCTCTGCTGAAGTTTTGGTTCCAGGTTGGTCTGGCCCCAGGGCCGTGGCCCTGCCCCATCACCAGGGTCACAGAGATGCCTCAAAGGAGACTGGAGAGGAAAAATCCCTTTCCAGTTTGCCTAAGACAAAGTGGCATTCTTTCCTCCCTCCTTCGCTTCCTCCCCAGGAACTCTTACCAGGAAACCAAAAGAAAACCAAATACACAACCAAGAGTTTAGATCAGAAAGCTACACTCAAGATAAAGTTTGACTGGTGGGTGTCCTTTTGGAGACCATCACCTCTGGGTCCCGTGCTTGGGTTCGGCTGCATGGGTGAGTCCAGCAAGATTCCTGCTCCCTCCCGGGTTCACAGGTTTTGAGCTTGACTGGGATGTCCTGTTTAATTGTCACCCAGGCTGGTTTCCTCTGCAACCACCCTGGTTCTCTGGGGGTTCCACTGTGCCCTCTGACCCCCTGGGCAGTCCAGTTCCTCTCAGCCGAACACCAGCTGTATGGCAGGCAGTGTGTTAGCACTGGGCATACAAAGAAGAGGAAAGAGGGTTTCTGGGGCTGAGGTTCTTAAATTGTACACCAAGCTACCATAGGTTGGGAGCCTGCAGCAAACTGCGAGAGGTGCCATGGGGTATTCTAAATTTTTGAGGGAAACATAGCAATCTCATGTGTTAGACATCCCATAAGTTACTAGCTTGAGGGAGTTAGTTTCACTATTAGATTGTGTTGCATTCTTCTTGATGTCATTTCTTTGTGAAGCTAGAATTTTGGTAACTGCTATAATAAAAAGTACCCAGGGAAAACCAATGTGGAACAGGAGAGGAGAGTGGCAGTGTCCAACCTGATTCTAAGGTTTGGACAGTTGCGCAGTGCCCAACAGTCACACACATCCCATTAATAAGTGGTTGTGGTCATTAAAGAGTGAAATAAAATATTTTTCTTCCCATTTTGTGTACTTTTCACATGGCTCTTAGGCTGTAGGGGGTAAATACTCATTAAGTTGTTTGGATCTAACTGCTAAATAAACAGAACTGTTAGGTATTTATGTTGGCCTACATGCTCAATGTAAAAATGACCAAGATGCTAAAGGTGTTGTGAACTGAGAAAGTTTGGGAATCTGTCCTAGAAGAAATGACATTGGTTAGGATCTTAAAAGTGCTGTAAGAGCTGGCTAGAGAAAAAAAAAAAAGGCCATTGGAAGTAAAGCGAATAGCAGGAGCTAAGATATAAGACAGGGAATGCAGGGAAATTAGTTTGGTGAAACTGGAGCAAAAGACCTGGAAGAAGGCTAAAGAAGCTGCAAAGGTAGGCAGGGGACAGCTCACAGGTGTCTGTGCCATTTGAAAGAGTTTGGACCCAATCATAGTACACCTTGGGGAACGACGGGGAGGACAGTGAAGGTGGAGAGACGTGATCAGATTTGCATGTGATGTGTGGTCCTAAGGGAGGAAAAAGTGTATGTCAGAGGCTCTTTGGAAGGCCTTGGCAACAGATCAGAAGGGGGACGTTGAGAGGTTGAGCCAGAACGACAATGGGCATGTTGGGAAACTGGATGGCTGGCTGAACAGAGCTTGGAGACTGGTGAGGGACGGTAGCTTGAATGTCCGTGTGGATGAGTGAGAATATAGTATAGACAAGTCTGAGCTGGGGTGAGGGTCAACAATTTCCGTTGTTCTATGCTGAGAGCTAGACCAAGTGTCCTTGCCAGCCGCCAGGTCTAGTTGTGGAAACAAGATTCCTAAAGCTTTCTTCTGTTCGCTTAACTATGATTTCTTGTCTCTTTCTGTTTGTAAGCCAGACATTTCTTTTAGGCTACTCAGCGATTTGGCTACTCTATTTCCTGTCTAAGGAGTACCTTCAGCTCCCAAATCACTCAGTACTGAGATCAGTAAATACTCAAGGCATCCCTGGCTCAGGTAGACAGGTTGGCCCAGACTCCCAGGTCCTCCAGGGTGGCTCCTCTCAATGGGCCTTCAGAAGAGTCCTTCCCCTATTTTATGACACTTGACAAAACTCAAGTATCTGACACCTGAATCAAAAAGCAATAAGCAACAGAAAACAATAAGCAATGAAAAACGATAAGCAACAATAAATATAAAAGGAAATATATTCCCTTAAAGCAATAAGACCTCGATTCAATTAAGTAGAGCATTGCACTGACTTGAAGTTTTTCTGTCCTTGGCTTTGCATTGCTGACCAACACATACTGGTGCTCTCCAGATTCTGTTTGCCCTGTGCTTTGGTTCTCTGTGACCAAAAACTTAGTTGTATCAGAAAAGAGAAGAGGTCAAGTCTGTCATCCTCCAAGTGGATGAAACTCCCCATGCAATGACAATTAGATCTTTCCTTCACATAGCTAAGACAATCGCAAATATTAGAAATATTTAATGTTCACTGTAGGGCTTAAAAAAAAAAAATGCTCTCAACCTCCAGGATACCAGTTGTTAAATTTTCCACATCTAATACTTTGAATTCAATTAAAAGATGACCTAATTAATCAGACACCTCATTCTCTTTCCACAGAATTAGTTTAATGATCTACACCAGACTGGGGAGTGCACAAAACTTAGGTAGAACCCACCTTCTATTTTTCTTGGTTGGAGAGTCCAGTCATATCAAGGGGCCACTGGTTCCACTAAATGAAGTTGAGGGATTCTTTTGGGGTATATTTGAAAAACAGACATTGTTTTGTGGCGTAGTTTTAGATAGAAATATCAGGGGCTTTTATTGTGCTCTATGGAGAATTGCCTGCTCAGCGAAGACCTTGAGGTAGCTTAATGGCCTGCCTGAGGCTGATGGCGATCCTGAGAACAGAGGCAAGCAGGTGACTCTGTATCCGTTTCTCCAGTAGGAGAAAAACAGTAAGTCAATAATGACTGGAGGCCTTCCATGCACCAGGCACTTCACAGACTTAAACCCTCATGAAAAATGGTGAAATTGGTATTGCTAAGAAGCCTCCCTGGACCTGGGCAGCTCTCGCCTGACAGGTCAGCTGTCCGGTCATCTCTGTGGTTGTCCCAATCCAGGGGCTGGTTCTGGAGGCTTGGCTGAGTTCTGAATCAGTGAAAGAAGTATATTGAATAGTTGAAGCACTGAGCCTATAGCCCTGGGAAGCATTTCTGCCAATTGCCTCCAAGCTTCCTTTTCTCTGGAAACCCAGGGTGAAGTGGCCCCTACCCCTCTTGTTGGGTATGATGGTGGAGATCTGCTCCTGTCTCCTGGGTGCCCTCCAGGTTGAAATGGGGTTCCTTGGCAGAAGAGGGCGTTGGAGATGTTGAGAATATTAGCGTCTATTTTCCTGTGCATTTACCTCAGCGTAATCAGCAGAGACCTTCCCTCTTATCCTTCAAATAAAAGTGAGTAAAGCCAAACCTATTCTCTGAAGAAGCAAATCTAGACATGAAGAAAGCTTTTAGGACTAAAAAACAAAATCCAAAAAAATCCCTGCTGATCTAAAAGGGAGAAGTTCCCCCAATTATCTTTTCTCTATGTATCAGAAGTGATTGGCTTCTCGGGCTTTTGCTTAATACCCATTCATCTTGGGATTCTAACTTTCTCCTCTGGTGAAGGTTTGGTTCCACCTCAAACTGTAACCAGCCTGCTTCCTCTTTCTCTCCTGTTGGGTTGTTTCAGGGATGGAGCATCGCCCATGTGCAGGGCAGTAAGGTGTGAGGATGGGATGGACACAGAATATGGAGCAGACGTGAGTCCAGGCCAAGGATAGGAGATACTTACGGAGCAACCAACTTAATCCTCTGAATGCACATACAGCTCTTCTCATCCATCACTGCCCATTAACCAAGACTTCGCTTTCTGCCATAGTTACCCTCTCAGCTACTAGTGGCCGATAAGATCCATATAGATCCAGTCCTGCCTCTAACTGATGGTCAGAAGCCAAACAAATATTGGGGGACATTTGAGGAACAGCTAAGAACCACAATAGCCCAGGTGAAGCAGAGGTGGTATTTTAGCCAAACCTTTTTGGCAGAAGTAAAATCAAGGACTGGTCAGATACCGTGGCCCCAGTGGGTCCCTGAAGGAGCTGAGGCATGGGCACGGGTTTTCAGGTGCTCTTTCCCCAAAGGAAGTGATTTCCCAATTTGATGCTTTAGTTTTTCGTCTTCGAAGAGAAAGGGATGAACGCCCACACAGGGAGGCTGAGAAAGAAAGATGTGGCATCTCTAAAGTGTTGTGAGGTCCTCAGAAGCAATTGTAAGTAATAAACCGGGATTCTAGAGACCGGATGGTCCATTCCTCCTTATGACCAGACCAGGCAAGGCTGTACTTCCTTCAAGGCTGCCCCTTGACAGAATCTTTCTTCTTCTTACAGACTTTAAGGGGACTCCACAAGATTTCTGGATTACCTAATGGCCCTTGTGCTCAAAGTTCTTCTGTGTGTCTGGACCCTTTCCAACTGTGCCCAAACTCATGCCACCTTTTCTGGACCCGGTAGAGTTGGGCGCTCTTTCCTACATAATGAAATACTATATTCCATTCCTTTCACACAAGCAATTCCAGCTACTTTTTTGGCTACCAAGGCCAGTAAGATAGGCTTGCACGAGGCTGGGAGGTTTCAGTTTAGCAACCTCATCTCTGAGGTGTCTGCCTTCTGGGGCCTCCCCCCCGTGAATCTGAAGAAGGCCAGTGGGGAGGCCCGTCAATAAACATAAACCATAATGGCCCTACCCATTTCCTTTGGAGGAAATGAACCTAATGGAGAAAGATATATTGATCAGAAAGACCCAATTTCAGAATCAGTCTCGTGGCAGTGAACCCTTTCAGTGAGCAGGGGCTAATGGCCTGGGCTTCCAGCTGCTGTGGCCTGTTTGAGAGCTGTACATCTAACAATCAATGGGATATCAAGCCTGCCAGGGGGCCAGGGATGCTACCGCCAAAAGGCTGGCCCAGGAGGGAAAATGCTGTGGGCTTTTTTTATAAAGCTAATCAGAGAAGGGGAGAAAAAAAATGCCGAGCTATTTGGGGGCTTTAAGAAGGCCTTCCAGTTGAAGAAATCCAACCAGTGGTGACACCCCTCTTTCCCTTCTATCAGCACGACTCTATTTTCCAACCTGTAAAGAGCCCATTAAGCAGCTCTCTTCAGGGGGTGGTTAGCAGGGAAAATGCCGCGTAGGTTCCCCGATGTTTTTCTGTGGCGGGGCCCAGCAGCCCATATGGAGAGGCCTTGTTTTGTTCTTGCTAAAAAGGGGCTGGAGCTCTGGCTTCTGCTGTGGGGAGGCAGCGGTTTGTAATTGGGAAACCAGCCATTAGACCATGGGTGGTGACATAATAAAACACGTTTCTTTCCGCCTCTAAGTCTCCCTAGGATCTAGACAATACCTTCCCCCCAACCCCCCAAATCGATGAGTTTTTGCCCAGAGACACAAGCAGAGTGTATGTAGTATAAAAGTAGATTTTTGCGAGACCAACCCTGACTAGTTGTGGGACGATGGACCAGTTCATTAAGATTCATTTTCCCTGTCTCTTAAATGGGGATAACAGTACCTACTTCTCAAGGTAGAATGGGGATTAATATCCCTATCATATACTCTATTTGAAGAGCTCCGCACAGCGTCTGGCATCTACTAGGCACTTAAAGATAACGTTGCCCACATGCTTCTGCATGTTGTCTAATGATATTTGCCATTTTCCTAGAATAAATGTAAGTTCCATGCTAATAGGTATATTCCAAGACTGGGCATCAGAAGACCCAGATTCGTTCTCTGCTAAAACAGTCTAAACCCACAGAGCACAGTCTTGAGGAGCGTATGGGATTTGCAGCGAGAGGAAAGTTTTCCAGGCAAAAACACAAGAAAAGGCGCAGAGGGGAAATCAGTCCGGGATGTGTGGCTCTTGTAGGGGAAGTCTGCTGGAGAGGGGGACACAAGCCAGGCTGTCCAGAGGTGGGCAGAGGGTTTCAGGTTAGATCAGGAGGGAAGTTGAGAGTCACTGAGTGGCTGTGAGCCCCAGAGGGACAGTTTTCACTCACTGAAGTTACCTGAGGAGTGATAGCCCTGAGCAGGGGGTCAACAGTCTTCGTGCATTTGGGAGAGCCTGACCAGGGTTCCCCTTTTCCCCTCTAAGATCCTCAGTTACTGGTGTTCCCTGTGGGGCTGCTGAGCCGTACTCATCTCCCCCCTAAAGTACTTCCCAAGGGAACAGGATAAAAGTTCCAAAAGTTCAATCCATTGCACCTGCTGAGCTATGGCTGAACTATTCCCCAAGAAACAGGATCAGAAGTTACCTCTGTTTTGCCCGAGGACAGCACAGCAAGCCAGGGGCAACAGTGATCCCGGAACCAGAGTAAATGAAATCATGAATGTTATAGTAACACTTGGCGCAGTCCCCTGCCTATAATGGGTACTCAGTAAATATGGCCATGATTTATATTTTTAGGACATCTCACTCTCTAGGAACTTTACCATTTTTGCATGCTTTCATACATTTTTCCTCCTCTAAGAGATACCTGACGATGGAGTGTGGGTTGGTGCCCTGCCTGGCTGCTTCATTCAGTTCCACAGTTAAGGCAGCAAGTCTCAGACTGTGCTCAGCCCAGAAGATTCTGTTTTTAGGTTACGGGTTCTATAGAAAACCATGGAAATCAGGCACCCCTGGCGGGGCAATGTCTGTTGTGTAGAGTCTCTGCGTCCCCGCAGAGGCAAGTCCAGCTGGTGGGGGGCAAAGGTGTCCACCAGATAAACTAAGGTGTGTCCCTGTGGGGTCTGGAGAAGGCGGGAGGTTAATACAGAGCCACGGCGAGCCCGCAGACGCCTTTCGGGTTGGCGGCCCCGTGCAGATGTGCTTGGAGACACGTGGAAGGCAGGAAAGCCACTGCAGGAAGATACAGAGCTGAGAGAAGTCAGTAACTGCCCTCAGGGAAGCAGGACATGCCCAGGAAAAGGAAGGAGCTCACTGATAAGAAAATATGGTGTGTAGCACTGGCACCACCCTAGTGAAGACGCTTTTTAAGACTTTCATGTAATCACTCGTGGATCCTACCAGCCCCGGGAGGGAGGCAGATCATCGTCATTATTTTTCTGTCATAGAAGGGGAAAAGGAGACAACAGAGAGGGGAAGAGGCTCACACAGGAGCGTAGGGCGGAGCTGTGACTGGGACTCCAGCCTGCTTCTCTGCGTCTGGAGCTCGGACATATGCCCAGGGCCTCGGGGGGCGAGAGAATGGGAAGGGTCTGCGCTCCAACAACTGGCAAGTGGGATTTCAAACACAGAGAGGGTGCAGCTTCCCAGCCCGCCCACCCCTCCCCCAAAAAAAAGAGATCTGGGAAAAAGAGATGAAAATGAGGAGTCATTTCAGGTTGTAGAGGTTGTTTGTTTTCTTCTCCTATTTCCACCTCTTCCCTCTCGAAGCCACTAGAATCAGCTAAAAACACTAAATGTGGATGAGTTGTAGTGCTTTGAAATGGTTTCAGCCCGAAGCTACATCAGAGGCTGTGACTCAACACTCAACACTGACGGGCCAGAGGAGAGTGCACAGACCAAACAGAGTGACTGTCACCACTTTGAGCCTCTTCACCTAAGCAGTGTATCAGCTAACAGGTACTGAGTGTTTACCAGGAATAGGGCACTGCCCTAAACATTTTAAATATAAATGATCTCGTTGGCTCCTCACTCAACGCTTTGAGGTTGGCACCATTACTTGCCTCACTGAGCAAGGCTTAGCGAGATGGTAGAGCTTGGGCCAGGTCCATCAGCTGAAAAGAGGAAGGCATGTTGTTCAAGTGTGTGCTCAAGCCACCGGGCCACGCGTCTTCCCCAGTGAATGGAGGTCGGCGCCAGCCGTGATCACTGTTTCTGGATCATGGTAAGGTGAAGCACAGTGACAATCTTCCACGGGAACTTTCTGTAAAACCCAACACCTAGGGCGCCTGACTGGGTGGCATCCGACTCTTGATTTCTGCTCAGGTCCTGATCTCCGGGTTGTAGGATGGAGCCTGAGGGCTCTGCACTCAGTGGAGATTGAAGATTCTCTCTCTCTCCCTCTGCCCCTCTCCGCTGTTCTCTCTCTCTCTCTCTCAAATAAATAAATCTTTTTTTTTAAAGATTCATTTATTTATTTATTTGAAAGGGAGAGAGAGAGCACATGAGAGGGGGGAGGGTCAGAGGGAGAAGCAGACTCCCTGCTGAGCAGGGAGCCCGATGCAGGACTCGATCCCAGGACTCCAGGATCATGACCTGAGCCGAAGGCAGTTGCTTAACCAACTGATCTTTAAATCTTTAAAGATTTAAAATCTTTAAATCTTTAAAATAAATCTTTAAAGAAAACCCAACACCTGACATTTCACGCGTTTGTATATTCAATTAAACATTCCTTTGATAAGCATGTATTGTGGTGAGCTCTGTAGCCAGACACTGTGTTGAGGGCTGTGAACATAAAAATAGGAAAACATGGCCCCTGCCTGACCATAAGGGAGCTTATCATATGACCACTTCAACAAATGGATGGCTATTTGGAAAGAGAAGGAAGCGAACATTAACAGGGTACCTATTACATGCTGTGCAATTTACAGGTATTTTATTTAATCCTTAAACCAGTTTGGTGAAGTGGGTATTACTGTCTCCATGTTACACATGATGAAACTCTGGAGTAGAAAGATTAAGAACATTGTTCAAGGCATACAGTTAGTGACAGTTCTGGGATCAAAACAGGTCTTATTTAATTTTTTATAAGAACATGATATTTAATTTCTTTCGTAGACTGCTTCCTTGTAGGTACTTAGGCTAACACTAAGTGAATTGCTATTCTCTGCACATTCACATTTCCTGGAAGAAAGAAGCCATTAAGTGTTGTCACTTAGTGGAAGAGGCAGAGCTGGGAATAAATAGCTGGGACTGAAAATTCAAAATATATTATAGTTATCAAGAGTAGGGACCCTGATTTTCTGTTTTTGACATTTTCCCCCCAAAATACCTTAGCTGTATCCACAGGGTTTGATATTCACAGATGTTTATGAAGCAAATGATTATACATATAATTACAAGTGCCAACTGGCACACGCACGTTAAAAACTGGTGTCCAGTAAGTTTTATCAACTATTAAGTTATTTCACGATGATGCGATCAAACCTTTTCATGGCAGGTTCTGATCAATAACCAGTTCATGGGTGCCCAACACCTCAGTGGCAAAGCCCAAACTGAACTCCATCCTCTGACTTCATGTGAGCTTTGCTTCCAACAAATTCCACTCAAGTAAGGTCAGATCGGGTCATATTTTCAAACTCGCACGTCAGTCCCCACGCCCCCCTATCCTCCCCTTGTCTCTTCCTCCATTGAATGAAGTCAGTTTCTTTCTTTCTTTTTTTTTTAAATTTTATTATGTTACATTAGTCACCACACATCATTAGTTTTTGATGTGGTGATCCACGATCCATTGTTTCTGCATAACACCCAGTGCTCCATGCAGTACGAGCCCCTCCCAATACTCATCACGGGGCTAACCCATCCCCCCTCCCCCCTCCCCTCCAAAATGCTCTTTGTTTCTCAGAGTCCACAGTCCCGAATGAGGTCAGTTTCAAAAGGAGTATATGTGGGTAAACAACAGTAAGTCCTGAATTTGAAGAATTCAGCTGAGGGTCTTCGACCAGGAGGATGGGTTATTACCACGGGATTCTTGGGTGGACTTTGAAGGAGAACATAAGGCGGAGGGACACCACTGAGTCTTACAGGTGTCCCAGACTCCACCAAAGCGAATCTGTCCCAGGTCAAATCCCATTGTGCTGACTGCTTATCTCAAGAGATTTGTGGAGATTAAAATGCAAAGTAGAAAAAGAAGGGGACAGTCTCGGAGTTTGCTGAATGAGGTGATGGCCGATATATATGTGATGTGAAGGGGCAAAAAGAGGCGTCAGTAGTTGCAGGGATTCAGAGCAAAGGGGATTGGCTACTGTAGACACCTGCTGCCATCCATGGTCCAATATAAAGCATCCCCATCTGATTTTTAAAGATCTTCATCTCCAAGATCATGTATAAACTCCCTACCTTGCATGTCAAGCCTGCCGTGGACTCAGCTTTGCCCTCAAGCACTCTATTCCCTGACTCCTGCCTCACGTTTAAAACTTTTTCCTGCAAGGCCCACTCTACCGTCACTTACTTGGCTACTGCTTACTATCCTTCACCTTTTTCTGCAAGGCCCACTCTACCGTCACTTACTTGGCTACTGCTTACTATCCTTCACCTACTCCACATAGGTTTTATCTCCTCTGAGAAGTGGTCCTCTGACTGGTCGGGCCCCAGATCAAGAGTCCGATGCCTAACCAACTGAGCCACCCAGGCGCCCCACATAATGGGTTCTAAATACATTTTTTGAAAAGCATGAGCTTCACGAAGATGCTAAAGGTTCAGATATCCAGCGCGGCAGATGGGCTCTAAGGTGACACCCTAGTAACCCCTGCCTTCCAGTATTAACTCCTTCATGTAATCCCCTCCCCCATAGCGTACAGATGCGACCCAAGACTTGTTTCTGTTCAATAGAATATGACAAAGGTAATGTGCTATTCCCGTGATTGCATTATGATCCACATATAAGGCTCTAAGTGATTTGCTCTCCTGCTGGCCCTGACCAGACAGCATGTTGTGAACGGTTTACGGACAGAGCCATGTGGCAGGGAACTGTGGGGTGGTCTCTAAGACCCGAGAGGGGCTTCCAGCCAACATCCAACAAAAAAGCTGGGACACTCAGTCCTACAACCAAAAAGAAATGAATTCTGCCAGCAACCTGAATGAAGCTGGAGGAGGATCCTAGTGAAGCCTCCCAATGAGGACACAGCCTGCCCAGCAGCTTAACTGCAACCAGACTCTGAGCGGAGAACCCAGCCAAGCCTGGACTCCTGGCAGACAGAAACTGTGAAAATGATAAACGTGTGTGTTTCAAGTTACTAGGTTGCTAGTGCAGGGTAATAGAAAACTAATGGATGTCCAGTTTTTCAGGAAAGGGGAAACGGGAGGAAAGCAACACCAACTGGGCATTGGCTGGTATGAGCTGCTGAGACCAACCTCAGCATTAGGGAGTGATGTAGGCATTTAATGCAGGAGAGGGGAGGTCTGAATCCCAGACCTAACTGAAACTCGCTGACCTGATTCCTTCCCCTTAAATACATCCTCATCTCATTCCTGCCACCATTTAAACTTGATTTAGACCATTACATGGCCAGGAGTCACAGCTTGGTACGCAAGAGAGAGGGTGAAACGGATTGGCCAGGACACAGACTCGGAGTCCAAGTGGAGTTGGGATCTGTAGCTGCTGTCCTCCGGATGCAAGATTCTGGGTATACGCCTTAACCTGTCCCTCAGCTCAGGCCCCTAGGTAACCAGAGGCTGATTATGGGGCTGTTGGGGTTATGGGAATGGCATAGAGAAGCGGCTAGCTCCAGGTCTATGGTCCCCGGGCAGTGGCTTCCCCATCCCCCGTCCCTGCCGCTGACTGCTTCTCCAGCTTTCATTGGTAAGGTTAAGCTGGCTTTGGGATTCTCCCGGGTGGCGTCCTTCCCGGGGCCGTCCAAGACGAGAGTTCTTGGCTGATGCCTCACAGGTTTGTACTGTGGCTAAAATCCTAGGACTTCTACCTGCCTGTTTCAACACTGCTGGGCTGCTGAAAGATGAGGATGAATTTCCTAAATGACTTATTCCTCCCTCTTTCATGAAGGCACTTTCTAGATCACAAACGGGACTTTACCAAACACACTGGAAAGTGAGAGGGGTCCCAAACTCTCCAGCCAACCATCTGTCTGCTGGCCCAACCCCAGGGCCCGGACCATCTCCTCCTTGCCAGTCTTGGTCCTGTTCCCTGGGCCTCAGCTCCCGGAGCTCGGAGAAGCTAGTGTCGTGCGCTTTGGTGAGCAGTAAACACACTGCCACCTTTGCTTGCCTGGGGACCCCGACAAAGCCTCGCTCAAAGGAGTGGCTGAATATGGTTTGTTTTGTTTTGAATGAGATTCTCGGGGCGCCTGCGTGGCTCAGTCGGTTAAGCATCTGCATTCTGCTCAGGTCATGACCTCAGGGTCCCGGGATCGAGTCCCGCATCGGGCTCCCTGCTCAGCAAGGGAGTCTGCTTCTCCCTCTCCCTCTGCCCCTCCCCCCACTTGTGCGCCCTCTTTTGCTCTCTCTCAAATAAATAAAGCCTTTAAAAAATTAAATAATAAAAGTAATAAGATCTCATCTTCCCATTGGGCTTCTGAGAGCTTAGAGCCCTTATACCTCATGAGCCTTAGGAGGGAAGGAAAGAGGGACCCAAAGGCAATTACTAATTTTATATCATCGATAGAGAGCACACAGCCAATTCATCTAGTATTCCACAGCTTGAATGTCTAGATTTACCTACTAATGCTCCGTGTCGTGTCAGGCCCCCTGAGCATGACCATGCACGTGTGTATCCATGACTTCGGGATATGCTAATAGTTGATGTGTTAAGATACAATATTTAGGACCCTCACCGAACTTCAGGGTTTTGAGACCAAGATCACTTATTTGCATCCTCTCGAGTTACAGAGAAGGAATGAAGTTCCCGCGAGGTAAGTGACTTGAAAGGCACAAGAAGCTGGGTTTCTGAAGTCCCCACGTTGGGCTCTTGGCACCTTATATTGCTGTGTCGTTGCCTCTTTTGCTTAGATGGTGCTGATTAATTTCCTTTGATCTATGCCACTTCCTGAGCAGCTGTTAATTTGCCGAGAGGCCTTGGGACCCCCTTCATGGGGCATAGGGTCAAGAGACCACCCATTGGCTTGCCTTGGGCTCCACAGCAAGGTGGCTGCCCGGAGCTTCTGACCTCAGGTCCTACCCGTACGTCCCTCTTTGACTTCCTGTATCCCGACTGCCCTCCACCCTGGGGCACTATAGCCTTGGAGAACAGCTAGAACCACCCTTGATGTGAAGGCAGGGGAGTGTGCAAGGGGCCAGACATGCCCCCTGCCCTGGGCTCTAGGAATAGGATGCTGGAGATAAATGGTGTGCAGTGGGGATGAGGCAGAAGAAGAAAGTGCTGGAAGGACTGTGTGTCTGGCACGGGCCTAGTCACCTTTGCTCACATAACAATACCTTCTTTAGCTTTAGGGCAGGTCTTGGAGGTATTTTTTAAAGCTAAGGATGCTGAAAAGCTTGGTGAGGGAGGCGGATATCCTTAGGGCTTAAACTTAAGGACGTGCAAGAATCCAATCCAGTCGCTGGCTCCAATTATTGAGACATCGTCCTGCATGTCTGGAGCACAAAGCAGACCTGACTCATCTCTAGGTAACTGCCCGGGTTTCAAGGCCAAAAGCGTTTACGAATTTTTCCCACAGTTCATTCTTCCTGCCACCTTCAAATGTCATCCCCAACTGCAGTCAGCCTTGAGTCTTCTTACGCCAATACACCCTAGCACTTCTGCCTAAATGTCAGGCTTGATTCCTTCCATCCTAATTAAGCGTCTCTCTTCCTTAACCAGCTTGCCCAGTGAATCGCCCAGGAACACCTGTATCCTGGGTCCAGCACCCTCCGTGATACAGGGAGAGGGGCACTGCAACGGTTCCTGCAATTAGCTCCCGACCCAGGAAACTGACAATCAAATTAACCAGTGAGTAAAAGCCAAAAGCAGGTTATAATTAACTACCTATGTTTAGACCAGGTTTGTCTGTAACCATAGATTTACAAAAGTGCTTTCTGGTCTGTGTTCTTTTTTTCTAAATATAAATCCAGTCTTAGAATGCCAGTACCTCGAGCCTGAGTTGACAACGGCTAAATTGACTGTCCCCAGCTCAGAAGAGGACCCTCAGTGACTCATTCCCCTCCTCACCCCGCCTGCTAAGCCTTCCTCTGGGTGGGCGGGAATGATAGGGCGTTCAGGGCTGAGAACCACTTTGGCAGCAGCAGAGCGTAGGTCTTTCTCGGCAGAATGATTTCTCACGGACACTGTAGGCTCTTTGGAACCTGGCTGGCAAAATCCCTAGTGCCAGACCGTCACTGTGAATGGCCACACCTAGTTGCTTCCCCCTGACCCATAGCCTGATCATCACTTCGCTTTAAAAAAAAAAAAAAAAAAGGCATAAAATGTTCAGGCCTTTTCCACGGAAGGCCACAAGTCAAAGGGTCAACTGCTATCTAAGGTTATGAGAGTCCTTTTTATGGACAAGGTGGGAAATCAAGAAGCTGGGAGGGGATGGGGTGCACGGGTGGCTCAGTCGGTTGAGTAGCCAACTCTTGGTTTTGGCTCAGGTTGTGATCTTGGGGTCCTGAGATCAAGCCCCATGTCTGGCTCCGTGCTCATCGCAGAGTTGGCTTGAGATTCTCTCTCTCCCTCTGCCCCTCCTGCTTACGCTCTCTCTCTAAAATAAATAAATCTTAAAAAAAAAAAAAAGAAAAGAAAAGAGAAAGAAGCTGCCTGTTCTTTGTGCTTATGCTTATGTATTAAACTGAATTCACAGGATTACAAAGAAAGACACCCTAAACGGAGTCCCTTTGGCTAAAGCCCATCAAGACTTTCCTAATTGCAGTTCCAGGTCTCCCAGGAGAGAAGTTTCAAACCAATCTGTCTGGAATACCGTGATCAGCACTAGGGAGGTAATCTCCCTGATAAAAGAACCCCCTGCCTTCCCCTAAGGGAAGGTGACCTGGCCTTAAACAATCCTTTTCTTTTGCTCATAAACCCAGTCGTGTTTCTGCCTAGAAAATCCTTCCACCTTGAATGGTTCCTTGGTGCATCCTCTTGATGGGATGCTGCCTGGTTCACAAATTGTTGAATAAAGCCAATTAGATCTTCACATTTACTCGCTGAGTTTTGTTTTTTCAACAATAGTGATGTGCGGTTTCAGGTGACGGCAGGTACTGACTTCATTAAATGCGCTTATGAGCTTTGGGGGCTCCGTGGAAACGTCTACCACATGGAGATATTCCCCACTGGACTGTGAAGGGGGAGATGTCGTGCACTCTTAACTTCCCCATTTTATAGGGCAGGGAACTGAGGGCGTGGAGAGGAAAGATGACTTTTTCAGGGACGCCTGGCTGGCTCAGTCGGTTAAGCGTCTGCCTTCGGCTCAGGTCATGATCGCAGGGTCCTGGGATCGAGCCCCACATCAGGCTCCCTGCTCAGTGGGGAGCCTGCTTCTCCTTCTCCCTCTGCCTGCTGCCCCCCCCCCCACCCCGCCCGTGTTCTTGTGCTCTCTCCCTCTCTCTCTGGCAAATGAATAAATAAAATCTTTAAAAAAATGACTTAAGGTCACGGTGAATTGGTGCAGAGCTTGACTTAGAACTTGGGACTTCACAAATCCTTGTCATGTACCCCTTCCTCTCCCACAACCTAGATCTTCTTCCTCCACCTCTGGATCTTCCTTCGTGCCACCTCGGGGAAGGACCGAGCAGGTGGCACAACCAGGGTGAGTCCTGGCTCTGTCACCATGTGCCCCTGAACAAGTCCTTTAATGCTCCAGGGACTGTGGAAAGATGAAAAGAGACAGAGGGATCACAGAGGCCTCTTCCGATTCTAACAGCCTGTGAGACTGTGTGCTGGGGATGCTCTTCTTCCACCCACTGCGGGAGGACGTTGGGCTGTTTTCTTAACCTTAGAAGGAATAAGGGATACAACAGAGCTGCCAGGTGTGGGCTGATCACCACCAGTGATCTGCAAGGGAGGGAGGGTGGGGGTCATGAGAGTCCTCGGTGCCGGGGGACCAAAACCGGAGCCCCACTTAGAATACCCAGTACGACGTAAAGCAGCCCTTTCAAAGTGTGTTCCTCTCTTGAGGTGGCAGCCTCAAAACCCATTCTGCTTCGTCCCACCTTGAGGGACCATTTCCTCTCTCCAAGCTCCCCCTGACCCCTTGACAGCTGCTTGCCCAGATGCAACACTGGCCGGGTTCCTCTAATTACTGCTCTGTGTTCAGTAGTTAAGACCCGAAGAGAGGGATTCTTCAGGAAAATGAGGTGCTATTTTTAGTTTATCAGCAAGACAATTTCCTTAAGAAGAGAGGAAGCTAAAAGGGCCGTCTGCACTTCTGGGTGGCAGTGATAGGCTAAAGAGACGGGCTCCGTATTCCAAGAAAAAGACTTCGTCCCTCCTGTACTTGGTCTTTCTTAGCAGTTGAGTGCACCACTTGGAAGCCCCCTCACTGTTGTCTGTAAAACCATCCTGCACACACTGTGCTGGCCAAGGTGCCAGTCACCAGCCGCTAAATACAGCTAAATGCTAAATCCAGCTAAAAATTCACTACCTCGTCACACTAGCTGAATTTCGGGTGCCTGTAGCCACCATGTTGGCAGCACAGGTGTGCACATTCTTATCACCACAGAACGTTTGACAAGACGGAGCTGCTCTAGAACATAAGCTTCCCGCGGGCAGGGACTTGGACCTCAAGTAACTTAGAACATTCCTGGCACGTCAATTGGTTGAGGGCATACACTGAATTCACAGCGAGGCAGGTTAGATAGAGCAGAGACTACGATATGGTGTCAGAACAGTTAGGCTGGCCATTCCAAATTGCACAGCAGGCTTCTGAGAAACTCTGACTGCTCTTAGTGTTCATTCTCTAAGAAGTTTCTGAGCACCCATTGGTGCTCCCCAAGGAAGGATATAAAAAACACCACCGCTAAGAGAAGAGGTAGTTAAATGTAATAGAAGGAGCAGAGGATTGGGAGAGACAAGGCCCAGGCTCTAGTCCAGACTGCATTCAGAAGGGCAAGGGGGGGCGAGTCAGCCCCTTTGAGTCTCAGTCTCTTCAGCTGTAAAATGGGACTAATATCTCCAAGGACTTGTTTGTATGAACCAAATAGGATAATATAACAGAAAGTACTATGGAAACTGTAAAGGGTTGGGTGTTTGTGTTATTGACCTTGTCCTCAAGTTGTCTCTGAGTCCCGTTGCCACAGGCTTTAAGAATCTTTGCCTTCTCCAAATGCCACCCTCCTCCCAAACTTGGGATCATTACTTCAATCCACCATGCACACCTGCAAGGAGATATTTCCGCTAAAACACCACTATTACCATGCCCCCCAAAATAAAATGGCTCCTTACTGTCTATAAGATCAAGACCAATCTCCATCTTCTAATATTTGATACCATCACACGCCCCATTTGCTTAGGGAGCTCCTATTGTATGATTCTCAGGTAGGACCTTCCCCAAGTGAGAAAGCTTATTCCTGTTACAAAGGTGCCTCTGCCTCACCCATGTCTGTCCTTCTACCTTTCCAAATGGCACCGGCTCCCCTGAATTCACGCTCTCTATAACTCCAGCATTCTCAGCGAGTCTCTGGTCTTGCACATTATAGAACATGTTCCCCCACATGGGCTTGTTCTCCACCTGCTTCACGTGTCTTAGCTCTTCCACAATGCTGGGCAATACTCCAAGAAGCAGTACTTGGGTACCTAGGAATGGGGACAGGGTGGTTAGCCCTGGAGGCCTGGGTTGAGATGTGGCCAGAGGGAGAGGGAATGAGGTGAACCAGGAAGAAAATCTGGCTTGAAAAGACAGTCCAACTAGCTTTGTACAGGTGGGCTATGCTTTTCCTTCAATGGATTCCATGTTTTAAACATTTCAAATACCTTGTGTTTATTAATAATTAATTCCTTCCCCCATTTGTTATACCTTAGCAGTTGATACAGTTTCAGCCAAGTCAAAGGAACATAAAATTTTAGTTGAGGCTTTACTTCAGAGACAGGACTTTTTTTGGTTGTAGCAATTGATCTGACCCTGGATCAAAACTCTATGACCCCCACTATTCATCCAGAGACTTCTCATACTGGTCTAGGAGGAGGGATAGCCAATGATGGCTGTGATGCGGAGCTCGGTGACTTAAGATGATATGCTAGGGACAAACGGAGTATCCGGTTATTAGCCAAGGTCATCCCAGATGATGATCCCAGGCTCCCAATCCACTGCAGAAGGCCTGGGTGTGCAGCCCCGGACTTCATCCCCTTCGTGATAAATACCATGGCCCCAGGGGAGAGGAGGGTTATAGCCAGGCAGTCAGTGCCTGTGTGAGGCTGAAGCCAGCACCGCAGTTCTGGCTGCGTGTAAACAGAGGGCCCAATGAAAACACCTAATTATAGGGCAGGCTGGATGGACCCAGGAGGGGGACTCTGTTGGTGGCCCTGAAGCCTGAGGACAGACAGGCGGAGCATCTCCCAGATCAGCCACCACTAGCCTCAGACTGGAAAGAGCTCCGTGTGGACAGATGGGCTGATGGACAGAGAAGACAGAGAAGGCGCTTCTTAGCTCCCAGGGCCGTGGAGAGCATTTTCCCCAGGAGCATCTAGCGGCTTCCTGGAAGATGCTCCTTAGTGCAGGACAATTAGGATTTTACATGTTTGGGAGCCTCTTGCCTCATCCATAGAATGGAAGAGCTAATTCATAGGATTACTAAGAAATAAACACCATCAGGAGTAACTTCCGAGCTCTTTGCTCTTGGCTAAGTGCCGCAGATGATATGCTCTCTTTCAAAGTGGGAGATGGAAGTGTTGTGAACAGCAGTGGTCTCAAAACTGGGCACAAAATACAGTTCTTGTCCTCCTGCCTGCCGGTGCTCGTCCCTCTTGCCAGGCACTGAAATACCGCTAGTCACTCAACTCTACGAAGGTCATGGCATACTGTCAGTGCTTAATATGGCTTTCTCGTGCTACTGATAGAAAATGAGTTTCTGTGCTATCTTTCCTCCCCGGGGTCTCAAAGCAGGTGCACCTAGGTGTGTTAGTCTTAAGTTAGACCTTCCTCAGAGGCTGAGGGGGAGACATCTGTAACTTCCTGGTGGAGAATGGGGACTCCGTGTTCAAGGGGCACCACCCCGAGTCCCCTAGAGCTTGGACTGGGACCCTAAAACACAAGCATCAGGATCATCTTCTCGAAGCCGACTAAATGAACACTCTGAAAACGGGCGACTGAGCAATAAGCACCAGGTAGACTCCAGATGGAGCCTGGATTTTAAGCTTCTCTGGAATCATTTCACTGAGCTCTTTGTGTGTGTGTTTGGGGGTGGGGGGAGATGCTGCTTCTGGTTCTCTCCACCATCACAGGATGGATGGATTTGGTCCCTCACTTCATGGAGGGGATATAATCAGTCAAGTGGCCCTAGCTCACATACCACTGGCTGATTGCATGTCTTCACAGCTTTCGGGGTTTAGGCCCAAACCACAGCAACGGTGTTATGTGGGTGTAACTGAGGGTACGTTGTGCCCGCGAGTGGAGCAAAGCACCCGGCCCCTCCCATCCAGCCTGAGCAATAGGCCAGAAAGGGGGCCCTGCAACTGAACCCCATCTCAGCAAAGGGCACCCACACTGGCAAGCCTGTTTCATTAGCAGCCCATCCGTTCTCAATGAGGGACAGGAGTCGCACTAATGAATATGCTGAGTGCAAGGTCACCAGAGGATCTGGCCTTGAGCCTTGGCTTTGCTATTTACTAACTGCAGTTTGGGAGAAACCTCTTTGGGCACGAAGCGCTCATCCATAAAAGTGGATTGGTAATGATGACTTCACAAAGCTACCATGAGAGTTAAGGGACCATGTGCATAGTGGTCAGACCCGTGGCCTCCAGAGACAGATCTGGATTTGAATCCTGGCCCACCGCTCACGCGCTAAAATTTCCTGAATGTAGCTGACCTCCAGTTTTCTCGCCTGACACCAGAGAATGGTAATAATACTTAAGACTGTTGTTTGGAGGCTTTCACTGATGGTGCCTGGTGCGCAGCGGGACCTCAGTAAACTCTCCCTGTTAATGTTTCAAACACAAGATGTCAAGCACGACGCACATGCAAACAGTTGTGATTCTTTTCTAGGCTTTGGGCAAGGGTGGCCAATATGCGCCGTGCTTTGCATATAGTAAACGCATAATGAGTATCTGCTTTGTGTAATTATGGCATCCTTAGCAGCAGCTTTGCTCTGGAATTCAGCTCAGAGATTAGTATCATTTGCAGTAACTACATTCCAGGCTGCCAGCCCTACACATTAGACCAACTCAAGATATGCAGCCCATGATTGGGCTGTATCTCAGGGGAGGGTTTCTGGTGACAGCGAAAGCCACAAGGGATCTGACCTCGGGACCGTCAATGTGTCAGCAGAGGCTCTTCCTCCCACAGTGAGGAGAAACATACTGCTGTGTGTGGTCGGGGCACGCGCTGTGTGGGGACCGCTCTGGGACCAGAACACACAGCCATCCCAGGCTGCCGGGCGGCAAAGACTTTCTCCATTTAAGTGCAGCCGAAGCTGAGGGCTCTCCCTCCCTCCCTTCTTTCTTCCCCATGTCTCCATCCCTCACTGACAGCCCAGAACTCGGTAGGTGGCAAATCAGCATGAAGGTCTGGTGTGTGCAAGTGACCCAGGGACTAAGACATGCAGCATGGGGCTGCGGAGAAAGGGACAGCAGCTCTTCTCCTCCAGCCGCCCTCCGACCTGCAGGATGGGAGTTCGAGGTTGCCCACGGCCTTTGGAAGTGAGGATTTCACCAGTTTCCAGCCCCTGCGTGAGAGCACTCTCCGTTTTCTTATTTGCCACATGAATTTCTCCAAGCACAGACACATGTTCTTTCCCTTGTCTCCAGGATCGGGGACTCTGCCTCTTCCCACTTAACAGGGATGCTGACAGGAAGTGCTAGGAAGCGCTTTACCTTCCTGTGCCATCAATCCTCGCAACAATCAGCTCAGGACGATCATCCCTTCGGCAAACAAGGAAACGGAGGCTCAGAGATGCTGAGTAGCTTGGCCAAGGCAACAGGAGGATTTTAAATTGCAGAGTCAGGATTTGAACCCAGGTAGTTGGCCTGAGTCCCCATCCGCTCGGCGCTGCTCCTAAGCCTGGCAGACACCCTTTGTTCTTCCAGGTTGGGTAGCTCCAATTCTCATCACGCCTCTATAAAGAAACCTTTCCAACCCCTTAGCCACCCCAGCGCCCAGTGCCCTTTCTGGACCTTCTCCAGCATTGTTTTTTTTTTTTTTTTTTTTTTTTATCTCTGAACATGTAGGAGCCCAAACCACCCAGCGGCTGACCCTACTGTTTACACAGAACTTAGCGATATGTCATTTTATTCTCCCAGCAATCCTGGTGGGGGTTCAGGCTGGCCCGGTCACAGAGCCAGGTACAGCCCAGGACCCACGTCTCCGGTGCCCTTTTCTCCTCCCAGCTACGGCTGCTTCTAGGTACTGGTCTCAGCACTGTCTCCCCTGCCCCTGGAACCCCCAGGGTGCCCTGCGTGTCTAGAGAGAGAACAACATTCCCTAAAGCTTACTGGCTGATGTCCCAGGCCAGTTTCACCCCCGAAGTCACTCGGGGTCCATTCATTCATTCTATTCTCAGTATCTGAGCTCTCGCTTGGATCATTTTAGAGGTTCTCTTGGCTGCTGGTCTTGTACCCCGCTTCCATCTCCCAGTTCCCAGCCCACCCCCACTGGGGCCAGAACAATCTTCCTAAAATATTAACCTGGATCATGCCATGGTCTTGCTGACCCCAAGCCCCCTGTGCTGGCTCCCATCAGCCTAGCTGCCGTGCCCCCACACCTGTTACCCTTCTACCACGAAGCTCTGTGGAACCCCGTAGTTGCCTGCAATACCTTGAAGCTCTATTGAACTTTGCCCCCTTGGCTTTTTCTAGTGGGACTATCCATACCTCCTCTTTCCTGTCTAATGAACTTAAAGGATGACTTTAAGACTAAGCCAAGACTTCCCCTCCTCAGAGGAATCCTTCCAGAACTTCCTTCTGAATCACGCATCTCCTTCATTGTCCCTCCCACACTTTACTTCTCTATATCCCCCCACTGGACTGTAGGCTCCTTGGAGATTAGGCTCAGTTATCTCTTTAACTTTGTGCCTTTGAAATATAGAATGTAGTAAATGCCTTGAAACTGAGGAATGAATGAATGAGCCCTCCCCTGCTGGTCCTCACCCCAGCAAAGTAGCCATCTTCTGAGGTCTCATAGCACTTTTATTCTTCTATTAGCACTTGCCAGTCCTCAACTATTTCCTTCTGTGTCTGTTTTCCTCCCTATATTGGAAATATTCATTAGATTCTGAGACCTTTCAGGGGTGGGAGAAACAGTCCTGAGCACAAAGCCCAGCACACAGTAGGTGCTTAATTAATTGAATGGAGTGACTCCCAGGTCTTTGCTCTTTCTTGCCAATGCTAATCACAGAGAGGCACCGTCTTATACCTCAAATAACCTCTGCTTCAACGCAGTGGCTTAAATTTGCTCACAATGAAGCCCGCTTCCCCTTGTCTGTGAACCCCTATGTTGGGAGCTCCTCCGAGGGTCTATCCCATTGGCATGGCACCAAAAGAGCCTCTGAGTCATCCGCAGACATGGAACTTTCACTCTGAATTTCCTTTTCCAGATCATTCATAAATACATTAGAGAAGCCCAGTCATGGGGATGAAAAGTACAGCAGAGGCAACACAGTCAAGAATGTTGTGATAACTTCATATGCTGACAGATGGTAAGTACTACGCTTACTGCGGTGAGCATAATGTACAGAATCGTCGAATCGTTATGTTGTACGCCTGAAACCAATATAACACTGGATGTCAACTATACTTCAATTTTACAAAAGGATAACCTCTCAACACCCTTCAAAAACGTGAAAGAAGCTCAGAGTCAGCATCAGCCACTGTCCAAACTCCATCTCTTGGGCCTTGGTCTGCACTCCTCATCCTGGGTCCACATCGCTTTAGCGCCCTTCATTACAGAAAGGGGGGAGACGGAATGTTGTTGATCGATCCATTCATCTCTCCCACACGTGTTGAGCATCTGAGAAGGAGCGGGCTTTGTGCCGGACTCCAGGAAATTCAGCGATAGATAAAACATAATTCCTGGCCTCAAGGAGCTCAGCGGAGACAGAAGACAATCACAATGCCCAGTGACGCATGTACATGGTCATTTACAGAGTGCAGGTGGGCCATCGAGAGGGAGAGATTAGCTTTGCCCACAGACTGGGCACGATCTGAGCTGGGCCTTGATGGATGAGTGGAATTTGCCATCCAGACAGGAAGGGAGAAGGAACGGCAGGTGAAATGTGGGAAAGCGGGGAGGGGCTCGAACCTCCACTGTAGCCAGCAGTGGGCTAGGGGAGGGGGCACGGCGGGAGAGAGAAACCTTACCATGGACATGTTCTCACTGGGTGAAAATTTTTGTTTCCAAAAGACTGTGGGTCAATAATAGTAACGTAGTGATAACATGGACTATGAAAAGGCATATTAATTATGGCCTTCCCTCTGCCAATAGCCAGAAAAAGCCAGAGCCTCAACTGAAAAGCTAAGGAAAGTAAAGGTATTCTTTCATCCTACACTAACAACACTCATGTATTTATATATGTATTCGTGATTGCAATGGTGTCCCCCCAGTGACTGCAAGCTACCTGAGGGCAGAGACTTTGTAATGATCTGCGTGGAATCTCAAGAGCCTTGAGTTGCTTGGTACAGAGCGAGCACCCCATAAATACTTCAAGAACTCACTGGACTCCTGCCGCTTGTCAGGAACTATAGTAGGTACTTGGGGTAGAGAAATGGACTAGACACATTGCCTGCCCTTCAAATGAGGAGGCTTAGCAAGTCTTGCTCCACTGTGCTCTAGTTCCTTAGGAAGCCAGTTTCGGAATGATAAGACATTATTTGTTTTACAGCTTGGGAAAAAAAAGACCTTTCTATAAGCGGAGAGATGAATTTTTCCAGTTCACAGGAAAGGCCTCAGCAGCCTTCCCCAGCATGCTTGTGGCACTGATCTCACAGTGTCCTTCCCTCTTGCTACTCAGGCAGATGGGTAGGGTAAGAGCTTGCCTACAGCTCACACACACAATCACAACCACACTCACACACGATCATGAGCTTACAACACATTCTCAGTCACAAGCACGCTCAACACGTGCTTACGCCCATGCTCACACAAAACATACGCTCACACGTGCCGACACACACACACACTTGCCCCCTCACCCATACACACATTCTCAGGCACCCTGCTACTCTCACAACACAAGCTCATACACATTCACATGGCGCGCGCGCGCGCGCACGCACACACACACACACAGCCTGAGCTGTTAAAGTGACAGCACTCACATTTTCCATTTATTGGTGATTTCAAAACAGGAAGCCTCGGTGGGGAGGGGAGGTGTTGGTGCAGCAAGAGCAGCTGTCAACGGGCCCAGGTGCCTGGGCGGGATTCAGGAGGGACATCTCACTGGTGCCGGGCTCCTTCATGGGCAGGGAAGCCCCCGGCCCAGCCCAGCTTCTGAGCAGCATCAGTCCAGGACCTGGATCTGACCATCTAGCTGGCCAGGCGGCCGCAAAGATGCAACCAAGTCGCATCTCTCCCGTGGCCAGGGGTTTTCTGTGAGGAAGGAGGGAGCCCCCTAGGCCTTCCTGTCTGCCAACGGGGAGCCCCTTTCTCCTTTGGAAACCACCTCTTCCAGGAGCCCTCTGGGACTGGAACTAACTCCTGCATGCCGCTCTCCCTCGCCCCTTAGGCCCTCTGCTGCTTACTCAGCCATGCTCCTTTGCAATGGCATATTCTGTCTGGTGCCCTGTCCCCACTCCACCCCAACATGGAATTTACCAGGGATCTGCTTTCTACTATCCAGTCCTTGCAGCACCTTGTGTTTTCCAAAGTCTTTTCATAATCAGCGTGTCCTTCAATCGTCAGGACCACCCCCGTTAGTTTGCAAACAGTGTGCCCATTTTACAGATGGAGACTGGGAGCAAAGAGATGAAGTCCCATGTGCCAGAGTTCCAGAAGCAGACCTTCTGATCTCAATTCTTCATAAAGAAAGTCACAACTCCTGTTTCCTACCTGGCTCTGAGCCCAAGGGGTGTCTAAGCTGGCCAGGTATATCAGAACAGCCAGGGGAAAACCCGAAGGTGGGAAGGACTGAAAGGCAAGAGGGCATAAAGAGCACCCACAGGCTGGCAGGCAGCCAGACACAGCCTGGGCCGTCTCTCCTACATCTGTGCACACAGCGAACCACACACACACACACACACACACACACTGAGCAAGCCACACACACAGCAAACCACACACACACACACACACACACACACACAGAGCAAGCCACACACACAGCAAACCACACACACACACACACACACACAAACACACACCAAACCACACACATGCACGCACGCACGCATGCACAGAAATAAATCCTTGCTGGCTTGGCACCAGGAGGGCATAGGTCCATTTATATAGTTTAATTGCCCAAGGCAATTGAGGCTGATTTCGCAACTTAACAGGACTGAGGGGAAGCCCTAGTGAGAGGACATTTCTGGGGGCAAACGACATTTCTGGAATGTTGCTTTCTCTTGCTCTCTGAGAGAAGGGGTTAAAAGCATTTTTTCCCTCAGCAGTGACCTTGCAGAGGAAAGTGGTCTCCCTGAAGCTGCCTGCCGTGCTCCTGCCAGAGGGGGCTCCGGAGGGCAGAGCAGGGGTGTCATGGGCCACCCGGCCCGCCCAGGGGAATGAAATCTGGTGACAGCATGCATGTGGCTGGAAGGAGACAGGAGAAGCCAAAAAAAAAAATCCCGCAACCGGGCTGGATTTTTCCGCCAGGCTAGCATTTCTGTCAGACCACGACCTCCTTTTCTTGCTACCCTTCCTTCCAGGTTTCACAGACTCAACAGCCGGGACCTACAAAACGGGACATCGGAGGTCACAGGAAAAAGGATGGGTTAGACTCAGGGATAGTCCTGGAATTTCCTTTCCTGGAGATCTTCAGGACTGCAAGGAGAGGCTCCTGCACTCGGGAGGATTTGTGCTCTGCTCCTTGGCTTCTTTCCCTGCCCCTGTCTGGAATGCTGTCCAAATCTCTCTTCCTCCAAGTCCTATCCTTTTCTTAAAAGCCTCTCCTGACCTTCCAGGCTTCCGTGCTCCCGGAGGCAAGAGACCATGACCCCGAGCCTTGCTGGTGCACATTGAGAAAGCGGATGCCCAGAGGACCCGGGACCCCACCAACTCTGAGTATCTGTTGTCACCACACCGTCCTTGCCGGGGCTGGTGGGGAAAGGCATCTCAGGGGTGTGCTCCAGCAACTGACAAGAGCTGTTAAACTAGCCTGTGTGGGCGGTGAATGCGGCCCGGGTTCCAGAAGAGATCTGGGCAGAAGGCGGGTGGGGGAGAGTTGTCCTACGGAAGCCGGACAGCTTGGGTTGGGTCACACACCAAGGAATTGCTCAAGGCTGGTTTTGTTGGTCGCCAGAAGGGTCCAGGAAGCAGAACCCGTGGGAGGGAAACTGGCTGCTCACTCCAGAAGCCTGGCCACCCAAGTTCAGTAAGTTCACGTTCGTGGGGCCTTGCGGGAGGGGAGGGGAACATCTGGGCTCCTCGCTATGGGTCTGTGCTTTTCCAAGCAAAGCGTCACTGAACTCCGCTATCCAAGGAGGTCAGCACGCCTACAAGGGACCGACAGAGATTTCAAATTTGCAGCATGCCATTATTGCAGTAGGTCCTGGGAACTGGGCCTTGGAGCGACCACCCTATGAACGGAGTTAGATCTAAAAGTGAGGGGCTTGGGACGAGGCAAACAGGATCTAGCTCTAGCTGTGCACATCAGCTGAATTGTGCTGTGAACCAATGTTTGCTTATTAGTAAACAACCAACACAAAGTGTGCTATTTTTTGTGACCAATCTGTATTTTGTTTGTTTGGGTTCATTTCCTTTTTGACACATTTCATGAATATATTTGTACCACAATCAAATCCATGATTCTTAAAATTCACTATTAGGAAAAAAATAAAAACCCAAACAAACCCAGAACATGAAAATATTCTATTAACTGAGAGTAAATTGAACATATTTTTTTTTTTTTCTGTGCAAGTTCTTGTAGAAATCTGAATCACATCACAATGTCAGTCCTTAAACTAACTGGAGGCTAAAGCCAATCTTCCTTCCTTGATTTAATAGAAAATAAATTTCATCATTTTTAGACGTGAAAAGAGAAAACGACTTAGAAGTACTTTTACCTTATTGGGGTTTACTTTGATGAATGAAAATAAAGTGTGTCAGTATGTATTTTTCAGGTAAGCAGGAATCAAAATTCCTAAGAACAACTGGCTTTTAAGTTAGCTATCTTATCCCAAGCCTCTTGTCTCATTGACACAATTAACTCCCACTAAAGCAGGACTTCTGCTAAAAAAAAAAAAAAAAAAAGGGTGTGTAAATAATGGGTTCTGGGGGGCGCCTGTGTGGCTCAGTCAGTTAAGCGTCCACCTTTGGCTCAGGTCCTGATCTCAAGGTTCTGGGAACAGTGGAGAGCCTGCTTCTCCCTCTGCCTCTGCTCCTGCCCTGCTTGTGCTCTCAATCTCTCTCTCAAGTAAATAAATAAAATCTTTAAAAAATAAAAAAATGGGTCCTGTTTCATTTTAAAAGTAATGCAGTTACATTTTTAGAAAAGATAAATGTGCAAAGCTATATCTACTAACGCCACGTAGGTGTTCAGTACCTCAAAGCTGGCCTCATCCCCCCTCTGGCTTCTGCTTGTCGCCCCACCCTGTGGGGTGGCCAGCACTCAGCTCGCATGCCATGGTGCCTCAGAGTCCAGAGACCCTAGAGCAGGGTGGCTTCTGTTCGGATCCTAGCTGCGTTGCTGTGTGATTGTGGGCAACTTACTCAACCTCTCTGAGCATCACTTAGTTCCTGAGTAAGATGGGAACAATACCGGGACCTGCCTCTTATGGTTATTCCGTGAATCAAGTGAAATCAAACAAAGGACTTAGCGCCCAGCCTGGCACATACCAAACTCTCTGTGAACATTTGCAGGCATTCTAATCCTGGGACAACAAATGATTCAAGCCTTCTCAGGGCCAAACGTCCTCTTTCAGATCACATGCTGTTTCATCAGGAAACATGTCAGGAAAGTCCATCCCTTTTTCTTCACCTGGGAACACCGAGCTCACAGTTCCAGAGTCCAGTTCAAATACCAGCTTTGCTAAAACATTTTCTTATAGCTGCCTCTCCTCCACCCACTTTAAAGCTGCTTGGTAGCTCCTTAACCTAGCCACGATCTACTGAAATTATGTCTTCTGGTCTTGCTTTTCCACACAGTCTGGGAGCATTCAGAGCACAGAACTGAAGATTACTCCTCTTTCCACTGTAGATGCCAGGCACCCAAGAAGACATTCACTGTTTATTGAATGAATAAAACAAGATGGAATCAAATGGCATCTGCGTGGATGCCAGGATGTATAGAGCATATGGCTTTAGAGAAATATAATCCATATTACATCTCTTCCAGAAACCAGTTATTTCTGGTTGGAAATGAACTTAACCAAATCAGATGTCATGGAACAGAGGATAAAAAGACAAACTGAAAGAAAAATTAGGGGAATGGTTTCAGGGTTTTGCTATCTTTCCAGGAAGGAAGTATTACCCATCTGTAGGTCAGTGCCTTAGGAGTTTAATGGGAAAGGGATACTTTTGAGCCACTACTTGGCCCCAAACACAAACACTCTTGCGTCAAGACAACTTGGGACAAAGCAAAATATGTCAATTTGCCAAATCAGGGAGGAAACAGGGATGATAAGTTAGCCCTACACTTGAAAGGAAACTTTTTGGAAGACAAGATTATTGTTTTATTTTAGTATAGCACAGAATTGTGGAAAGCAAAATTAGGGCTCTTGAAAATCAGGTAAGAGCAAGACCTTCAGGTACGCTACTGAGAGTGGAGCGAGGAGAGGCGGGACGGGGATGGGAAGGACACTGACTGAAGGATTCATTGTATGCTGACCACCGTTCCAGATCCTTGACACAAAATATGACGCTTGAAAGAACCTCAGAGGTAAACAGTATCATCCCCACGTTACTGATGGGGAAATGGAGTCTCGGTGTGGTTAAGCGACCAAGGCAAGGTCAAATGCTCACAAGTGGTGGTTTGCTCTGTATTAAAATTCATCCAACAACAATCACAGTGTGGATGGTTTTTATCTTCCTCTGCTATAATCCATCCTCCTCTCTTCTGTTAATTTTCCTAAGATAAGGTGAGCTACACGCTGTCCTCCTTTAAAACCATCAGTGGTTCCCTTACGTTCATAAAATAAAAATTCCAATACTCAAACTCATTAATGTAACATTCTCTATAGGCTCAACTCCCCCTGTGGCTCGTCCTACCTCTTCACAACCATCACACTTGACCACGTTCCCTTGTCATACTGCATTAGTCCATGCCTCAGCTTCCTCGGCACACGCCCATCCTGCATTGTTTGCTTTATTCGCTCTGAAAGCCACTGCATCTTCTGTATCTCCCCTTCTTCCTCCCTGGGAACTCCTCCTTTACATTTCTGCCATCTTCCCCAATCCTCAATCTCACTTTTCCTGGTAGCTAAAAGCTACTGTAATCTGGCACCTCACCACTAAAATTCTCTAACGGGGCACCTGGGTGGCTCAGGCAGTTGAGTGTCTGACTCTTGATTTTGGCTCAGGTCATGATCTCAGGGTTGTGAGACTGAGCCCCATGTTAGGCTCCACGCTGGGCATGGAACCTGCTTAAGATTCTCTCTCCCCTCTTGCTCTGTGGCCCGCACCCCTTATAAGAGTGCGCTTTCTCAAAAATGAATAAATAAAAAAAAAAATAAAATGAACACGCTCTAAGGCTCTGCATGCCAAAAATAATGTGAAAAATAATGGCTACTATTTACTGAACATTTAGATGCTGATCTGAATTCTGAACAATCACTCCAATTTATGGGTGAGGCTCAGTGCAAAATTCAGTGACTTGTCTCAGATCACTCAGGAAGTAGCAGGGAGAATTTGGATCACTGCAGTCTAGTCAATGGGCTTTACGAATCTCAGTCTCTCATGACTTCTTCTCAAGAGCATGTCACATTATTGACACACTCTTTACTCTCTACTTTTTACTTCCCTGACTCTCTGCCCTTTTGAATTTTCTCTAGCTATTCCTTCTCAGCTTCCTTTGTAAACTCAGACTCCTTTGCCGGCACTTGAGTTGCTGGTAGTCCTCAGGAAGCTGTTCAATATTCCTTTTCACATTCTGGGCGCTCTTCATAGGAGATCTTAGCCATTTGCAGGGCTAGAATTCCCGCCTCTACATGTTGATGACTCCCTACATGTCATCCTTTTCTCTCTTAAACTTTGGGCTTCCAAAACACGTTCCTTTCTGGAAATCAGTACTTAAATATCTTGCCTGTACTAAACGTCATGTATTCAAAAACCAAACTCACCTTTTCCCCTCCAAACCTGCTTCTTTCGGTTAATGACCCACCATCCATCCAATTTCCCAAGTTAGAAGCTCAAGATCAATCCTTGACTTCTCCCCCTTGCTTCCCTCTTCTATCCAACTAATCATTAAGTCCTGTCCAAGTCTGCCTCCTAAATTTATTACACACCTGTTCTCTTCAGTCTGCTGTCCCCTCTCTGTGCTAACCCACTGTCACCTGACTATCACAATGGCATATCCTAGCAGATCTGTTCCTTCCAGTTTCACCCTTTGCAATTTTTCTCCAAATATGCAATAATAACACTACTCTTCTGCTTAAAACCTCGATAGCTCCCTATATCCTTTAGGATAAAACATCAGAACCTTCATAAGGCCAGTAAGACTGTATGATCTATTTCCTGGCCCCTCCCAGCCTTCCTTCAGGCCACTCCCCCCTGCTCTTATACACCAGTCACGTGAGATGTTTTTCAGTTCCTTGAACATGCTTCATTTTCCCAAACTGAGCAAGTGAATGTGTACTTCTCTCTTCAGGAACATTCCCCTATGCCGATGTCTCTGTTACCTTCCTTGTCTCAGCTTAAATCTTGCTTTCCCTGATATCTTAGACTAATTTCACACTCATTCTCATGACATCCTGCATTTCTCTTTCCCACTATTCATCTTGCTTATAATTACTGTTTTTCTTCCTCCTATATACATATATATATATATATGACTACTGATATATTGATTATATATAAATATATGTATTTGACTATATAAATAGATATATTTGACTATTATTCTCAGTGCTAAGAGACATACATGGCATGTGGTAGATTCTCAGTAAAAATGAATAATAGCCTAGCAGGTCTGTCATTTTTGAATACTGTAAAACTGTGATAAACTTTATATTGAAACTGTATTTTAATATGCCTGCTTTGAATCCTTACATGAAAATGTTCTGGGAGTTGTTATAAATACATCCCAAAGAAGCAATATTTAATAAAACTAGGTTTTAAAAAAAATGAACAGCCTAGCGCAAACCACCTGTGTGAAATCCTCCTGAATTCCCCCTGGCTTCTCTCTGTGCTCCTATAGCCCTTGGTTTTCATTCTGCCTTGGTTAATATTTACTGTTTTACTGGCCTTTCTCCTTTGTGAGTTTATGGGCTTCTTGAGGAAGAAGACCAGGTCTTCATCCTGCATGGTGCCAATGATGTATACTGAATTAAAGTTTCGAGCTAAAAGCCTGAGCCCTGGATATTACAAAGCCCTGTCCCTCACAAAAACCTCAGAAATGTGGAATGAGGTTGTATCCTCAAAAACCTCTAAAGACAAGTTATCCATTTCAGGAGATGGAAGAGCACAGAGAAACAGTAGAAGCTGGGCTTTAGCAGTAGACGTTTGTAACGTGCATTTCAAAAATTGGCCATACCACTGAAATAAATAGAAATTAGGAACCATTCATGACTTCCTCATCTTTCTGATGTCCATTCCTCCAACAGGTACCAGAGCATCCTGAGTGTGGCTGACTATACTTCCTCTGCCCCATCAGCACCTCCTCTGTCTTGGGCCAGAATATCTGCATCTCTCACCTGTCAAGTCCACTCTGGTTTCCCCTAGCCTTTCCCCCCTCGTATACCATCCTCATCGCTGGCAGAGTCATTATTCTAGAACATAGATTTGATCGTATTACCTTTGCTTATGCCTTTGGACTCCCTGTTAGCTGCAGGATATCTTTTCTGCACGGCATCCAAGGTACTCGATGATGGTGCCCAAATCCACGCTTTGAGGCTCAACTCTGCCATTTCCCTCCCATGCCCCCTACATCTCAACCCCGAATTCTCTTTTTCCCCTCAACACGTTGTTTCCTTCCTTGTCTTTGCACATTCTGGGACACTGCTCCCCTATTTCCACACATGATGTCTTCTACATAATTTTCTATATCTGGACCAAGTATCTCTCTGCACAATATAGTGGAGTTAGCTATTCCTACCAGGGACTCACAGATCTGTTTGGGTGTCCGTCAAGCTGTGTTTTCCTTTACGGAACCCAAAGAAGATAGAACAGTGTCTTTTACTTCTTTGAATCTCTGCCGCCTATCATCTACTGGGTGTGCAATAAATGTTGAATACATGAAGGAATAAAGTCTAGGTCTTTGTGAGTCAGGTTGGTGGAAGAGACCTCCCTACCTGTCTAGGCTTTTGTTTCTTAACTAGAAGACTGTGTATTTAGCCTCTCTTTTCACGACAAACTGTTCTTGTTAGAGAAGAGTCCTATTATTCTAACTTTCTGTTACCCATATGCTGATGGGCTATCCAACTATAAATTCTGTTGCCCAATTACTATATGTATAAGAATTGCAAAGGAGGGGCGCCTGGGTGGCTCATTCGTTAAGCGTCTGTCTTTGGCTCAGGTCATGATCCCAGAGTCCTGGTATCAAGCCCCGCATCAGGCTCCCTACTCGGCGGGGAACCTGCTTCTCCCTCTCCCACTCCCCCTGCCTGTGTTCCCTCTCTTGCTATGTCTCTGTCAAATAAAATCTTAAAAGGAAAAAAAAAGAATTGCAAAGGAAAGCAGCTTAGTGTGCTAAGACCTTAAGTACATTCCAAGGGCAAATAAACACATGGGGAATACAGGCCATTGGTATTACCCATGTGATTGCTTTAATGTCATTTTGCTGATCATTTAAGCACTTCCTCTTCTCTAATCAACTTAAGTGCAAATAATTGAGGGTTGTCAAAACATTTTAAATAGTTGTGACCTTTGTGCATACAGTGAGTAAGAAGGTGCAGAAAAAGAACTGGCCTCCAAAAGGGGGAAAAGTTCACTCCTGAATAGCTTAAGAAATGACAAAAGGAGTTTATATAAAGCTTGATAGGAAACAGGAAGTCAAAAAAACCAAAACTGTGATAAGGACAGAGAAATGCTGACCCAGAAAAGACTATCTGAAGATGCAGACTGAAAATACGGGAACTTTTTGACACAGATGCAAGATCATTCATTGCTCTGAGGTTTTGTGTTTCTGTTTTTGTTTTTTTGTTTTTGTTTTTGTTTTTGTTTTTGAAGATAGGGCTAAAAAAGTGAGAACTGAACTCCTAAATCTGTAAGACAAGCATGTCTGATGAGGCGGGGGAAAGGATTATTCACTCTACTGGAATTGCTTGAATGGAAACTTCTTGATGAGAGCTGCATCTTAAAATACTCATCCAGTGATGAGGAGTTATTTCAAGATGTGAAGTCAAGGAGGACACTGCAGTGAGGTTCGTATGTGAAGCACGCCATGTCTGTAGGATGGTGAATCGAGCCAGATGAGCAGCGTGCTGACAACAGTTCCCACTGGCCTTTCTGGACAGTTGGTTCTCATCCCAGTGGCATACTGGAAGCCATCAACAACCAGTAAATCTATGAATGCTGCTCAAGCAAAAGGGTGGGGTCAGGCCTTGAGCTGCTTCCTTTCTCCTTGGTATTCCCCATCTGCCAGGCAGAGTCTTTCACTCTGGCTCAGCCACCCTAACTCTTCTCCGTTTTCTCTCTCTCTCTCTCTCTCTTTTTTTCTCTCTCTCCCCATCTGCCCCAGGCCTCCAGCCTTCTTTCTGTGCTCATGAAACCAAAATCTTTTGAAGTATAAATCTCAAGAGAGGAGAAATTAAATTTCAACTGTGCAATTCAGCTCCCTGTTCTTGTGTATCATTCAAGACCCAAGTCAATGTCACCTCCTCTGATACTTCATCCAGTTCTCCCAGACAGCAAGACACTCCTCCTCCTGATTTAATACGTTCCTGTACATACCTCTATTTTCCTATACTCCTCTATCACTACTACGATCATGTGGTTGCATCCCTTGGGTGTCTTCAGGTCAAAGACTAGAAATCTCCCTTCCTCACCAAGCTTGGCACAAAGCTATTCAATGCATGTTTGTGGAATAAATGAATGAATGCGCTTCTGAATGAAGGATGACTGTGGAAAGTAGATTTTGTCTGTTGACACCCTTTTAAAGACAAGAGCCAAACAAGTTGAATGGCAGCAATTGCCCAACATGAAACTCAGATTTGGGCTGAGCTTCGGTGCATGGCACTCAAGCCACATAAACAAGCAGACGGGAGAGCTGGGATTTGTTTCCAGTGACTTATCAGTGACATACTTGAGGATGTTAACACTCCCCTTTCCAAAGTCAATTCCCAGTCACTGCCAGACCTCTTCTCCTGAAGCACTTATTAAACTCGGCACCAGGGAGCTCCAGAAATAAAGGAGCTGGAAGACTGCACTTGCATTTGTGATGATTTGGATTAAAATTTCATTGGGTTTGAGATGGAGTGAGTGGGAAGGTAAGGTTAGTTTTCTAGTGCAAAGGGGAGCTCACTTTCTGTTTGTGTGAAGTCACCTCTATATTCATGCCACCAATACACTCGCTCCCCATATCCACAGTCCTGTCTCAATTCCTATTTAACACAAGGCTTTGGGTCCCTAAAGAAAGGAAAGCCAATTACATAACCAACATGGGTGGGAGACATTGACCCTGACATCCCAAAGGCTTTTTAAAACCTTCTGTTTGATATTACCTAGGTACAGTGATGGCTATACCATAATAAGTCAGGAATTTCAATACAACTCATTGGAAGAGCTGGACATGTTTCATTGGGGGGAGAGAGGGAGGGAAGGTGGACTTCTGGTACTATTTGAAGAGAAGGAGCCATGTGGGGAAACTTGAATTTTAAAACTAGCTCAACTTTTTAGGTTTTATGGCTAATACCTGTTGAATGGAGTCCAGAATACTGTCAGTCCCTTTGAATGGGCATAGGAAATTTCAGGGGAAGCCTTTTATGATAAAGTTGCTGGCAGACTCATGCAACCCTCACTCTAAGGCTATTTCAAATCGGCTTGTTAGCTTATTTAATTGAGGCTTGTTGGGAGTGGGAAGAGGGGTGGGGGGCGGATAATCCACGATTTCACCTCTATTATAAACACAGGAAATGAGTGGAGTTACAAGAGGACTCCGCCGGTTGTATTTTACAAGCGGCAGGAAATACCATGGGAGGACATAAGCCTACCTTAGGGCGAGATGAAGTCCAGCCAGGAACAAAATTCCTGAGTCTGTTAGGATATAGATACCTAAAATGTGTAGGGCCTGAGCAAGAGTAAGAAGGGAGGCCCAGATACCCACCGTCTGAAAGGTAATTTGGAGGTAATAAATCAAGTGAACAAACTGGTAAATTAAATAGGCCTTATCCTCCTATTTGATAAACATCCCTTCATAACGGCCTGGTGAGGTTTCTCGGGCTCCCCAGCATTCTGTGCAAGAGACAGCAACTGACAGTCCCCGATTCCTCTACCTGTGGTGTGCCCCCATCTACTTTATACTCTGCCTCTTGCTTTATTGGGTACCAGGAGGGGGCCCACATGCATGTGGGTGGATACTCCAGGAGTATATCAAAGCTCTGTCTACACCTCCGTGAATAGCTGCTCTTTGGTCATCCTCAGGGCTACAGGTGTCTGTCCTCAGGAGGCTGGACATGGGGAAGAAACCCCAGAAATAGGTTCTTAGTCATCTTGGTCTCTAATACCTTGTATGTAGTGTGTGTGTTGGGGGAGAGGGGGCACCTGGGGGACACGGGCTCCGGGTAAGCAAATCTCCATGAACCTAAGGAGTCTTCACTCTGCACTCAAGGGCAAGGCCATAGGAAGACCAGAATGAAGCCTTCTGCTCAAGAGCAGGTCTAGGTACAAAAGCTTCAGGAGTGAGTTCTGTCAGAGAGAAGAAGGTGAAATGAACCAGGAATAGTAACATCCCTACATTATGGAGGCTGTAGGTGACTGCGGATCCTTCTGTAGAACCATCAGGGGGTAGAGGGAGTCACTGTTGGGGGAGGGAGGAGAGGAAAGGGACAGGCATGGACAGGGGGTGAATAAGGAATCACAGGTTGCGTCACGGTGGACTAGAAGAAGCTCTGTTGTATGGCTGGGTAATGCAGCGTGTGACACCTCAGCAAGGGAATTTGCCACCTGATGGGCCTCTCCGGGTGAGTCTGAGGGGCTGGCTGGCAGCAGACATGAATCCACCAGGGTGGTACCGCCTTCACCTGACCGAGGTGGCAGCTTCCAGAGACAGACTGGTGATGTCACACAGGTCCCTGAACAAATGTGCTCAAAAGGAAATGGTCCAGTCCTTCCGTGTATCCTCTAAGATAACTAGTGACACAGACCAGTTACTCTGGGGCCTCTGTAGCTTCATCCTTGTTTGGTCAGCCTCTGTGGTGCCAGCCTCCATTCTGTCCAGAGGGGTTGCACTGGTAAGCAGGGATGGCAAGGTGCAGAGACCCAGGCCCTATTCTTTTTTTAAGTTTTTACTATGGAATTTTCCAGATATGTACAAAAGCAGAGAATATGGTATAACTTCAATAATTACAATGATCAGTGTTTTGCCAAATTGTTCGTCTATGCCTCAACTTTCCCCCCTGGCATCTTTATAAAGCAAACTCCAGACATCGTACCATTTCACCCCAAAATACTTATTATAAAGACTTCTTTTCCCCCCCTAGAATATTTCAAAACAACCCAGACGTCAGTATGCATTTCTAGTGACTCTTTTTTCTTTAACCCAATCACTGTGCTATTATCATATCTAATGTTTACTATCATTCCCTAATATCATTGATTACCAAATCCACATTCATTTTTCCCTGATTGCCTCAATAATGTCCTTTATGCATTTCATTTGTTTGAATCAGGGGCAGACAAGGTCCTGGCCTTATCTTAGCAGGATGGAAAGCCCTTCTATGTGGGTTAAGAACCAGAACCTCTCACACACCTCCTCCTGAAAACCATTCAGAACCTCAGCTGAAGAGAGCCATGAGGTCAAAACCAAGGAGCCTTCATCTTGGGAGTTTCTAGCCTCTCCAGAAGGATGTCCCTGTGGGAGCTGAGGCGGTTGAGCCCCTGCTGCCTGGGAGTAGCTTGCTCTGTGGTCCAAGAGCGAGAACCAGTGCCCAGAGCTTCCAAGTACTTACAGGATTTGAGTCACTGAGTAGCAGCAGATGTTCAGTGAAACTGGGCTCCTGCGTGCTCTGGTACTGCCTTTACTTTTCAGGATTTGATCTTTCTAGTGAAAGGCCAAAAGCGAGCCGCACGGGGTGCTACAAAGAGCAGAAAGCAGGGACTGTGGACAATTTCTCTCTCTACTCCATTTGATTCCGTGGCCGTGACCGCAAGCCCCTCCCCAGTCAGTTCCTTCATCCCTGAGGTGAGAGGGATGGACTCTGTAATCCCTAAGACCCTCCAGCTCTGTCACTCGACAATCCCTAAGCTCAAAAGCCACCAAGCGACCACTACATTTCTGGCACTGTGATAGATGTGGGAGTACGCCGATGTCCCTCCTCTCAGACTATCAACTCTTTGTGGGCAGTGGCCGTGTCTCATTCTGGCTGTACCAGATTCTAGCACCAGAGGCACAGAGTCGTCACTCAGTCGATGATGTCGTTGAATGAAAAACAGTCTACCAATTATTGAATATTCCTGCCGAGCCAGACACTTTGCGGGACTAGGGTTCACAAGTATCTTCTTGGAGAGGCTGATGTTTTGAGAGAGAGCTGGTCAGTGGAGAAGGAAAGTTCTCTAACAAGTGGTTGTGGGTCTGAACAGCTCAGACCTACCACATACACATCGCACTGGTGGCCGCAATATACGGGTTTCCTGCTTTTCACGCTGAAACCCACTGAATCCAACAGGAACACAACAGAGGGTGGTTCTAGCAAAAATTAAGTGCAGAAAGCTATCTGTGCCAATTTACAAAGGAGAACGTCTCCCAAGCAGCACCCAGAGCCCTTTTAACGGTCAGTCTTCCCAAAGGGAGGCCACGGGAATGATGCAGATTGCTCAAAGTTCCATAGATGAACCCAAAGTTCCATAGATTCTCGAATCCTCCTGAAAACTGAGTACAGATCCACCCAGGACAACTGCACAGTTCCTCCTCACCATGGGCTAAAACTACAGGGCAGGAGAGGGTCCCGACTGCATGGACTTCCTATAGGTGAGGGCTGAGCCCTCAGCATGGGGACTATGCTGCTGTCCTGCCTAGGAGGGGAGAGTGAAGCCACTGTGCCAAGGCCCTCTGGGTCCTTGGGTAGGACAAGGATTTCTTGAATTCACAAAGCTGGCACGGGGGGGGGGGCTCTGAATCATGACCCTGAAGTGAGGTCTCCAATACCAAGTCCACATCCGGGAGACAATGCCTTATGCTGTACCTGAAGTACCCACACAAACATACTGCCAAGAAAAGACTTCCAGAAAGCCTTCCAGTAAAACAAAACCCAAATCCCTTTTAAAACATTAACTGGGGGTGCCTGGGTGGCTCAGTTGGTTGAGCGACTGCCTTCGGCTCAGGTCATGATCCTGGAGTCCCTGGGATCGAGTCCTGCATCGGGCTCCCTGCCCAGCAGGGGGTCTGCTTCTCCCCCAGAACCTCCCCCCTCTCATGCTCTCTATCTCATTCTCTCTCTCAAATAAATAAATAAAAAAAAATCTTTATAAAAAAACAAATAAAACCATTCACTGGGTTCTGTGGATTCCAGACAACGGCACCCCCATCCTTTCTCTCCTAGTACGTATCTTGGGGGGGCCTCCCGAGGTCCCCAACGAGGGCACTGAAGTGTCATTTTAGATCTTCAAGATCACCAAGTCTAGCCCCTCCACCATGTCACAGACAACTTCTTCCTCGGGGTCTCTCCGGCAACCCTGGAGAATGCAGGAACTTCACAGTAAGCGAAGACACCATGTCCTCCTGACCAGGAGGAGTTTCTGGCTGGTCACTGCCGGTGCGGGCCCACAGCTGCCCTGTGCTTTGGACTCTCAAAGCTTCTGTGTAGCTCAGCACATGTGGTGGGAACAATAGAGAACTCTGCCACAGATACCACGAGAAGCCCTTGAAGCTGTATGTGCGTGTGCAGGCAGGAGCCTCCAGCAGGATGTAGTTGAAAATCAGACCCACATGGCCCCGGCAGAGACTAGGGCTGCCAATTAAAGCTCAGAAGTTTGGAGAGGAAAAGCTGGAGCCAATGACTTGTTAACAATTAGCAGTCTAAATTAAAAAAAAAAAAAAAAAAAGATCCTGAGACCAGAGGACAAGAGGAAATATTTCACTGAGAAATCATCAAAAGAGCACCAAGTGTGAGAATCCCTTCCACCAGAAAACTCAAAGCCACTTATGAATGTGAAAATACTTCTAACTTTCCCACATGGGAGTCAGGGCAGACAGAATATTGCCCCTATTTCTCACAGCAAAGCTTCCACTCTCCTTTATTCTATTCTAGAAGGAATAACTGGACTAGTCAGAAATTCCTTAACAAGGACCATTTATTTTTCAAAGAGCTTGTTGATATTCTGCCTGAAGACGAGAGGACACATATTCTCAAAGTGCCCATACTTCTATAAGAAAGGGGGTACAGTAAGACTCTAAATTTGTATTTGTATACATAAATTCTAGAGGGGTACCCAAAAAAATTAGTAAGCGTGGTTTCTTGGGGCAGAGATGGGGACAAAAGGGTGGATGGGCATAGGCGTAGGAGCAAGACTTGCAATGCTACCTAGTAAATAATAAAATTAAGCGCAAATTTATTTGACATAAAGATAAAACAAGCAATGGACCCCCAGTTTTCCCTGAGTAGGCTATATTTTGGGGGATTAGAGTGCACAGCTCCCACGTTATCTAAAGAGGAGGTGGGGGGCGCTTGGGTGGCTCAGTCGTTAAGTGTCTGCCTTCGCCTCAGGTCATGATCCCAGGGTCCTGGGATGGAGCCCCGCATCGGGCTCCCTGCTCAGCGGGGAGCCTGCTTCTCCCTCCCCCACTCCCCCTGCTTGTGTTCCCTCTTTCGCTGTGTCTCTCTCTGTCAAATACATACATAAAATCTTAAAAAAAAAAAAAGAGGAGGTAAGGAGAGGAAGCGGGACCTTCTCAAAGTCACCCTGAAAGTCATGGGGGAAGGAAACTCTCCCTAGCCTTGCCTGCTGGCCACACATGGTGTTGGGCCCTCTCTGAAATGGTGGGTGACCTTCAACTTACATTTAATAAGGGTGAAGAACCCAAGTCATCCAGCTGGTTTGCTTCCTTTTGTGTTGTTCTACACTCCGCACAGCGACCAGAATGATTTTATTAAAATACAAACTTGATTGTGTTGTTCGAATTCACCGATGACTCGCTTCATTCTTCAGATGAAGTCCGAAATCCCTTGGCATTTAAGGTTCTTACAGTGCTCACCGACCCCTCCCGCCTCACCTGCCACTTCCCCTTCTCCACTGCACATCATTCCCTCACATAGCAAGACTTTTCAAGCCTCGGTGCCCCTGCTCGTGCCACTACCCCCGCCTGTAATGCCTTTCCCCTTTCCTCCACCTGGAGAATTCCTGCTGACACTTGATTTTAAGACTTTTTTTTTTTTTTTTTTTTAGGTAATCTCTACACCTATCATAGGGCTCGAATTTACAACCCGGAGACCTACGGACTAAGCTAGCCAGGCGCCCCCCTGCTGATACGTTACAATCAACTGCTAGCTCTGCTGAGAAGCAGCCTCTAGCTCAGGCTTAGTGCTAGCTCCCTCGTGGCACACAGCTCTTTGAATGACCCCTAGTACAGGGCTTCCCACCTGGCTGGGCATCATTACGTGGCAATAATCCACGTCTGCGTCTGCCTCCCAGGGAATTGTCAGTTCCTGCAAGGCGGAGTCCGTGGTGGTTGTGGTTGTCCTTTATACCACACTGGTGACACAGAATGTGCTGACTGTTGAACAGCAGACCCCTAGCACAAGGCGACCCCTTCCATGTGGCTCCTTCCATTCCAAGCACTCCATAATCCTCACCATTATCACCCTAGGTGGTGGGTATTCGTGTTAGCGTGACCTTACAGATGAGGAAACTGAGGCACAGCAACATAAATTATAATAAGGCCAGTAAGTGGCACAGCCAGATTTTGAGTCCAGGTAATCTGCCTCAAGAGCCCTACTCTCCTACCACCCCCCTTCCCGAGAGCCCTACTTCTAACCATGATGTCATAAAGCCTGTAAATAAATAAATGAATAACGTAGCTAGAAGTCAATCCCCTATTCTTAAGGCAAAGGTCCTCTAGGTTCCAATTTCTGAAATCCCAAGAATAGCAGCCACACGGGGGATCTGGGCAAGGAGGGGACCTGCAAAGTCAACACAAGACTTTTGGCCGAAGGAGCTCAACATGGTACAGGGCTGGCTGGAACCCAACAGCCCAGCTCTCCAGTTACTTTTCCACGCTGACATCTCCTCATCCACAAGCACCAGAAAACCCCCTCAAATTTTCCCATATCCACCCCAGGGCCACCCTGCATCCTTCCCATTGTATGGAATCTTGAGATTCTGAGGTTTCTTCATGATGACCTAGCTCCAAACACAATTCACATGGAAAGAGGAAAGATTTACCACCAACTCTCCACACTAGTGGTCAGTGGTTTCTGCTTATGCACTTCAGAATTCTTTCTTGGAACTGGGCTGCAGGATCTGTTTGGGCATGACGGCCTGTCTGGGGCCCCTATGCCCCTCAACTGCTGACGGTGCACCTCCTTCAGGCTGAGGCTGGCCTGTCCGCCATTGTTGCTCATCCACCATTGTTGCCTCATGGCCCAGATAACGGATGTGGGTGGAAGCCTCAAAATGCTTCCTCTGGGGCCTGTACTTCCACTGTTTTCTCCAAACCTGCTCAGAGCTGCCCTCAGGGAAGAAAAGTTGGATCTGGTGAGTGAGACTGCTGGTGAGCAGAGTACGAGGAGAAACCAGCATCCCCAGAGTAACGGGGAGATGGGGGAGTGAGTCTCCTGAGGCAGAGTGCAGTAGAAGGAGACTCGGGGTTGGAGACAAAGGCCTTAGGCTGCAGGCTGGGCCCCACCATTCCCTAACTGAGAGGCTTGCAACAAGTTATTTACCGTATTTGAGCCACATCTGCAAAAGAGGTTAACGGCTTCCTCATGTGTTGTGAGGAACAAATGAAATATTATATACAAAAGGCCTTTGTAATCTAAATAGTGGTTTCCAAGCCTCATTCATTGTCAGGATCGCCAAGGGTTTTTTTTTTTTTTTCTTATAGATTTCTGGATCCTTCTCAAACCTACTGAATTAGAATCTCCAGAGAAAGCGTCCAGGGATCTGTATGTTCAGAGACCCCCTGGGTTCTTCTGAAGCACAGCCACAATTCTAAAGCACTGTACCGGGTTGATGTTGCTCTAAGTGTGGAGAGATCCCAGGTCTGAGTACTATGCTCAGAGGAACCCCCTAGAGCTGCCCGACTTACAGGGGGAGGCTTTCTCAGGGGCATGACTTCACCAAGGAGGTCTAGAGAAGTCCAACTCTCTGCTGAGTTGGAGCTTAGAGAAGCCATGCATTTGGGGAGGGCAGCTCTCCACGGGTGGTGTATAGATGGTTCCTCCTGCCTCTGAGCATTCCCATAGTGAAAGAATAGTTTCCCGATACACAGAGACACACAGACATCGCCCCTCTGTCTCAGAACCCAGCAGGAGCTATGGACTCCCACAGGAGAAGGCAATCAAGTGTTTGAGGCCTCATGGCCCAGATAACTGATATGGGTGGTCATATCCCAGGGGGACACCTATCCATATCGAGGGGAGGCCTGATGCTGAAGGAAAAGTCCTGCACAGCCAGGAAGGGAAGAGCAGAAGCCCTGGGACCTGGAGCCCCCTGGGCCGCCAACCAAGAGTGGCCGTGAGCAAACCCACCACCTTCCCTGCACTTCTGCCTTCATCTGCGAAACGTGGATACAGCTTGTTCACTACAGGAAGCTTGGTGAGTGAGCACCAAATGAGACAGCAGGTGGGAAGGGTTGCAGAGGATTATGAAAAGCCGTGCAAATACAATGCAACGTTTCTGTTCTGCAGAAGTATCAGGACTACTACAGACATGAAACTTTTTCCAAATATTTAAAGGTCCATGCAACTGATTCATTCAATGAAAAGCATCCTCTGTGACTATCATGCTCTGCCTCCTCAAGGGAAAGAAACCGCAGTATTCGTACTAGACATCCCCCAGGAAGGGCATGGCTGGTTTCCGGATCTCCCCCTCCACGGGACGGAAGTGCAGATGAAGTGCACCAAGAGATTTGCGGATGAGCTGCCACGTCTAAGAGGTTATTTTAGGTGACTTCGAAAAGAAGGGTTAAAAGTGAAAGAGATCCTGGAAGGCTTTTCAAAACCACTAAGTAACAAATGTAGCTCCCACCTCCCACCCACGCACCACTGGAAATAACTTTAAATAATGCATCTGAGAATGTCTGCAGAACAGGCAGTCTGGATTAAGGACTTTTAAAGGGATGGCGTTCCCACAAGGATCCTTGCAGGGAAGTCATCTTGAGAGTCATCGAATTCTCAGGCAAGTTTGTCCTGACAAATAACCTTTAGGCAAGCTTGGAGCCAGAGCTGCAAACTTGGTATGCTAGATGCCATCCCACAGAAAAGGAATTTAGGGCCAAAAAGCCCCGGGGGCCCTCCTAACTCCCATGTTCCCACTCTTACCCCAACAGTCTTGTGGAAGACTCGCTTATCCCATAAAGAGTGTGGCTGGTCATTAGGATATTGTAACTGAGCCACAATCATTTATTCTTTTAACAAATACTAACTGAACATCTACCTTGTGCCAGGCATTGTTCTGGCCCTGGGGATACAACAGGAAACAAAACATACAGAAATCTTTACCCTCAAGCAGTCTCCACTGTTGGAGAGAAGGCAGACAGTAAATAAATATATCCATGCGTGCATCTGACAGCAAGTATTTCGGATGACAGTAAGTAGGGAAAGATGGGAGGGAATTCTATACGGGGGGGGGGGGGGGTCATAGAAAATCCCAAATGAATCAGGGAGGGAGTGAACCATGGGGACTTCTATGTGAAGAGCCTTCCTGGCAGAGAGACCAGCAAGCACAAGAGGCCCGATGCAGTGGCCTGTTTAGTGCACTCAAGCAACGGTAAGTAGAACACGGGGCTGCCGCTGAATGGGAGAAGATTCACAGGTGGCAAGGGAACACCTCCAGTGTGGACTCGCAGGCTTCAGATTTTACTATGACCGTGAACACATTGGGGCGTTTTGAGCGGTGGAGTAGTACAATCTAGCCTACGTTTTAGAAGGATCTCTGGTTATTTTGAGGAGGCTAGATGGTCAGGAAAGCAGAAATAAAGACAGGGAGAGCATTCTGGAGGCAGTTGTAATAATGCAAACAGGAGAGGAGAGCGGATTGACGGGCTTGCCGAGGGTGGGTGCATGAGAAACGTGAGCCATTGAGGGAACCCCCAAAGCGTTGGGCTGGAACATCTGGAGGAAGGGGGCTACCATACCTGGAGAGGAGAAAACCATGACCGAGGTGCCTCTTTGACATCCTAAGCATGGAAAACACAAGAGGGGCCCGGGCTGGGGACATAACGAAGGGGCTGATATTTGAAGCCCTGCGTCTGCAGGAGACAGAAGAGAAGAGGTGCGTGTCTCAGCTCGGGGGGCCCTCTCACCATGACAGTGAGCAGCCAGGAACCTGCACGGGGTCCAGAGCAGAGCAGCTAATGGGGCAGGGCCACTAAGACAGAACAGACTCCCAGCAGCCCGGGCTCTTCAGCAAGTGTCAGGAAGGAAGGAGGCGTCACGGGCATCAAGCGCCACGGGCGGACACCAAGAGGATGGGGGCTTGCCCCCTGAATGGGATAATGCGCAGGCCAGCGGTGATCTTGATAAGAGCAGTTGGGGCAGGAGGGAGGGCAGAAAGCCTGAGGGCAAGAAGTGGAGGAAAGAAGAGGAGGGCAGGAAGTGGAAAGAGCCAGTGGAGACAATGCTTCGAGAAGTTTCACTCTTCAAGAATCTGTTCTTAATGCTTAAGGGTTTGCAAGAAGAGAAACAACTACAATGATCTCTCCAACTGCTAAGCCTGACTGTTCCTGCCTCTGCTCAGAGGCTCTCCGGCTTCTGTGGTGGGACAGATGCTCGGTTTCCTGCATGCCACGGGTCTTTCCCTCTCAAAGACAAGTACTTTGAGGAGGAGGAAGAAGGAATATAATCCTTTTAAAGACTTGCAGGTCATGTAAAGCTTCCTGAATGGTTTCTTTTCCATCACTAACATCACTAAAGCAACCCTGAAATTCCTCTATACTCCACAAAGTTTCCTGGGTCAATTTAGCACAGACCTAGAATTTTGGACATGAGTACGTATCTAAACCAAGCCCCTGATGAGGAAAATGAAGCTGAGAGGAACTGACTTTCTGTCTCTCCCAATTATTAGCTGCATGGTCTTAGGCAGTTGCTTTTTTTTAAGATTTTACTTTTTTTTTTTTTAAGTAATCTCTACACCGAAAGTGGGGCTCGAACCCACAACCCCGAAATCGAGAGCCAGCCAGGCACCCCTTGGGCAGTTACTTTTAACCTCAGTGCCTTAATCCATCTGTAAAATGGACAATTATAATAACACCCACAACGTTGGGTAATAATGAGGTTTAAGATAATCATTACATGCCAGATTCTTGGAACAGTGGCTGACACAAGGTAAATGCTCAAAAAAGTGTTATTTTTAATTTCTATTGCACAAGCCACTCAGATTTGTGTCGGAGTAGCAAGATGATACGGTAGAACCATCCTCTCTCTACTCCAGCCTGACACAAATCCTGACATCAAACCTTATCCTTCCCTCCACAGAAGACCCACACTCCACAAATGAGCTTTTAATCTCTTCCCCTCTCTTATCTCTTTATTGGCTCTGGCCAAAAAGATTTTCTTTATTCCATGTTATTACTAGTAATTAAAAAGGACTATTATCAAGGGTCTGATGAGCCTTATGTTATTTGCTTTTATACAGATCCTATTTAATCCTCACACGATCCTCGGAGGCCACTTAACCATCCCATTTTACAGGTCAGGAAGCTGGTGCCCAAAGGTTAAATAATGTGCCTAAAGTCATGGGGTCGAAGGCGGCAGAGGTGGGATTCAAACAAGTCGGTCAGACTCCTGAGCCTCGCTCTTTCCACCAGCCTGCCCGGCACTGACCCGTGACACCATGTACTAAGGTCCCAGTGATCTGCCAGCAATGAGGCTCTCGGGCTTTGTTAGGTCATTTTGGAAGGAGGAAAGCAGCTCCATCTGTATTTTAAACATCTGACTAGGTAGATGTGCATCTACTTTCTTGGAGAGGTTGAAGAGCTAGGTGAGAAATCCACTTGCCGCTGAATTCATTCTCACCCAACAGCTCATGGGGGCTGGGCTGTTGGTGGGCCGGAGGGGAAGGAACAGGAAATCATTTGCTGGTGGTTGACCAGACCCCTGTGACTTCTCAGAGTTCTAGAACTGCCACCAACAGTCATAGCAGTTCCTGAGAACCACGAGAATCTTGGGGTCAGCCAGAAGGCACCTGTGGTGACATCATGGGGTAGGGCAGTGGAAAATATACAATCTCCAAGGGGCTGTTTCCCCCTTTGTGAACACAAGAGCACTAGAGAAGCTAATTATAACCAACATGCCCCCAGCCCCCTCCAAGGGCAACTGACATTTATAAGTGCCTTTGCTGTTTAAGTGCTTCTCCCTCTACTGAGCTGTAGCCACGGCCACACCTAACGCATGTGGTGGAGGCCACAGGGTCCAGATGGCCTGGCTGGGGGTGAGGACACCTCATCCCCATCCCACCTCCGCTGCTACAAAGATATTTCTTACACTGACTGCTACAAGTCCTCTAGGTTCTTGTGGGATTCTCTTGTTAGACTACAGGGTGTAATCACTTTTTTAGGGGTGCGGGTAGGGGGACCCAACAGTCCCACTATCAGCCAGTCCAGGGTATGGAGGCTCCAGGGGCAGACAATGAGGGTTTGGAAGGTAGGCCTTACAGCGAAGAGGAAGAGAGAAGCTCCCTGTCTTTGGACCTCCCCATCTCAGGCTAAGACTCCAGGGAGTCTGGCTGTAAAGATTGTTCTGGAACCTGGGAGACCCGGGGGGGGGACAGGGGTCTCTGTCATGTGGAGGCAGCCAGGCTCTGGCCAAGAGGTAGCCAGAAGGGAGGTCCATGAGATTGGTCTGGTCCTCAGAACAGCGCCGATCCCGAGCTGCCGGTGGGGTTTTGCCCAACTTGATGACATTAGAGCCTCAGCCTTGCCAGGGGAAGTTCAAGCAGGCGGGAAGAAGGAGATGAAGCTGTAACGGGCAGGCCTCCCCACCACACAGCTTCTCTGCCTCTGCAGAGGGCCACTGTGACAGTCTCAGAAAATCCCTCCTCTGAGTCCTCTCTGCATGGTCTTCCTGCCTCCAAATCCAATGCAGAAAGGTGAGTGCCGGTGTGGCCAACGGAGGGAAGACAAGCCTTTGAATCTCCTCCATCCTTGGCGCGCATTTTCAAAAGAGGAAAATAGTAGTTTTGACTCCAGTTTAAGGGGTTGAACTCCATGACCCCTAGTCTTTGAGGGAGGGGTGCTCTCTGTGTCGCGAATGGTCCCCCTGGGCTGGGGGGTTGTGGTGGAGGCTGCAGACAGGGCTTTGTGGTTTGCAGAACCTGGCACTGACTAGGATGCCATATGTTGTGTTCTGAGACTCAAGCATAAACTTCTGCTGGATGTTTGGATTTGGGTTGTTTAATTATTCCCTGTTTTGGGAGAGAGCGAAAAAGGGGTTGTGTGTCCATGTGTGTGCTCTGAGGGGGGCAGGGCGAGGAGACAGAGAAGAGGAACGGCCATTATAATCATGGGCTTCCCAAGCGGGCTTTCTCCAGCAAGGCCTGCTGGCCCTTCTAGCGACAGATGGGGTAAATGGCCCTAAAAGACAACAGCTCAGCTGACACGACACCAGGCATGGGGGTCTCCTGAATCACACGCTTTCCAGACGGCCTCTGTGGAAGCACAACAAAGCAGCCCATGCCCTATCTCCTTCCTGACAGACACGGCCAGCAGTGCCATGACTGTTCCCAAAGAGGCAGCCCCTCCCCCCACGATGAAAACAGCACACCCCCAACTGCCAATCGGTGAGGAGAAATAACATTTCTTGAATGCCACGGATGTCCCAAGCACCACGCAAACCTTTGGCATTTATCTCTTTTAATCTTCAGAATTCTCTCATGTAGCTACAATTATTATACCCACTTTACAGAAGAGCAAAGGAGAAGGTAAGTCATTTGGGCAAGGTTAGGCACATCGTGTGGGGGATCTGTACTCAAACTCAGGTTTGCCGGATACCTCTGCCCTGAATGACTCTCCTATCCTGCCTTCTGTCCAGCAGCTGGCATCGCTCCCTGTGAGCAAGGCTGGTGATGGAAGCCTACCTGTGAAGTATTTAAGGTTAATTCCCACCGCCATTAAGATCTCGGCTTTACTGAGGAGGAAACGGGATCACGAGTAACTTCTCCAAAGTCACACTTAACAAAGGAGCAGCACAGCCGGGAATCAGCGAAACTGGGTTCAATCCTGGGCGTTCTCCATTTTACCACATTGTCTCTGAACCAAATGTCTGAAGGAAGGGGTCTGCCTCTCAGTCACTTCACATATTAAACTAAAGGCAGAAAAGGAAGCTCAGATTTTCTGAAAGGTTGCATAAATAGGTCAGCTGGGATCTTGGAAAAGATGTGAACCTGAGGCCCATGAGTAGCAATTTCAGGGAAGCAGAATCGTGAAGAACTTCCTAATCACCAAGTATGGCAAAAAAAAAAAAAAAAAAAAAAAAAACCCAAAATGGATTGCCTTGTAAGGTGGACAGCTCCCCTGTGCACCCAAGCACAGTCTTGGTGAAAACCTGGTGATTCTGGAGAGGAAATCTGTAGCGAGCAACTGTTTTGTCTATCCAGTATTTGAGCACCTGTCTTACTTAAGGGACATCCCAATGTAAGAAGGGGGCCCCAGTCAGGAAGTGGATGGGGCTGATGTTCTCTCTTTCAGCTTCCTGCCAGATAACACCCAGGCGTATGACCTAGACTTGGCCACTCAACTGCTCCCATCAAGGAGCTGGAACCTTAAAAGAGCAACCCAAAATGCAGGGGTGGTAGCAAGCATCCTTGGTTCCCATTTTCAGAGTCTGGCTAGCCAAGTTGCAGGTCAGTTATGGGAGCTACCTAAAATCTTCTAAATTAGCCAGAGGTGGTTTCTGACGTGGGACAGAAGCATTTAATGCAAAACTGGATTAATTAGATCAGGTCACCAAGCTGGCCACCTATCTGGATTCCTGAGGTGCAGCTCAGTAAAAATACAGATTCTAAGTTCCCGGGTTCAGTAGAACCTACTGAATCAGAATCTTGAGAGGTGTGCTCTGAAAATCCATGTATTTTAAAGCTCCCCAGATGATTCTGACATGTAGCCAGATTTGGAAGAGGCTGGAATAAATAATCCCTACAGTTTCTAAAATAAAATACTAGGATTCTTGAAAAACTCACACCAAGAACTTGGGCAGGACTCTCAGGAAAACGCAAGATGTCTATCCAGTTGATCCTTGAACAATGCAAGCATTGGGGGGACTGACCCCTACATGGTGGAAATTCCACATGCAACTTTGGACTCCCCCCCAACTTAACTAATAACTTACTGTGGACCGGAAACCTTACCAATGACAAACACATGTTGTGTTTATGTGTTATGATTAACACATGTTTTGTATGCCATGTGTATTCTATACTGCATGCTTACAATAAAGCAAGCTAGAGAAAAGAAAACGTTAAGTCATAAGAGAAGATACATTTAGAGTACTGTATTGAAAAAAATCTGTGTATAAGTGGACCCACATGCACTGTTCAAGGGTCAACTGTAGTTACATTTACTAACAAGAAGGATAACACCTTGGACGAATAACATACGCTCCCCAGAGGCTAAAGCTGAGATACCTTCCATTTCCACCGGGGTTCCTTTCCAAGGGCTTTCAAATCTACAGATCTTTACCACAGCTTGCGATAATCCTCTGCCTTCCTTGGGTGGATGAGATCCATGTTTTTGTGCACATTCATTCAATGCTACAACATTGGACTAGCACAAGCCGTCTGACTTCCCAAACCAAGGCCTCCCTTCATCATGGACTGCTGCTCTTAGGATTTACACTCCGCGTGCCCAAAAGAAAGCCTCTGTCCCATTCTGAGCCTTAACGGTTTTGCCAGAGATGAGGACCACCAATGCCAACCTACTTGGTGTGGTCTCACGGCGTAAGAGGACAAAGGAAGGCTGAGGGGTTGGCCCACCACAACTTCTCGAATCTAGTTATGAAGGTGCAGAAAGTAGGCATTTTCGAGGAGGAAGGTGAACATCCAGGTAACTGCCTGGGGCTCACCATTGCTCAGGTGTCCTCAAACAAAATCCCCATTTCTCCTGGAAACAATGGCTTTGAAGCAGCTGTGCTTTAGGCTACTGAAGCTTTCTGTGTTCCTCGGCTTTCTTTTGCATGGGTTTTTTGTTTTTTTTAACACCATAGATAGGGAAGGGACCTGCCAAGCCCATCCACCCCTCCTCTTGCAGCCCACCCTTTAGATCTCGTCAAGGTACTTCCTGGCACAGGAAATTCCACGGGCTTCTGTGGTAGCCCTCCCGGTGCTCAACAAAGCCAGAGAATGCAAGACACTAGGGCCAAGTGGATCCTGGCAGTGCCAAACCATTCATTACTCAGGGGCATGATGGAAGGAGGCATGGGAACCCCATCTCGTGGGATACCCGCCCCCCCAGAAGAAACTTCCAGGTCCACGTGGGCATGTATCTGCCAAGGTAGCTCCTCAGGAAAGCTAACCAACCTCCTACCTCCTCACCCTAGAGCTTTTAGATCAGCCACCAGCCTCGACAGGACCTTGAGGACAGCTCGGCCATCTGGTTTCTGTATGATCTGCATTCACACAGTACACATAAATTTATCTTCCAGTGCCTTCAAAATGTACACAGCTGAATTCTACTGCTGACTTTGGCACTTGCTCCTGGTATCTGAGAAGAACAGATTCAATTAAAAAGGAAGTAACAGATGCTGCAAATCACTCCCTCATTTTTGAGTTTTTTTTTTTTTTCCAAATGGCCTGAATTACTTGATGATGAACAGCAATGCAGCAAAAAAAGCTGGCATGACAACTTCCAACTTGGCTTCAAGCCAGGGGGAAGCTGTGGGTTCTTCCTCCTAGGTGGTCTTTATGCCCTGGCACATTCTTTTGTCTGGTCTGGGTATTGTTGTGCAGAGAACTTGGCTGGAGATAGAGAATGGACAAAATGAACCCAGGGTGCTTTTTAGCCTTGGAATTCTTCGTTTTTACTCACTTGTCCTCACAGTGTCCTGGTGAGGGGCATGTGTGGACATCAGAGACAGAATTAGTATCCCCATTTTAGAGGTGGAAGAAGAAAGGCCCCAGGAGAGTAGGGTATTTCCCCAAACTTAACCAGGGGAAATTAGGTCTGTCAGGAAACCTCCATTCTTTTCCCACAATGCATCTGTGCTCAGTATGCAGAATGAGGTAGCAATGAGGCCAAGCCAGGCTGGAGGACCCTGGAGCATGCTCAAGAGAATCACAGACATATGGATTCCTGGTATGTGTCCCTGAATGGCACTTGAGGGTTGCCAGCGCCCAGCCTTCCTGGCCTACCACTCAGACCGGCTCAACGATTCCACATCCTGGCCTGAGCTCAGCTCCATCCTGTCTGTGTCCTCTGAGACCACCTGGGACTCCGGGGGCCATCCTATCGTTGATGACTTGGGATGGGACCCACCTAGTGGGAGAGTAAGGCAAGGAAAAAGGAAGAAGTTGGATTTTTGCATGAGATCCTATTGCCTCTCTTTTCCCTAAGAACTAAAACACTAAAAAAATGAAGAATCCCAGGGCTGAGGCAGAGGATGATGTCCTCCACCACCAAAAGAAAAAAAAAAAAAGATGACTTCTGCAGAGATTTTTGGAGCCTGGAACAGCAAAGCTGAGAAGGAGAAGGTCTCCTTGCCAGAGATTTTTAAAGAGGAGTGAGGGGGTCCCTTAGGGGGAATTGGCTGAGGGGATCCTGCCTGGATACAGAGGCACAAAGTCGGGAGTACTCACTTTTCTTTCCCTGAGTCTTGCTTCCAACAGCCCTCAAGTGACAGGGTTCCCACACTCCCTAACCCCATGATTTTACCAGGGACCTTATTTTCTGAAACAAGAGTCAAAGGCCTGTCAATGAAAGGCATGATTTGAAAATTACGATTGTTCCAGAAAACCCAAGATGTATACTTAGCTATTCCAATGACCTCTCCGCCACTTCCCCTCTCCACCTCCCAAAGCCTATAACCTGGGCTTCCTCTACCCTGTGGAACAACAACACAAAAACTCTAGCGAGGTGGTGGGCGGCATGGGCTCCCGTAGGTCACTGCTCCTCCCATAATGCCCTTCTGGGGTGACCTCCACCCCCACTACCCTTCTTCATTGGCACCTTTCCTTTCCCACTTCCCCGAGTCAGGGTCAGCTACCATTTAACTGCAGCTCCGGATCACAAAGGGCAGGGACACTGCAACCAGCTGGAAAGGATTTCACTTCTGGCTCTACCACTTTTCAGATGTGGAACATTGAGGATGGCCTTAAATGTCTCAGAGCCTTCTCTTTGCAAAACGGACCTTCCTAGCAGATTGATGGTAATGCAGAGTGACATAATATAGGCAGTGGACAGCAGCGTGCCTGGCAGGTAACAAACCTGCACAATAATGGTGGCCCCACCTCAACTATCAGCACATTCCCAAACTTGTTCTTCCTCCTGTCCTGAGTGCCTTCTCTCAACCTCCTTTACCTGTGTCTTCTAACTTTACTTCCATTGGTCTCACCTGCCTCCTACGGAGGGGGGCTGGAAGGCCAGGCCAGGCCATTTATTATCCATTATCTTAAATCCATGACTGAGAATGCACCTTCAATCCCCAGGGAATGAATAAATGAGTGAACAAATGAACACAGAAAAATGGCTTAGAGTTCTAGCTTCAGAGCTGTGGTGATAATCTCTCCCCAGTCTCTAGCGGAAAGAACTGGGTGGGGACTCAAGTCCCCCATTTGCAAAAGCCTTGAACTAGACAAGTCTACTGAAGATATCAGGTGCTTGATTTGAAACATTTCTACTGATCATAGGCCCACACCTGGAAAGAGTTAATCATCAGCTGCTGGGGATATTTTCATGGTCTTTAATAAGAGATCAAAGTAACAGGACACACACGCACTGAATCTCTCAGCCTTCCAACACCCACTTATGTTCCCCTTCTCCTTCTGATTTACTAAAGTTAAAGCTCACTTATCAGGCAATACACTTGGTGGCTTCCACTGGGGCTCACCTGTAAGTGATGAAATCCCTGTTCTTCCCGCAAACCTTCACTCCTGCAATTCCATCATTACCCGATTCTTCCCATGGGATAAGTGTTGGGCTTGCTTGCTTTCTGAAATCCCTTCCACGCAAGAGCCTACTCTTTTTACAAAGTAGGTGGGGATGGGGACAGGAAGGTTAAGTTTCAAGGATGAATGAGTTTCTCATGGTTCAGTTGGCTCGTTCTTGGGTGGTCATGCGATGCTCCCTGCATTAAGGAGGGTGATGGTAAATGACCCCCTGTTGAACACTGACACTCCAGGCACTGTGCTAGATGCGTTACATACATCTGCTCCTTTCATGCCCAACAACTATGGCAGAGGGAGGATTACACACATTCTGCTCATTCAAGCCCAGAGTGGGGACCTGTCCTGGGTCACATGGCTCCTGGAACATAAAGCCAGGACTCAAACATCAAACTTAGAGATGTTCTGATTCTAAAACCTGTGTAGGCCTTTTGAGGGATGCAAGTGAATAAAATTGGCAATAAAATTGACACAAATTTGTTGGAAGAATGAGCATCTAGGTTACCAAAAATTAAAGTAAAATGACTTTTAAAATAATTTAGTGAAATTCCCTGGAGAAGAGTCGTGCGTCTCACATCTGAGGCCCTCTCTCCTCTAGAGGATGTTGAAAATGGTGAGAAACTTTGAGATAAATCGCTCCCAATCTTTTTCCTTTACAGAGAGGACAGAGTCTCCAGAGGGCCCAGAGACAGCAAGAGCCCCGGGTTTCAGATTCCTGGCCCCAGTGCTTCCCTACTAGTATCCTCTCATGCCAGGAAAAGAGACGGCCAAAGAGGGAATCCACTACAGTAGCTCTGCATCATGAGAATGAACACATAGCAGATTAGCTCTTTATGTCTACTGAGGGAGACAAAGAAGACAGTAAGCTTTAACTGCAACCTGAGATTCAGGGGTGCTTATTCATTCAACAGATACATATTTATCAGGCATTATATATAGAAATTACAAAAAAAAAAAAACAAAGGATAAACGATCAGGGATCACACAGCTTATTGAGAAAGAGGTTCATTCCAATAATTATCTTTTATCATGGTAAGGGTTATAACAAAGGTGAGGACAAAGCGCTTGGGCAACCCAGAGGAGGAAGATGTAAATTAGCTCTCTTGCAAGGGGTTTCTGGATGGTTTCAATGAGAGAAGGAATGAGGGCATCAAGCAGAGAAGGCATGGGCTACAAAAGTTTACTACTCCCCATCAGGGGCAAGAAAGCATTGGAAAAGCCTGCAGAGGCAGGTCTTCTCTCAGGGTAGGGAGCAGAAAAGTCTTCTCTGCCTGGTGGCTTACAAGAATAATGGGTAGAGCAGTTAGTCTCACATATTTTTGGACTAATGAGCTTTGAGAGCAGAGGCCAGTGGGACAAAGGTGGTTTGGAGGGAGTTAACTTTTAATTTTCTCAGTTAACAACTTATTCTAAAATCCCCAACACCAATGATCACCATTAGTTCATAAAAGAAAGGATGTTTTAATACCAAAAAAATAGGCAGGGTACAATAGGCAGGTACAGAAAAAAGGGCACTTTTTTTCCTGAGGAAGATTGTCTGGAAACTTTCCACCAGCATTCTTTTTACTTTACTCATTTCACGTTGGACTAATGACAAGGTGTGCAGGATTTGGGACCCAAGTCATGACTGAAGGACATCATCCATCGGCCCTGCTAGATTTAGATAGATTTAAATGGAGGTAAACCATATTCTTCTACCTGGAATGGTGTAAACTTCTGGTTGGTATACTTAAGACAATCTACGGGTACGTGCAGCTGAAAGTCTCCATCATATTGTGCCTTTTCAGTTGAAAAACTGAACAAAAAAATATGAACCAAGCCATAAGTTATTTTTGTCTACATACGTGATTTTTGGTACTCCCTTTAGCCAAGGATTTCTAGAACCATCCATCTACATAGTTCTTCTGAAAGAACTCCACGTCTTTTAAATTCCAGCATCAGGAAAGCAACAAGCCTAAAACTCGTTATTCTGAAGGCTATCCTCAAACTAGCCTCCCCCCTCAACACACTCAGGAGGCTCAGTAATTCCTGAGGGAAGCTTGTATCCAGGGTACCAGAGTAAAATGCAAAATGTACACTCTAGCTTAACAACACAAGTTGTTGGCAACAAAGCTATTTCTCCGGACCTTTATGAGAGGAACTTTCCCACAGCCAGCCAGATGTGCAAACAAGACCTCTGAATGCCTTTGAGTGCGGAGACTACAGAAGCTACCAAGAGGGTGTAGCTGAGGAGAAGGTTCTCAAATTCAGTTTTTCAACTTTGTTCAGAAGGGGATGGATGGATTCTTTCAAACAACCCACACTTTCTAAAGTCCCAAGCCCTAGATCTGAATCTGGGAATGGCATTAAGAACTAGAGCTTTTGACAAATAAGGAGGAATGCTTTTATCTTCTTCCTTCATGATGAACATTTGGCCTCCTCAGGAATGACCATTAGGACATTCGGTGGCCTGAGGCCCAGACCCAGGCAGGCTAAGTGTGTGCACCAGTGCCTCAGTGTGACTTGTGGAGACTGACGCCATACCCAGAATCACAGGATTCCTACTAGTTAACTGCTTCCCTCACAAAAGGAGGGTATCAGCCCCTGAGGACCGAAGGCAGAGCAAGGGGAGTACAAAGTCCTATGACAAAGCTGAGGGGTAAAGATGGGAAGGCCAGAAAGAACCGCTGTGCAGTTGTGTTCTTTCTCACCTCACCCACTCACGAGGCTGCTCACCCTCCCTGTTAACTAACCACATGAGGTAGCTGGAGGTGGGGATGCCCCAGTGGGTTGGTGAGGAAGCCCAGGGGTTCGAGCACATTCAGGATGTTAGCTCTTTGGACAAGAGTCCATCTTTTTTAGGACTGGAAAGCAGGCCTTTTCCCTCTACAGTTTCCATGAGAAATTACCGTGGCATATAAAGGGTAGGAAGGTCACTGGCCCTCGGGCAGTGGGCTGTGGGTTCTTGGATTGATTGTCGGTAGTGAAAAGGATTTTAGGTCGAGCCAGCTGCAACCTCAAGGCCACTTCCCTTTGGGATTCATGAATTTGGCTGGCAGCTAGCAGGGGAGCCCATGTCCATGGGAGCAGGTCCTCTCCCCACAGGGCCAGGGGGCTGGGATAAGGCCAAACATATCATGTTGGCCAGGTAAGTACCTGTTTCCTCCCACTATTGAAGTAACTAGGTTTGGAGTCCTAACACAAATCCTTCTCTAACCATAGATCTTTCCTCTGGGGGACTTTTCCTTTCTCCTAACCCCCACAATAAAGAAAACAGAAGAAGGCTGATTGTTTCTACTCGCTGCCACCTCTAGAAAGTGTAGCCCTTAAAGAAATCCTGGAATAAAGTTCTCTATTTAAAAACAAACAAACATACAATTTAAACAACTGTTTTCAGAGACATCAGTCCATAATTCCCCTGGGGAAAGTGGCCTCAAAATCAGGCACCAACCTTAGAATTGGGCAATGCTCTTAGGATCAGCTGCAACCAAAGCCTCCTCAACCCCTGTGCTCAGGTCTGCATGGAAACCATTCTCAGACCCACTGGGCTGTCTGACCTTTCACAAGGTCACAAGGTGATCTTCCACCAACGTAAAGAGCAGCAGTTGTTTTCCAAAGCTGAAAATCGTGAACTTCTACCAGCCACCATCTCAAAGGACGATACCGGGAGGTTGTGATTCAGAGGCTCCATATTTGGCCAGATTAGAAATGTTCAACTCTCAGATTTCAGGCTCCACTGGGCAAGGACTCAGCCCCTGTGTAAAATGTCAACCAGCTCTGGTCTCTCTTGAGTTCGCACACAGCCTACGAAGCACTTGCCACTGTTGGCAAAACTTTGCTTTGATCTCTATGGGACCTTAAGCTGCAGGCTCTTTGAGCAAGGCAGACTGCTTTCTGAGTCCAAGTGAGTCTTGAGGCCAGGACTGTTGGTCTGTAGGGGATGGCGGCCCCCGAACCAGGAGATCTTCCTGTCCACCAAGATAGGGAGGAACAACCACTCGGAAGCCAGGAGGGCACATGCCAAGGATGCCAGGTTTCTAGAGTGTACCCATCAGGGCCTGTGCCATTACTAATGTCTCTTCTGTCCTAGAAAAATGAGCTTTTCCATCAACCCCTAAACCAGTACCAGGTCCAAGTCTTGTTCTCTTAAAACCTTAGTCACTTCCTGTGTCCTAAGTTTCAAAACTTAGTCTATGACTCTCCGTTGGGCAGATTTTTCCATATTTTTCAAGAGGATAAGCATCATTTGTTAATTGTTTCTGAAAAGTAGAAAGAAGAAATTTCGAAGAAGTATGTGGCATGTCTGCAACCAACCCGACTCAACAACTCTATGTAAGTACCTGTTCTGGGCCAAGCTCAGGAAGAGGATGAAGAAGACATTCCAAACATGAACCAGACACAGCGCTCATCTTCAGGAAGTGTGTGAGGTTTTTATTATTTTTTGAAGATTTTATTTGACAGAGAGAGAGAGAGGGAACACAAGCAAGGGGAGTGGGAGAGGGAGAAGCAGCCTTCCCGCGGAGCAGGGAGCCCGATGCGGGGCTCGATCCCAGGACTGCGGGATCATGACCTGAGCCGAAGGCAGATGCCTAACGACCGAGCCACCCAGGCGCCCCGTGTATGAGATTTTTAAAGGAGTAAATGAACAAATGAATGATGAATGAATGCAAAATCAGGGTTAACCGTAAGTGTTTTTTTTTAATATTTTATTTATTTATTTGACATAGAGAGAGAGAGAGAGACAGAGTGAGCACAAGCAGGGGGAGTGGCAGGCAGAGGCAGAGGGAGAAGCAGGCTCCCCACAGAGAAGGGGGAGCCCGATGCGGGACTCGATCCCAGGACTCCGGGATCATGACCTGAGCCGAAGGCAGTGGCTTAACCAACTGAGCCACCCAGGCGCCCAGGGTTAACCGTAAGTTTTATAGCAATTCCCCACCTTCTTTTAATTGCATTAATATGGTCCAAAGAAGAGGAATGAGAATATACTCAAAAATCCTGAGTTAAAATCTGAAGGCTCTCCTTCCTAATGTTTTCTCTCTTCTCCCCAAACACATCTTTGACTTCTAGAATCTTCTGCAATTTGGGTTTCTCTGAAGTCTTTAATCTGACCTTGAACGCTGAAGGCAAGGAGTCTTCATGCCTTTGGGAGATAAAGTCCTCAATTTTATTTTATGTGAGGATATTCTCTGTCTTTTTAAAAGTACTTTCAACAGATCTTTATTTTAGACTCTTCCCTCTCTCTCCACGCTGAGGTCATTAGTGTTTTGGATGAAAGGTTTCCTTGCACGTACGTGTGTTGCGCTTGGATTCATTATTACAGCAAGTAATTCCATTTTCTAAGGAATAAGTGCCACTTCCCCTCGCGGGGTGTTTGCTGATCCCTCTGCTCAGCATACACTATGGTATTTGCAAGTCACGTGTTATCTGTCCTCACGGAGACTGTAGCCTCCCCTGGGCAACAAGATTAAAAATGGGAAGCTACTGAATGGTGACACAAGGCCACATAAGGGAAGCCAACTTGTGCCCTGGGAGTTCCGGGGAGATGGTTCGCTGTGGGCAAAAGCTGCCAGGACAGGTTTTGACATGGAGGCAGGGACACCTCCAGGGGAAAGTCAAAAGGAAAAAATTGGGCCTGTTCTCAGCCCTCCCTCCCTTCGACCCTGAAGATCCTTAGTTCCTCATGAGAAGCAGTGGGCTGGCATGTGGGTGCCACAGGGTTGCACGCAGATGCGCCCCAGTGCCCTTGGGTAAACCTCTCCCCTCTGCGTAGCTCAGGCCCTTGAGAGGAGCGTCAGAGGGAAAAAACAGGTTCCTTGTGAAAAGCCCACAGGTGATAGAAACTGTGAGTGTTACCCAGAAAATAGCTTGCACCGGCTCCCATCCCATCAGGCGACCAGCAGAAATTATCACTGCAATTGCCTCGCTCCCGTTAATAAGACCTCATGTTATTATTTCTGCGCTAGGTCATTTCTCCCACTGCCTTTTAGACTGGAACATTTTACTTTTTGCACTTCGTGTTCATTACTCGGGGAGACTTCAGGCTACAGCGTACAATAAAAAGACCAATTAGAACGTTTCCCACTGTTTTTTTGTTTCTTTGTAATCCAAAAAAAAAAAAAAATCAATCAATACTGTCCTTAGACCCTCCCAGCAAACAAACAGATTTGTGAATAATCTCGGACAAAGCAGCCAAGAAATTCAAAGCAGATGGAGAATCATACAACCATGCAAATTAGTACAGGCCCTGGTCTGGGCAGGATCACGATGTTGGGGGCTGGGAATTAATTTTTAATATAAAACAGAAATAATCACCCACGGCACTCATTTTCTTTTTGTCATGAACCAAGATGGATCTGTTTAAATGAGGACCAGGGGTGCTTTTTCTGAGCTCTGAACACATACAGACCGAGAGCTGAATCTCCCCAGGCTGGCTCCCGTGGCATAAAGTTCATCATGTGGGGCCGTGTACTGTTTACCTCAGGTGAGCTTTCCCTCACAGGTCAGCACGACGCTTCCAAGCTACATCCCAAACTGCTAACATCAACATCAGAACTAAATTATGAGAGCAAATGAGATAAACACGCAAAAATCTAAATTGAAAAATGAAAAAAAAAATCAAACAAAAAGAAGTGTTAAGTTTATCCACTCAACTGTAAGAGTTTAACAAAAAATCCTCAACTTGCAGAAGGATGGAAAGAAAAAAAAGCACTCATCGTCTGTAACTCCAGTCAGGGCCCAAACCAAGGAGCAGACAACGCCTGCGATGTTAAATCATCTGCCCAGCACGGGGGGACTTCACATGTGGCTTAGAGCCTTGAGGAATCGGATCTGGTTAACTTCTGAGTCCCTCACCTAATCAGCAGGGACTAACTTCTACCTTATGGGAGAGGCAGGGCCACCCCATGAAGGGGAGGGTCACGGCTGCTCCAGCTTCTTCTCCTGGTCTTGAAGACCCACACGCTGGGCTTCCTCTACTACCCACACCTGATTGCTCACACCACACACCTGCTCACCAAGGGGGGGCAGGTGAATAAAGGTCCTGATTGGCTTCACCACTGGCCTGTGGGTACTACAGTCGATTCCTTGAGTTTTTAAAATTAAATAATACCATTTACGGAGAGCTTAAGAGATCACACAACATTGAAAAAATCTGTGTCCTCTGCGACAAAAATTGTGTCCTCTCACAATAATTCTGGAAGGTAGACACTATTATTCACAGATCTTTCACAGAAGAGACTGAAGGATATGCTAATAAACACAATGAGGAATGGGCTGGTCAAGATTCAAACCCAACTCTGTGGCTCCACGTGCCGCGCTCTTTGGGGTTGTGAGTTCTTTGAGATCGGGGGTCATTCTGTTTCACCCTCTGGAAGATGTTGGAGGCAGGCTCTGGGCTTCATCTGACGCATGGTAAAGTGGAAACAGTATGTGCCCTGGGCAGAGAGCTGGGTCCTGATTCTGGCTCTGCCGCTTGCTAGCTGGAAAGCCTTAAGCAAATTACCGCCCACTGTGAGCTCCTCAGTCTTCTCCTCTGTGAAATGGGATGGAAATCCACCTCACGGTGCTGTTGTGAGGATTGAATGAAATAACTTCTGTACAGGAGGCACCTAATAGACACCAGTTTCCTTCCATGCAACCCCTTCACCTCCCCTGCCCAGGACCAAGAGATTGAAAACCAATCCCAGTACCTGGTTTGCATACATTACGCGTTTATATGCACAACTTCAGGTTAAGATGAACATCAACAGCACTGAAGCGAGGAGATTTCCAAAGGGGTGGGTGTGCCAGGTGTAATGAGAGTAGAGACAGAGGACTGTGGGAGCGCTGGGGGTGGGGGGGGGTCAGCTTTAGGTTCTGGCCTCTATAGAGACAGAGATCCTCCACACGTGGGGCCCATGGTGCCCCAGGGCCTCGTTTCTGATATCCTCAGAGCTGGTGCCTTTCTTTTTTTTTTTTTTTTTAAGATTTTATTTATTTATTTGAGAGTAAGAGAATGAGAGAGAGAAAGCACATGAGATGGGGGAGGGTCAGAGGGAGAAGCAGACTCCCTGCTGAGCAGGGAGGCCCAATGCGGGACTCGATCCAGGGACTCCAGGATCATGACCTGAGCCGAAGGCAAGCCGCTTAACCAACTGAGCCACCCAGGCGCCTGAGCTGGTGCCTTCCTAACACCGACTCGGCTCTCACGGACTGGGGGTGCTACATCCCTCTGTGCTCCCTCCACCTGTCTCTCCTCGAGCTTTATGCTGTACTATTTTTCTGTCGTCTCACACCACGTTGCGAGGGAGGGAGAAAATGTACAAATCAAACGGTCAAATGGGGTTACTTGTGAACAACTTTTGGCAGAGCCCAGATGAGGGGCATGGAAAATTCTGGAAAGTGGAGAGCAGCAAGAGGTAAAAAAATTAATGGCTGGTGTGAACTGCAACAAAAACTCTCATGACTCCAGGGGCCCAGGTGGGGGGAGGGGAGGTCATGGGCAACACTGACAACTTTTCGCCGGATGGGACAAAGGGGAATCCCAACCCTCTGAGCAGAGGTCTGCCAGGTGGGCGGGGAAGAGAACCGGGATCCTGTTGAGGAGACTCAGCTCCGCGATTGCTGTGAGACCATCGAAGTGGCTCCACCACCCGGGTTCCTCGTCGATGGAATGTGGCGGTTGGACTGGGCTGGCTTTGGAATCAGACAAACCTAGGCTCAGTCAGGCTCCCCAACTTACTTGTTATGCAACTTTGGGCAAGTTTCTTTGTGTCTCTAGTCTCCACTGCTCTCATCTGTCGGATGGGGATGAGAGACCAGGTCTCCAGAAGCTGGCAGAGGATTAAGGGAGGGGGTATTTAAACACATACCCTCTTGCACAGTGACAGGTCCGAGAAGCTCACAGTCCAGCAGCTGCTTGCTCAGTAAATACCAGTCTCTTTCCTCACTTCTACCTCTAAGTTGCTGTAAACTTATGTATTGACAGTGCAACCCATTAAATCAATTTCCAATTATCTTCCCTGGCTACCCTAATCCTCAATTAGCAGGGCACTGACGGTGCCCTATGCTGAAGCGGCAAATGGACAACTCAATTTGGACAAGATGGAGACAGATGTGGGCAGGATGGTGGAGGACAAAGGACTCACCACTGGGAGGCAGCGGACCTGGGTTTGATTTCTACCCGACTTGGTCACGAGCTATAAAACATACGACTGTGATCAAAAATTTCTTAGTTATTTCTGTGCTTCGGGGTTCTTATCTGTTACATGGGAGTAACCATACACTGGACAGGGAAGTGCAATTGGAATATTAGTGGCCAATTGCAGGCTATGATTCCTGGTGACCGATTTGAAAAACTGCCCAATGATTTGAGTTGGGAATTGTAGTTCAAATGTTCTGAGAGCTGTACCTAGTGCCCCTTGGCAGTCAAACAAACCCTAATCTCCAAAACTGAATGACTATTATGTAGATTGTTGATGTATTCCCCAAAAGAGCTGAGTTGGTTTTTCTTTGCAATCGCCAAATCCCTCCGTGACCCATTGGAATCACCAACCACTGGCAGCCTGCTCAATACGTGAAAAACAATACGATAAACCACCCTCTTATTTTAACAGCTAGCACAGGGCAGGGCAGGAGGAACCCCCACCCACGCTCGTTCTGAACACACAACGTGTTGCAACCGATGTGAAAACAAGATAAGGAGAACCGTCTGTCAATAGTCTCGGGCCTTCCCTAGAGTGGGGCCGTTTTCTGTGTATTCTGCACAGATGGGAGCCAGAGGCCACGCGGTCACCTGCAATGCTGTCCTGATACATGGCCCAAGTTCAGATACATGGCCAGCTCACTCATTCTCGCCTTCCACTCTCTTTTGAAGTATATATGTAGTAGCATAGTGCCCTGTAGAAATCATCCTTAAGGTTAAAATCCTACCTGCTGAGAACTGAGGAATTAAAGGCTGGTTGGCCATCGAGTTGGGAACCACATGCTCAACGTGTCTGTGTAGTCACTTCTCAAGAGCTCTATCCTATGAGAAGCCCCAAGTGAGGTCTTTGAAAACTTCATTTTATTTATTTATTTTTATATATACAGTGAAATATGTTTCATATGTTCTGAACAGCTGGTCATGCAATTAGCTTTATTTCATTATAGACACTGAACCAGGTTACCTTTCCTTTTTCTACCCCCACCCCCACGCCCCAAGCTTGAAAACTTCATTTTAAACCCGCTTTGACCTGGCTCGGCCGCAGGCCCTGATGCGCTGGGGAAAAAGTGCCACAAGGCAGTTCTTTTCTGTTTTCTCCTGAGCATCATGAGACCTCCAGGGAGAGAGGCACGGCGAAGATAAGGGTCCAAACAACATAGCCAAGGGCGAAGAGGACCATAATGCATAAAACATGACATACATAAATGCTTCTGAGTCGTGAAAAAAAAATTTTTTAGAGGAACAAGAAAGAAACCACAAGGTCTCTTAGAGCTGCTGAAATGGCTTATCAGCATCCACCACCTCTGGGTGTCATCTCTCTGAGAACATGGGATCCAAGGAGACAGTCCCTGAACATCATCACCACACAGAGCCGGGAGGACTGGACGTGTTTGCGGAGGAGGACCAGGATGCACCTGCTCTCTGGCCTGCTGGCCCTAGTTCAGGGACGCCTGTCCATCTGCAGGCTCCTGTCAGATAGGCCCAGAGCTTCCAGTTCCTTCCAGGCACCCACGCAACTGAGTGATGACTGGAATGGAAGGAATAAATGCAAGTTTTCTATTTTAACGCGGATCATTGTGAATGGCATGCCCTGGGGTACCCAAAACTGAGCCCGTGCAAAGTGCCAAGCTCTATGCTAGGAGCTGGGACCTCAAAGCTAATGACACACTTAACTTTGGCATCCAAGGAGCTCCCATCCAAACAAGTCTCTTTTAGTGATTCTTCGTCCCCTGTGCTTACTTACAGTGGCTTTCCGTTGGCCACAGCAGTGCGTGCTAGGCCTTGGCCACTTACCTATCAACTTGTTAGTTTTGCTAGATCTGCATCTGCACTCTACTCTATTTACGTAATTTTTCTCAAAAATAACTCATTAACTCAAATACATTTTAAAGAAAATTTCACATGACCTCCATGAAGAGAAAACAAGTCCTACTTGCCATATACAGAAAATATCCGCTGATTAAAAAAATGAAAACAAAAACCAGGAAACACAATATTTTTACTAAATCCCCGTTGCACACTCTTGCCTGCCAGCGCTCTGAGCATAAGGCCAAGAGCTCCCTGTTAGAAAGATGAACCAGTATTTGACGCACTGGCTCGGCACCGAGACTCTCCCCACAACCTTGTAATCAGAATCAAAAAAGGAATCATTGCTCACCATGTGATTCACTGTTTCTTAAAGTTATGTCTGCATATCACCCCAATCAGACCTCATGGTCCACGCATACCATCTGTGCTTCCTAATCCGCCTCAGGATTGGGGCTCTACCGTTGCATCCCCAGAGCCTCGGGCACCATGCAGGAACACTGTGGGCCCCGCACACATATTTGTCAAATGAATCAATGCATGCATCTTAGCCGTCTTTATTCCAGCCATACCTATTGGCCTGTTTGCCCTCCAGTGACCCACGCCCCCTCACAAACCTCCACGTCCTTTTCCATTTTGTGCCCTTTATGGAATGTTTTTCCTTCTCCTCCACTTTCCACCAACTGATTAACTCTCTCCTCTCCTAGTCTTTGGCCATGTCATCATCCCTTTGTGGTTTTTCCTTACAACGTTGGGTCGAGAATAGAAATCTTTTTCAGTAGGCGCATTATATGAGTCCCATGATGATTGGGATTATCACATGGTAATCCCTAAATGCTTTTCTTTCTCTCCCTATCAGTCTCTACTTGCTGAGGGGGGGCAATGTGTCTCCTACCTCTGGTGCTGAATAAAAGCCTATTATCAGGCTCTTTCCCTTTCCCTGTGTGCTCTTGGTGTACCAGACAAACCCTGCCTCTCCCTTCTCAGAGTCATTGTGCAGAAGGTGTCTTTGCCTGGAATGTCTTCACCAACATGCGAACTCCCTCCACGCTCCTGCTCTGAGGAGGCCTGTTCCCCAAGCCAGCTGTGACCTTCCTTCCCCGCTGTGCCCACAATACCTCCTTGTATCCCTTTCACTGTAGGATTAACCCCTGGTCAGTGCAATTCTGTGTTTCTGTATGGTTTGGTTAAGCTATGAGCTTCTTGTTTCTGTATCCCCAAGGCCTAGCGAGTGACTGGCATAAAGTGAGTAATCACTAAATACCTTCAGAAGGAATCAATGTCTAGTACAAAAATATTTTTCTATTCGCCTCTCCTCTTACCAATTTCAAAACTCCCTAAAGTCCCAGGCAGTAAAAGCGTAACAATATTAAACTTATTGCTGACATTATAGAGTGCTTACTATTTGCCAGGTACTTTATAAGCATTCTCTCACTTAATTATCCCCACAGCCCTGTGAGGTTGGTACTTCTGTTGATGCCAATTTGCAGGTGAGGAAATCTGGGCTTAGGGAAATTAAGTCACTTGTCCCCGGTTACATAAGTGACACAGCCAAGGAATGGACCCAGGCCGGAAAATCTCCAATGTTCTTAACTACCAGCCTGGCCCCGACTGTGACCTTATTCTGCCTGACCTACTGCCCTCCTTCATGGTCAGAAGCCAAATCCTGGGCAGATGGACATGCACCTGCTGAAGGGTCACTTTGACGGTGCCCTTTGGGAGTACAATTAAGCTACCAGGCATGGCCGCTCCCATGGCACAAGGCCTTGCCACAAAACAGCCACCGTGGCCTCTTGCCTGAGCTGTGGGACTTGGCAAAAATCACCAGCTCCACACTCACAAGCAGAAGGCCAATCAAGGCAGCCTTTTCATTGATTCTAGAGGTGTCTCTTTTTCTTTTGTAAAATAATCCACAATTTGACATTTAGGGATTTTCCTGCAAATGGCAGTGGCTAGCACAATAAGAGATGAACTGCTATCTTTGAAATCTCACCAAAACACTTTCCTTTTTAGAGAGAGAGAGAGCGCGAGAGAGAGCGGGCTGTGGGTGGGGCAGAGGGAGAGGGAGAGAAAGAATCTTAAGCAGGTTCCATGCCCAGTGCAGAGCCCGACATGGGGCTAGATCTCACGACCCTGAGATCATGACCTGAGCAGAAATCAAGAGTCAAACGCTTGACTGACTGAGCCTCCCAGGTGCCCCCAAAAATACGCTTTAAAGATTTTAAACTTTAAATTGACTGAGGAGCTAAGTGGGAGTCCAGCAGCACCCGAGGGGGAGGAACAGTCTTGGCACCGTTTTTATAATTGCATTCTCTCCACACGAGAAGGCTGCAGCTGGTCTTTCTTCACCCACAGTCCTGTGTCAAAAACCGTCTGAGGTAACAAAGGCTGGCTTCCCCCAGTTTGAGAAATGCTGCTTGGCTGCGGAAGTTTCTGTGCAGAACACAGTGACTCTTAAAAAACCAGCTTCAAACACGATATGAAATTTAGGAGGTGGAAGAAAAATAAGAGCCACCTTATAAAAGTTCCTTCCTGCTTCTTGATGATGTTACCAGATTGTCTGTAGGAAAGGTCCAGCACAGGCGTAGGGCAGAGCACACAGCCATGTGGTTTCAGTTTTCCAGGGATGAACCTCTCAGGAGAAACACTCGTTTTGGAAAGAGAGGCACGCCTATCTGGACAGCCAGTTAACCGTGACCTCTAATCCTGGGTTCCTTTTCTTTTGCTGGGAATAAGCAGGGTCCAGGGAGAGGCCAGGGGAGGGCTCCGGAAGACCTGGGGTTTGGTTCTGGCTTTGCCACTTACTTCTTTTATGACTTGAACAGATCATTTAAGCACTCTGGGCTTCATCCTTTCCCAGAAGTGAAGGGATTGGGCCCAACTATCAAGAAGTTTCCTTTCAGCTCTGGAATTCTCTGCCGTGCTGGAGAGGACACGTGTGACCCACTCTAAGGTGAATCCTCTTCTAGCAGTAGCGATAATTAGGGAGGGATGGCTTTCTGTGGCTCTCACTGGCTCTCGTGGGTGTATATTTAAACCTGAGCGGCCACTGGGCCCTGCAAAGTGTCGGTGGATTAGGAGTACCGGTCTCAGCCAGGGATGCTGGGGCCCGGGGCAGTCTGACTGCCATGGGGGTGACCCTCCACTTGGGGGTCAATGGCTGCCTTACCTGATCGGCTTGAGCCATGGCTGAGCCGATATATCACAGAGGCTTCCTGTTCCACCTGCTCTTCTTCCTGATGACCTTCAGAGAGGCTAACACAAACCACAGGGCCCTCAGAAACCTTGAGAGTGTAATTCTACTTTTGGGCACTTAAGAAAATAATCAGATGAAAAGTAAGCTAGTCACAAGAGCTACCATTTATGGAGAGCTAACTGTGTGCAAGGCACTCTGCTAAGTACCTTATGTGTATTATTCTATATAATCCTCGTGACAGGACTTTGAAATGGGTATTATTACCTCCATTTTACAAAAGATGAAACTAATGCCCTTAATCTCACTCTGCTCTTCAGGACACAAAAATTTATGCGTGAGAACGTTCATTGCAACAAAATGGCCCAGATCTCCAAAAACAGGGAATTGCTTAAATGGTATTTTCATCTAATGGCATGCTAGAAATGCATGAGAAATCGTGTTAGAATAATTAGTGACATAGAAAAATATTCACAACAAATTGCTAGGTAAGAATCCCGTCAATTTATATGTAATTATAGATAACATATATACTATGGTATTTGTTCTTTGTATGTTTCTTCTTTGTGTGTCCAAAATGTACACAGTACGCACATACCACTTTTTAAATCGTGGGGCTTTTTGAAGGCCCATCAGATATAACCAAGAGCCCATCCCCATCCCACTTAGTGTCCAGATCCTGGAGAAGGTGCTCTCTAATAGATTCAGTTTTTAGACAATGGACGTCTCCCCAGTCAGAACCAAGAGGTCCCCTCAGCCGTTCCTCTTATTGCTGAGACGTAGAGCACATGAGTGAGGGATTGAGAGAGAACTGAAGGCAGATGAACACTTCTCTCTCAATAGCTGTGGCTCCTGCCATCCCAACTGGCCCCGATCACTATGCCCTAAAGAAGTTAAGCAGAGACTCCAAAATGAGCCCACCTAATAAAACAAAACAAAATGCACAAACACTATCTCTGCTCCATTATTATTATTCTGATCATCATTAGTAGTAGTAGTTACTGAGATGAGGCATTAGTGTCTGGACAGGGAGATGAGACAGTACAGAGTTAGCTTCATGGCTGGGAAAATTCTCTCAGCTTGGAGTCCTGGGAGCACCAGGAGCGTGCGTGGTCGCGGAGAAGTGGCAAGACTCTGAGGTGTCGGGGGAAAGAATGTGGGCCTTGGCTTCAGGCTGACAGGAGTTGGAACCTTGATCTCATTTACCAGCTGAGTGACACTGGGCAAATTGTTAACTTTCTCATCTGTGAAATGGGTTTAAAGGGGCCGTCGAAAGGAATAAAGATAGCATGTAAAAAACACGGCATAGCAGGGGACATGCAATTGGCTTGATCTCTCTCTCCCAGCCCCTCCTCATCCATCCTTTCCCCAGGACAACACACCTGTTCTCCACCATTCTCAAGTTCTAAAATCTTCCCTCTGGTGGTAGCGTAGCACAAAACCTCCCGCTTGAAACCCGGTGCTGGGGCACCTGGGTGGCTCAGTCGGTTGAGTGTCTGCCTTCGGCTCAGGTCATGATCTCAGGGTCCTGGGATCGAGCCCTGCATCAGGCTCCCTGCTCAGTGGGGAGTCTGCTTCTCCCTCTGCTCCCCGCTCATGCTGGCCCATCTCACTCGTGCTCTCTGTCGCTATCTTTGTCTCCCTCTCTCTCTCAAATAAATAAATAAAATCTTAAAAAAAAAAAAAAAAAGAAATCCAGTGTTATGAGGGGCTGTCTCAAATAGAAGATTTGAGTCAAAGGGCCAAGTCATGCAATTAGCCATCCCCACCAAATGGGACTTGGGCAGGATCCCGTGGATGGCCCATTGCCATCTTAAGCATACCTGGAGATGTCATGGTCTCATCATGTTTATTAGACCCTCCTAAAGCATCTCAGGTGATGGCATCAAAATCATCTACCATTTGTGTGGCTTCGGAGAAACTTCCAACTTCTCATCTTTATCGTTCTTCACCTCCCTGGAGGTGAAGAAAAACAGGAAACAGCTTCATTTTGGGAAAAAACAGAGCTCACTCAGAGATTGCCTGGCTTGTCTGAGATCACTTGGCATGTGACAGCAGAGGTGGGGGAAGAAGGGGACCTAGGGGAAGGGTGGAAGTCAATACCTGGGTTAGTTATCCCCATGAGGACAGGGAGAGGAAGCGGAATATTCGACCCTCTATTCTCCCCTCAAGTCCACCACCCCGAGCTCTGTTCCTGTGCCCAGATGGCCTTTCCTCCAAGGCCACATTCTTTCCCTACGCCTCATGACCAAGAGCCTACTCTGCCTGCACAAATGTAGCCCCCAAATATGCTTTATAGTCATTTTCCTAACCTTTAAGACATCAGCACTGTTTCACGCCTTCTTGTAAATCTGCCACCGCACAGCCCATAGCATCCCAAAGTACCAGCTGCAAGAAACAGGGCCACCAGCTCCGAGCCCCACCACAGGGCTCTGCCCTTCCTCACAGAACTGGATGTGAGTCTTGTTGTGTCTACACCAGGCCACACGCTAACCAGTTTTCTGCATACTCTTCCTTTGTGGGCATTTGTCTCTGACTTGACCTCACTCAGCCTGATGGAGACAAGGTCTACTTCTCCTGGAACCACTTAGGCTTCTGCTGGCAGACATTCTGCTGGGCACTTAAGCAGCCCCCAAATATTGTGTTCCCCTAAAAACTCTAAACCACTTAAGGCTGAAGATGGATTCAGATTCCCCCAGAGGGCCTTCTGAGTGGCCTGGGATGAAAGCTGTTTTATGTCGGTCTTTATTTTCCACGAGCAGAGAAAGGAGATGCGCCTGATGGTCTGGTGGGGTTGTACAGGAGAGTGTGGTGTGGACTTAGGCAGGGGGCAGGCCTGGTTTACAGGCTGCCTCACTCTTCCCTGCCTCGGTGACCTTATGCACTCAGCCTCTCAGAGCCTTGGATTCCTCATCCATTCATGGTGGTGACAGTACCTGTTCTGCCCTCACCTTAACACAGAAATGCCTTGTAAACTCTAATGTGCTGGAACAGTGAGAGGTGCCATCATGATCACGGAGATGTTTCTGCTTATCACATTTTACGTTTCGTGAGTCCGTTTCCGCCTGCACACTGGAGAACTCACACGTGGAAACGTCCAGAGGGAAAGACCACCCCGGGGAGAAAAGCAGGAAATAGGCAAAGATGGACACATTGATGGATTGTACGATACTCCGGCGCACATGCTCTGGTGGACTCTTGTGGAAAACAGTAGGATCAGAGTGAGGAGGGAGGCAGTCAAGATCTTTGCTCGCAGGAAGCTACTACGTTCTGGCAGGAGAGTAGGCAGAGAATAAGCAAGCAAGCAAACAAGATCAAGATAAGGGATCCTGCCACTGCAGGCACAAGGGAGCTTTCACCTTCCTCAACTTCTCATTCAGAGGCCACAGGAATGTTGGCAGCAAATGTTAATCCTTGACCTCGCCAGGACAAGATGAGCAGTTTCAGATCAGGACACATGAGGATGTGCTGGTTCTTTATATTTTTGGCACAGTGACAACACGATGAAATGTTGATGAGACACAAAAGTTAAGGCATGAGAGCGGCCCCTGGGTGGCTCAGTCCTTAAGCATCTGCCTTCGGCTCAGGTCATGGTCCCAGGGTCCTGGGATCGAGTCCCACATCGGGCTCCCTGCTCAGTGGGGAGTCTTCTCCTCCCTGTGCCTCTCCCTCTTCCTCCCACCCCAGCTCTTGTGCTTTGTGTTCCTTCTCTCTCTCTCAAATAAATAAGTAAAATCTTAAAAAAAAAAAAAAAGTTAAGGCATGAGAGATCTGGACAAATGATTTTCCAGTTATTCGAGGATTTCTAGTCTCGGCTTGCAATCCTTGTTTGAAATCTTTAAAAAGGAATACAGGCCTGCATCCCTTCACTTCCTCTCCATTGTTGCACATCTAGGAAACTGCACCAAATACTTTCAGTTCTAAAATTGTTGTCTCTCATCCTTCATAATATGTCACCTCCTCAGGGAAGCTTCACATCACCCAGTGAGACGAACCTCCCCCTTCTCCGAAGCTCTGGCATCTAGAACTCCACCCAGCACTTCCATGATATACCATCACCCCTGACTTGTTGGTTTGTCCCTCACTAGAGAAAAAGCATCCCTGGCCGGGGCTATGCTCCGTTTGATTCTGAAGCGCCAACACCTACTGTCATGAAGGACACATAGTAGGTACTCAATAAACGCTTGTTCACAAGATCACGTCTCATTGGCCAATCTTGTAACCACAGGACACACTTCGCCAGTTGGTTTAATAAGACAAACACCCCATTTTACATTATTCTTCAGTGACTTTCCCATTTCTCCTATAAGGACTTGTGTTGTATCTGGTGTCTTACCAAGAGTTCCTGGTCAGGTGAGGTTTTGATCCAAATGAAATCTACATAAAAACTGATCATTCCTTTATCGTGATGAGCAAGGAGTAATGTAGAGAATTATTGAATCACTATATTGTACACCTGGTATTAATATAACTGTATGCTCATTATATCACAATTTGAAAAAAATCAATAGTCCCCACTTGATCTAACTACCAGTTTGTAAGAACTACCAGAAAAAGATGTTCCATGACATCCTGGGGCTGCCATCAGCATAATCCAGACTATGGGAAACTACAGGCACATGACCTAGTTTTGTCAACCAAAAAATTACAAATAAAAAATAAGAGAAGGGTGGGAAAAGAAAGGAGCCACACTAAGAGGCGTACATGTCTGTTCAGGTATGGACCTCATTTGAATCCTCGTTCACACAAAAAAATTATTATTTTTTTTTTTAAGATTTTATGTATTTATTTGACAGAGACAGCAAGAGCAGGAACACAAGCAGGGGGAGTGGGAGAGGGAGAAGCAGGCTTCCCGCTGAGCAGGGAGCCTGATGTGGGACTCGATCCCAGGACTCTGGGATCATGACCTGAGCCGAAGGCAGCTGCTTAACGACTGAGCCACCCAGGCGCCCTCACACAAAAAAATTATTAAAAAAAAAAAACTACAAAGGGACACCTGGGTGGCTGAGTCAGTTAAGCGACTACCTTCAGCCCAGGTCATGATCCCAGGGTCCTGAGATCGAGCCCCGTATTGGGCTCCCTGCTCAGTGGGGAGCCTGCTTCTCCTTCTCCTGCTTCCCCTGCTTTTGCGTGCTCTCTCTCTCTGTGTCAAATAAATAAATAAAATCTTTAAAAAACAAAACAACAACAAAAAAAACCCCATAACTATAAGGCAATAGATGGTATGTGATCACTGACTACATACTTGATACTACATAATTATTTTTCAGGTGTGATAATGACCCTGTGGTTATATTTTAAAAAGAGTTATAATCTTTAAGAGATACATCCAGATGAAATGGTACGATATCTAGGAATTAATTTTTTAAACCTGGAGTAGAAGACTGGGCAGGAAGTGCACGGTATAGATGCTTTAAGAGCAAAGTAGGAAGTGCTCAATACATTTGCTTTCATTATACTGTTCTTGCTACTTTTATAAAAGTTTGAAAATTTCCATTAAATAAAAAAAAATCAGTAGTTTATAAAAGTTTTGATCCCTACAGGATGACTCTGATGAAGTCTATGGAGCAGGCTCCCTATGACAATGCTGCCCAGACTGGGTTGTGGCCCTTCCTGAAGGGGGAGGGGCGAGCTGTAGGCAGCAGGGCTATTCCTCCAGTCCTGCTGGGAGAGAATGGGAGGAGAGCTGATCCCTGGAGACCCGATCACCATCTCCCTCAGAGAGGCTCCCGGTTAGATAGAGATGTATATCTCAGACTCCGGGAACCAATGGAGGGAGAAAGAAGTATTTCTCAACTTCTCATATGGAAAAATAAATGCTCAGGAAAGGCAAACTGGACAGAACATGGAATTTGGAGTCAGAAGGTTTAGAGTCCCTCCTTGCCCCACACCTGGGATCAGTGAACTTCTCAGGGCCTCAGTGTTCTCATCTATAAAATGGGAATATGGTTCCCATCCCTGTTAGAGAACTGGTGTGCAGATAAGATGGGATCTCATATGGGGAGGTGAGAGGCAGCATGAAGCGGTGGGTCGGACACTTGGGTCTAAACCATGGCTCCACTGTACCATCCACACAGTCAAGTACTAAATAAATGAACGCTGTTAAAATTAATTATTTACGAAAAAGTAATTTGTTCAAGGCCTCAAAGTGAGTCAGCAGGGTACTACTTGAGGAGGAGGATTTGCACTCCGCTGTCTTACCCACTAACCTTTGGGCTTCCCTTATGCCTCCGTCTGGGCAGCTGATTCACAACCGGTCGCTTTTTGCACAGGGCAGGAAAGACGGAGACGGGGAGACGGGCCATTCCTGTTCTGACAGCTGGGCCACCCCAGGTGGCAGCGATGAATCAGCCTTGCTTCTGCCACACTCAGCACACAAGGCTTCTCAAGCAGAAGCAGAGCATCCGGGATGCTCTGACCCAGCGGTGGTTGCATGATGGCAACAGATGACTGTCTCTTTATGCCCCCGTCCCCCGCAGCACTCAGCAACCTCACCAGTTTCTCCAGCTTCTGGGTAGAAGCGCATTTTTTTACAACCGCAGGGATCAAGCTTGCAAGAGGGACATGCGTGGGCATGCGTGCACGTGCATGTGTAAGTGTATGTGTGTGCAGGTGTTGGAGGATGCATATAAACCCATGCCTATTACAATGGCTGATAAGACCCTCACTTTCCCACTTTCCTGGGCCCCACTTTACTTAGAGGTGTGCTCAGTCATGATCCCAGAGGACCTCGCTGCACACATGGTTTCAGAGTGGAGTCTTCAGTTTGAGTGATCCAAGACCTATATTCTAAATCTCATCTTTGTCTGTCTAAAGTACAAGAGGTACAAGGAGGCAAGAGCTCCATTTCCTTTTTGTGAGTGACTTTCTGTTGGATCGAGGAGTCGGGCTGGGCAAAGAGAAGGGTGATAGCTGGGGATATGTATTTATGGATGTGGAATTTATTGGTGGATTAAAAAAGATTTATAATGTCTTGGATTTTGCAATAAGAATCTTTTAGGCTTGCTCCAGGTTTGTGTAAGAAAACAGGTGGGGCACTCGGTTCATTCACTCTATTATGCTTGTAAATAATGACTGTAATGAACAACCCATTAATTACCATGAATGAACAAGTTTGAAATAAAAACAAATAGGTATATATGAACTAATTTCTAGTCAAACGTCATTTCTTATGGAGTAGCACCTACTTTAACTTTTATTTTGCTAAATTAGAAAAAAAAAAAAGAGCCTCAATATCTCATTTTGGGTATTGAAAAGCCTTGGATCTTGCTCTGCAGAATACCTTTTCCCAGGACAGGCTGCTCACAGCATTTGGCTTTGACATTAAAAAGCCTGCAATGAATTGTTTGTAATTTATCAGAAAGAAAAAGGTAATCTGCCTTTTAAGCTTTGCTTATTCTGCTTATGTTATGGAAAGAAGATAAGGCTCTAGTTCTCCTTTCAAACTGGTTATACATGGAGTAGAGGACAAGCATTTGCTTGGAGGTAAGCAGGCCTGTGTTTGAGCCCTAACCAGTGAGTAGCTGTGTTACCTTGAGAAAGTCATTTTCCCACTTGGGCTCCATTTCCTCATCTGAAAATAAGGATTTCCATGTCATTCCCAGCTCACTGGATTTTCGCAATAAAGCGTAAAGGTCAAGAGGTATTATGTGAAAGCTGAGGATCTGAATCCTACAGATCAGGGGTCAGCAAACTATAGCCCATGGTCAAATCCAGTCTGCCGCCTACTTTACATAGAACCCACAAGCAAAAAATGGGCTTTACATTTTTAAACGATTGTAAAAAACCAAAACCAAAAGAATATTGTTGTGACAGGTGAAAATGACATGAAGTTCAAATCTCAGTGTCCATAAAGTTTTATTGGAACACAGCCATGCTCATTGGTTTACATATCATCTGCCTGCTTTTGCAGGATGGCCATGAAGTTAAGTCATTGCCACAGAGACCCTGTGGCCTGTAGAGCTGAAAATATTCATTCTCTGGCTCTTTATCAAGTTTGCTGACCCTTACCATAGATCAGTAGGTCTCCAGCTTTAATGTACATACAGATTACCTAGGGATCTTATTAAAATGTAGTTTCTAATTTAGCAGGTTTGGGGTGGAGCAGAGGCTCTGCATTTCTAACAAGCTCCGGGTGCTGCCTGAGCTGCTCGTCTGGGGACCCCATTTTGAGTGGCAAGGCTAGGCTCGATCAGACGGATCTGGGGACGCCATGATTCGCTCAGTATCCTTTGGGGCTTTCCAGAGCCTTCAAAATAAACTCAGACTTACTACTACGTGATTCTTGCCAGTCTGTCCAGTTTTGTTACCACTCCCCCACCCCATGCCTCTCACACACATACCTGAAAACACACTCCCACGCGTACACACATGTGCCTTCTGCTCCCCGATGTACCAGGCTTTCTCATTCACACGCCTATGCACACCCTGGTCTTTCTGCCTAGAACATTTTCTCGTCTCCCCACCCTTCCACCCTGGACATGGCCAATTGTCCAGCTTCTTGTCCTTCATGCTTCAGCTTAAGTGGCACCTCCTTTGAGAGGAGCCTTCCCGGATTTCCTGAGGCTGAGTTAAGTGGCCCTGTAGTGAGGTCCCTTGGTACCTCATCTCCCTCTTCACAGCCTGAATCACATGCCGTGGGACCTGGGTCCTTAAAGCAGAGGTCATCTCACATATTCCCGCTTGTCCACGAACCAAGCCCAATTCTTGGCACATGGCAGGGGTATAACGTGTGTAACGTGGAATGGAACAACAGAAACGTCCGGGATCACCCAGCAAATCAAAGTGGAGAGCACAGACTACAGCCTCTCCTGTCTGAATCCTGGTGTGGTGTTTTCTTTTCCCCAAGCCATGCCTCAGAAATCGATGCCCTCTGTTGCAACTGATGGAGGAGTTCAATTTATAGTGTTTCAGAGAGACAGAAATTCAGCCAGTGCTCTGAAACCCTTAGAGCCTTTGGGAATAGCCAGCCTCTTCCCGGGGCTCGCCATTCTGTGGAGTACAGAGAACTTCTGAGCCCAAGGAGCAGCTCCTGAAAACACACCCCCCAGAATGCAGCACTGGTCCCGGCAGCAGGACCAGCAGGCTCGGCACCGAGATGGGGAGTCCATCGTCCTGGGCCTGACTCGTGCACAGTGCTGATGAGCGCTCTGTGAGAAGGCCTGGGAAACACATCCTGAGGCTGCAGGCATCAGCCCTTCTCATTTCTTGTGGCTTCGATTTCCTTACTGATTACCCGAAGCCTGAGGAATGTGGATCAGCCAGACAGACTGCAGGCTGAGGGCAGCCACAGTGGCAAGAAGAGGAGGGAGCAGCAACCCCTCCGTCAGCCCAGTTAGTTGAGAGGCCTGGGGAAGGATGACGGGGGAGGACGGGATGGTGTGGAGGGCACGGGAACCCACCCTGGGTGCGCCCCCACCTGCTCAGGAGGGCATCTTCCCCACCCCTCCTCCGCCTGCCCTAAAATTCCCATCCCCAAATCCCCAGAGCTATTCTCTCCAGAAGGTCATTGAGAGTTGCTATGGACTGAATGGAATTGTGCCTCCCCCCACCCCCAAATTCATATGTTGAAGCCCTACCCCCTAACATGATGGTACCTGAAAATGGGGCCTTCGCAAGGCCATGAGGGTGAGAGAAACTCACGAAGGTGGAGCAGAGATCGGAGAGGGTTCTTTCCTACCAGCAGATGCACTTCTCCCCCCACAAGCACCCACCCGGGAAAGGCCGTGTAAAGACACAGTGAGAACGGAGCCGTCTGCAAACCAGGAAGATGGTCCTCGCCACAACCCTACCCCTGCCAGACCTTGATCTTAGACTTCCAGCCTCCACAACGGTGTGAGAGTGACGGAGGTTTAACTGGCCAGCCCGCGGCACTGCGACCCGGCAGCCCGAGCCGACTACACCGCAGCCTTCCTTCACAGGGAATCTGATCAAGCTGGGTTTCCTCCAACGAACCTTCATTAGGCTCATGAAGGCAGCAGGGACCAGTCCCGTTTTGCTTGTCATTGTCTCCAAAGCACGTAGTACAGGGCGCAGAAATAATAAATGTCACTGAAGGGACAAACGTACTGAGTGCTCACTAGATACTAGGCACCATGCAACGTGCTAGGGAAACAGGAGGAACGAAGACACCCATCACTCCAAGGAGACACTCTAGTCTGGGAGAGGGGTAAACCAACGATGATGTGATAGGCAAAGTGCTCCAACAGAGGCATGGGATGGGGTGCATCCAACGTGCTGGGGCCGCGCACACAGATGCGCCTGCGCACACGTACACACAAGGCCATGTGCTCGCACTCGTTCTGCTTCACGACGCGAGTGGGGAGAGCCTGGCCCAGACGTGAGAAACGGGTAATGCAATCTGAGAAATTTTCTCAAAGGGCAACATATGTGAAAAGGACGTTTATGATTTCACTTGAGAGAAAAGTGCACACAGGAAGAAGGCACTTGTTGATTCATCGATTAACAAACTTGAGCAAGCCCCAGGGGTGTTAAAATTGTGGGAACTGGAGCCGTCAAAGATAGCTGGGTGGTACAGAGAGTACTGGGGCAGAGAGGAAGGTGAGGGCGAGGGGGCTGGAAAGACAGGCAGCAATCTGATGGTGATCACCTCCTGACTGATACTGAAGTGGATACCTGCAAACACAGAGCAGGGAGCCAAAGGAAGAGAAGCAGAAGACATTTCAGCAGGGGATGAATGTTTGTTGGTATCTTGAATGGTTAAAATGAAATCTTCAAAGGGTCTTGGTGGGGGCTGTAGAAAGGGAAAGGCTCCAAAAACAGACTAACCTGGGGATGTTGGTGCAGTCACTTACTGCAGTTGGAAAAAGCCTTTAATTGATCTGTCTGGCTTTTCTCATTGGTAAAATGGAAACACTACTTACTAATCCCCTCAGGATGGACAAAAGTGTAAAACACACATACACACACATACACACACACATACACACACATACACACACATACACACACACATACACATACACACACACACAGCAGGTTCACAACAAAAGTAAGATCTTACTAGCTGTCTCTAATTAAGAAGCTCAAAAAAAAAAAACAAAAAAACAAAAAACAGTTCCAAACACCCTGCAGTTTCAAGAGGGTCCTTTGAAAACTTGGAAGAAAGCCGGCTGTCCTGGCAGCAGGTCATACCTCTGTTTGGTGATTCTCCACTGCTTCTGTATCTGTCTGCCCCTCTTCTCATCTGAGGGATTCTCAGGGGCCAGGAATGCATCCTGTTTGTCTGGGGCCCTTGGATCTACATGATCCTGGGCTCATCAGAGGCACTCCTGGAAACTCGGGATAATTAATTGCACAGATGGGCAAAGCAGACATAAACCGTCTTACCCAGAGTCACAGGAAAGATCAGCCGCAGAGCATCTTCTAGAACTTTGACCTCACAGTCCATTGACTTCTTGAGACCACATGGTCGCAGACCAAACAGAACAAAGCCTCTGATCTCTTCCAGGGACAGGCACATTCTTCTCCAAATCCCCACCCAGTGGGAACTGCCACCCAACACTGAGCAACCCATGTCACCTTCCTCCCTCTCAGAAGTGGCATCCACACTTTCACAAGGAGAAGCAGACACAACACTCGAAACAACTCTTAAAACACCTTCCTGCAATGTGGGCTATAAACACAGGAAACAGCAGCTGGGTGAGCTGCCAGTAACGTTAATTTGCCAGTCAGGGTGCTGCAGCTCTGTGTGTGAGTTTAAAGCTGTCATCCAGGAACAAAAATAAACCAGGAAAGCAGAAACTGAGGCACCCTGACTGTAGGTCTAATGGAAAGGGCTTCGGAGTCAGAAACGTTCAGAAACGCTAGGGTTAGAAACCCAGCTCTAAAAAAAGAAAAAAAAAAGAAAAAAGAAACCCAGCTCTGCCATTATTCATGAGGCATGCTCAATCACCTTTTGCTCATTTGCAAATGGGTCTACTACAAATTACTACTAACTGCATGGGTTTTCAGTGAAGACTAACTGACATAGTGTATGCAAGGTGCTGAGGCTAGCGACTGGCACAAAAAAAGATGATTATAAATGGCATTTACCATCAAGCTCCTTGGTATTTCCCCAAAGGACCTGAACACTTATTTTTTTGTTTGTTTAGATTTTATTTATTTATTTGTCAGAGAGAGCAAGCGAGAGAGAGAACACAAGAAGGGGAGCAGCGTGTAGAGGGAGAAGCAGGCTCCCCACTGAGCAAGGAGCCTGACATGAGACTCGATCCCGGGACCCTGGGATCACGACCTGAGTCGAAGGCAGATGCTTAACTGGCTGAGCCACCCAGGCCTCCCAGAGCTGAACGCTTATATCCACACAAAAACCTGCACACTGATGTTTATAGCAGCTGCATTCATAACTGCCAAAACTTGGAAGCAACCAAGATGTCCTTTATTTGGTGAATGTATAAATAAACTGTGGCCAAGGGAGTATTATTCAGTGCTAAAAAGAAATGAACTACCAAGCCATGAGGACATGGAGGGACATTAAATGTATATTATGAAGTAGAAGAAGCCTATCTGGAAAGGCTACATAGTATATGGTTCCAACTATATGACATATTGGAAAAGGCAACATTATGGAGTGGCTGCAGGAGGAGGAATGCCAGGGGTTGGTTGGTGGTGGTGGGGTAGGTGGAGGATGAATCGGCAATAGATAGAACACAGAGGCTTTTTAGGGCAATGAAAACACACTGTATGATACTATAATGATGGATACATGTCATTATACATTTGTCCAAACTCATAAAATGTATAATGCCAATAGTGAACCCTAAGGTAAACTACAGGCTTTGGGTGATTGTCATGTGTCAATGTAGATTCATCAGTTGTAACAGAGGTAGCACTCTGGGGAGCGATGTTGATGATGGGAGAGACTGGGAGGCAGTGGTATATGGGAAATCTCTATATTTTGCTCTGAACCTAAAACATTCTAAAAAAATAGTCTTCAGGGGCGCCTGGGTGGCTCAGTCGCTAAGCATCTGCCTTCGGCTCAGGTCATGATCCCAGGGTCCTGGGATCGAGCCCTGCATTGGGCTCCCTCCTCAGTGGGAAGCCTGCTTCTCCCTCTCCCACTCCCCCTGCTTGTGTTCCCTCTCTCTCTGTCAAATAAATAAATAAATAAATAACATCTTTAAAAAAAATAGTCTTCAAAAATGATATTTCTCTCCAGCACCCTGGAGGACCTCATATGAATGCACTTGACAGCATCCAGATCTTTGGAAGAACCCCGGACCCCCAAGCAGAGTTATTTGCTAGCTCCGGTGCTGTTCCATAGCACTGTCTACATCTCTCTCTGTTTCTGGGCACGTGGCAGAGTGCAGTGCATTCATCTGATCACTTCTCAGTCTTCCCTATTAGACTGGGAGCACCAAGGCATCAGGGGCCATTCCTTATGCATCGTTTTTTCTTTTGATCCTAGCAGCGAGCAAGCCCGATAATTGCACGTTGAAACAAACAAACAAAACCACCCGGTGAATAGGAAATTGGTGCAAGGAGGAGAAAGAGGTACTCTGGACCCTGACACACAGCTCTCCGATGGTACTCCCAATATTTTGGCAGGAGTCCAGCAGTGCGCAGAGAAAGGCTAAAGAAACATGGTAGTACTTCCTCCTTGATGGTGATCTTCTTCTTTTTCTTTTAAAGAAGAAAACTCCCTCTGTAGAAAAAGGCATTTCCAGAGCAAAGAAAACCAAACAAGGAAATAACCTCGGATTTTTTAGCAAGAAGTGTTGCAACATACATTCTCCCCATCATCAGAAACTGCAGTGACAACAGAAAGAACATCAGCCCTTCTGGAATTTTCTATTGCAAGGAATTCAAGGCTCACTTAAGGCTATTTCTTTTATGGCTTTAAATTCCAGCCTCCTGGGCGCCTGGGTGGCTCAGTTGGTGGGGCGTCTGGGGTCATGATCCTGGGGTCTTGTCCCGCATTGGGCTCCCAGCTTGGCGTGGAGTCTACTTCTCCCTCTGCCCCTCCCCCTCTGCTTATGCGCTCGCTCTCTCAAATAAATTAAAAAAAAAAAAAAAATTCCAACCTCCTGAGTCTGTTATAAACTCAAAGCCATTCTCCTTCCTTACAAGTTCTCTCCTTTCCTATTCTCAGGGGGTGCTGTTCTGTCCTGGCTTGGTTACATTGGACTTGTCCATCTCCTCTGCATGTGGCTCACTGCTGCTTCTCTGAGCCTCTGCCCACTCCCTCTGCCCCAAAGTGATCACATGCACAGAACTGATTACACATCGGTAAGTACGTGCCCAACAAGTGAGTGTTTGAGGTTCACGCCTTCCGAGGCCCTTATCCGACTACCTGAGGTCAACACTACTCCCTTCAGCCCTTGCGTGTGAATGCATTGTTCCTAACCAACCCTGGTGAGGCTGCTTCAAAAGGGATGCTTGGGTAGGGGATGTTCAGAGAATCCAGAGACTTGGCACAAAGGCACTTTAAAGACAGCAGGCTTGGAGGTCAGGTCTACCCCCCACTTGCTCTTCCTACCTCTTGGCTTTTCAGTACCTTGGGACTCAGTGAGTTCCCTCTCTGGGCTATCTGTATGCGCATGTCCTGGGACTGCCTAGTCGTACCCTTTAATAGCTTTGGGTGCATTTCTGTAGGCTTCTTTTTTTTTTTTTTCCATATTTTATTTTATTTTTATTCCTTTTTTTTTTTTTTAGTTTCAGAGGTAGAGTTTACTGATTCATCGGTTGTATATAACACCCAGGGCTCATTACACCAAGTGCCCTCCTTAATGCCCATCACCCACCTACCTCATCCCCCCCCACCCATATATTAAATAGGGGAAATGATCTGTTTTACTGTCAGAGCTGTGGAATCATGCATGTGAAAGCACCTATCCAGAAGCTTCCTCATAAAGGACACCCTCAGATTTCATATCCTTCCCCACAGACCTCAGATCCCAGGCTGGCCAAACCTAATCCCTGCAGGGATTTCAGATATGTTCTCCAACTATGTCCTTCTGAGGAGGCTGAGAGGGAAGCTCAGTTACAATCAGTCATAACTGGGCAGAGAATGTACTAGAGCACACCACAGCTGAGCCATTGGTTTCCAAACTGTCTTTCTGGTGAACTGGAAGGTGCCCACACCCCCCCAGCAATATAACTACCCACCAAAGTCCACAAAATAAGCATCCTCTTTTCTTACGACAGGCCCCCAGATATCAGAGGAGAGAACCTCCCTCCCTCTCTATCTTATCACATGATATTGCAGTCCTCTGCTTGAGTCTATCTTGCCCAAGAGCCTGAGAGCAACTTGTGGTCAGGGGCAGGGTCTTACTCCTATCAGTACCTCTAGCACTCAGCACAAATCCCAAGTGCCTGGCACAAAGTCGTTGCTCAGTAAGTTTCTGTCGAATTAACAGGCTCTTCTTTCTGCCCTGCCTCAACATCTCCCATACCCTCTTTAAATCTTCTTCTGACTAAACATATGTAGCCCCAGATTACCTGGTTCCCGGGTCAACTCAGAAAAACAGTGGCTAGTTCCCCACAATGCATAAGATGGAAAGGAGAAATTAAAAAAGAAATTCAAGTGAGATGTGCCCCCTTATCTTCCATATCTTTCAGAGCCAGCTGTCTAGCAAACAGCAACCTTCTCTGTTTACCCAAGGTCCCCTGAGAGTCATCCAATTTGAAAGCCTTCACCAGTCACGCAGGACACACGCCATCTTGCTGAAGCAGTTTTACTGGTGTCCAGCCCCTCTTCCTCGGCTGGCCCACCTCCCCACTCCACTGGCCCACAGGGCTGCCAGCCACAGGCCAGAACAAGACAAGCACACTTGCCACCTCCCTGCCAAGGCCTGATGGATGAAGTGACACCCGGAGGTCTGTGGCGCCTGAAGCAGCCAGACAGCAAAGGGGTTATGGCTGTCTTTTCAGCCTTACAGTTGAGAGCCTGTGATCTTACATTTGCAGGAAGATAAGAACTTCAAACGTTCTCCTCAATCCTGATGCACGAAGTTGCTGAAAGTCTGGGTGAGGTCTGAGGTCCCTAAAAGCTCATCTTGATGATCAGACCTACCTAAGAGCTGACTCCCCCAGGGCCCCTTTACATCATCACCACTGTGCTGATGTGTTAGGGATTCTTCCTGATAAGGGGAGTAGGTCTGAGTACTTGTGAGCCAGGCAGAAGGCAGGAGTGGTGTGGTTCTGTATGGAGAAGAGCCATTCCACACGCCTCAGCCAACTCCCCTCATCTCCCTGCGCCTCCCCAGAACGCTTACCCAATCAACTGAATGCTACTTAAATTATCTCTAGGCCCCAAGTCTTAAAGATGTTGGGAAGAGAACTTAGGAACTCACCAAAGATTTACAATGGCTCATTAACTTTCACCCAGAGTCCCCTCCTGCGTCCCATACAACTTTGTGATTCCAAAGCTAGTGATCTGGATCACCATATATCTACCATTTATTGTGCACTAAAGAGTTGGGCTCTGCACTATCTCATTCAAATGAGTACCAGGCAAACTACTATGTACTCTGTCCAAGGAGCCTCACAGAGGCCACAGGAATAGGAGCACGCTTCCCGTGTCTCTTGTGGAGGGTTCAATTTGCAACACAGACAGCGTCCAGGAGATGTGGTTGGCAGGGACATGCTATTCTGTAAACTCCTGAGTACAATCTTCTGCCTGTCTTCTCAAAGTCTGGAGCTGAGATGGGTAGTACACACAACACATACACATGCTTTCAGAAAGGGTGACGATATCACTGTAACTCTATACAAAACCAGTAGACAGCCAACCACATTGCAACTATTTGGGCCCAGTAAGAGATTAAACCAATGAGATTAAACATATTAAAACAATCAGGTTGCCTTCTTGACTCCCGGTTCTATGTATTCTAAAGACATCATGTCATTTCTCTGGACCTCAAGTTTGTTTCCTTCTGCTACTCATCAAACTTTACTAAACACCAGCTACACATCATCACTGTGGGTGCTGGTTAGGAACCCAGACTCAGGAATCTGACTGCCTGGGGTTTGCCCCTTGGGTCTACCACTTACTAGCTGTGTGGTCTTGGGCAACTTAAAAATTTCTGTGCCGCAGTGTTCTCATCTGTAAAATGGGGATGATAACAGCTTCTATCTCAGAAGGTTGTTACAAAGAATAAACAAAATAGTGCACATGTAATGTTTTAAAATACTGCCTGACACCAAGTAGGCACTCAGCGAAGGTTAGCTATGAATATTCGGTGCTGGGGTTGGAATGATGAGGGCGACGAGACAACCAGTGAGGAGTTAGGTATAGGAAAGGCAAATGAGGAGATCTGGTAGACCTCTGTCCTGTGTAGAACATCACAAACTAGGAGGACATGCAGACCAAGAGTGTTACACACGCACATACGTGCCATGGTAGAAGAACGATGGCCCCTAAAGATGCCCTCGCCCTAATCCCCAGAACCTATGAATACGTTCCCTTCCAGGGTGAAAGGGACTTTGCAGATGTAACTAAGTTCAGCATCTTGAGCCAGAGCACTGCAGTCGTTAGGGTCTTTCTGAAGGAAACAGTGAAGCAGGAGAGGCAGAAACAGATGGAAGGTCAAGTGGGAGTGGTGCACTCTGTGGATGGAGGAAGGGGCGATGAGCCAAGGAATGCAGGCATACTCTGTGGATGGAGGAAGGGGCGATGAGCCAAGGAATGCAGGCATACTCTGTGGATGGAGGAAGGGGCGATGAGCCAAGGAATGCAGGCACACTCTGGAAGCGGGCGAAGTTAAGGAAACAGACTCCCTCCTTGAGCCTCCAGCAAGAGCATAGCTCTATTGACATCTTGATTTTAGGCCACATCATGCCCATGGTGGATTTCTGATCTCCTGATGTTAAGAGAATGAATTTGTGTTGTTTTAAGTCACTACAAGTTTGTTCGAGTAGCGATAGGAAACTCTACTACACATGCCTTTGGTCACATGTGCTGTATGTCACAAAACCTCTTGTTGTTCACAAAAGCCACTTGCTGACTCATTATGACTCATGTCCCTACTTCCCAAAAGGGGTGAAGTGAAAATTTAAACTTCCAGAAGGAAGTGTTCACTTTGATGCAACTGGCCTGTCAAGGGGCTCCTCATGTTCCTCGTTCACAGCATTAGCCTCTCTGAAGCAAGAGAGCTTGGTTAGGGAGGATTAGAACGGCCCACCAAATGTCACACAAAACCAACAGTCCACAGGCTTTCTGGAAGAGCCTCAAAGTACCAGGACCCGACCCCTGACAATAAGTAGTATCACTTCACACGTGCGTGACTTTTGGTGATTTTTAAAAAAAGTTTTTTTATAAACATATAATGTATTATTTTTTTCAGGGGTATTTTTGGTGATTTTTATTACTTGTATATACATTGCCTCATTTTGATTCATCCAACGTATTGAAACACTTGATCAAAACCACATCCTGAGATGTGGTTTTGGAGATGAGAAAGTGATGAGGTCCAGAATTTGAAGCCAGCCTTTTGTCGCTAAAGCCAGTCTTCTCTCCACCATAGCGGAAGGCAACATTTGTTCTTACCGTCCTAGGTGGGTAACTGAGACAACTCTGGGTCCCCTCCAACACCGCCCCTACCACCAGTGTGATGCTCCCGTCCCCACCCAGCCCACCCTTCTTCCCAGAGGTGACCACTCCAACTAGCCATAGACAAGTTAGCTGCCTCTTCCTCAGGCTGAGATGTAAACACATGGCAGACAGAAGGAGGGGAGTGAAACGGATAGAAAAGGCAGAGAAACTGTGTGAAAGGGCTAATCACGATAATAACCCAGTCCATTCCTCCTGAAAACAGAGCCAGAAAGCCTTGTTAGCAATCTCCTTCTTGGAGGCAGAGCCTGCACTCAGGGAAGTAGCCTGATGTATATAAAAAAGAAACCATGTTCTGGCCTGGGAGTCAGGAGGCCTAAGGTCTGCTTCTGTCACAGACCAGCTGGTTTGAAAAAGTCACTTCATTTGTTTGTCTCATTTTACTTCTATGTAGAAAAGAGGAAGTTGGACTGGACAAGCTCCACAAGCAATGCTAGCTATACATTTCTGAGATTCTGTCTCTACAGGTCTTTTTGATGCAGGAACACTCTGTTTCAACAGAGATACAGGAGTCGTCCCAAATCGAGGGCAGGAACCTTGTATGAGCTTCTTCACCCTGAAGCAAGTCCTATCATTCCTCATACGTGACTCTCAAGCCAGGGGCAAGTGATTTCTATCACGCAGTTAAATACGAGGTGCAGTCTAAGATGTGAATAATGATTAACATTTCTTGAACACCTCTAACTACGTATGCTTTCTGTTATCTAGAGCTTTCACAAAGTATTGTGTTCTAGACATTCACGGGGTGCCCAGGGGGCTTAGTTGGTTAAGCATCTGCCTTCGGCTCAGGTCATGATCCCAGGGTCCTGGGATCAAGCCTCACGTCTGGCTCCTGGCTCAGCGGGGAGCCTGCTTCTCCCTCTCCCTCTGCCTACTGTTCCCCCAGCTTGTGCTCTCTCTCTCTCTCTCTGTCAAATAAATAAATAATTTTTTAAACAAAGATGTCACTAATTTTCACATCCTTTGGCAACCGTCACTCACCAAATCACCTAAATTTAAAACCATGTATTATTCTGTACATTGTCCATGTCTACCAACTCTCAGAAATCCAATGCTCACATAAAACCTACCACACAAAGTACAACTTCCCTTTCTTTGGGGTAAATGTACTTTCTTTGGGGTAAATGTACTTACCCCCACTTCAGGGTCTTCTGCTTGTTTCTTTCTCCCCCTTCTTTCCTCTAGCATTTCCTTCCAGAGCACCCAATAAAGCCATCATCCATTCATATTCCACACATCCCCACTCGTCTCCACGTTGTAGGTGAGTGCAGGTGGGCCCACGTGTGCAGGACAACTTGCAGTGACTTAGAAGACTGGACAACGCCTTCCCTCAGGTACACGGAAGGTGCTCTGGTCCCTGACCACCAGCCTCCTCACGAATCTTGATGTCTTATAGACAGAGCATAGATCCCCAACACTCCTTGATGAGCTCTTTCTGATGGAGAGGACATGGTGGCAGGAGCTTACTGGAGAAAGGAAATTAGAGAAAATGAGCAGGCTGAGATCTCAGCTGGAGACCAAAGAGAGGAGGAGCTGAGAATTTTTCTCAGTGGTTTATCCACAGCATTGACCAGCATGCCGTAACCATTGGGAAAGATGTGTTGAACAAAGAAATGAAGGAAGGGTCACTCCAGCACAGATGGTCCGGTGATCTCACATAGTTTCCAGTGAGGGCAGGTAAGTGCAGATACGGATGGGTGGAGGCCGGGTGCTGAGGTATGGATGGGGGAGCACATAAAATCTCTAGCAGTGAGGGAATCCTAAAGGGGAGATGATTCTTACATCAGAGATTCCAGATCATTGGTCCATTCACAGTCAGATCTCAGTCAGCTGCCTCCGTTTCAGAAAGAAGATTCCATTCGTCCAAGGAAAGAGTGTCAGAGAGCAGGGCAGGATCCCGGGGTCCTGATCCTCAGGAGTTTGGGGGTGCTGAAGAGGATTACCAGAAACCCTACAGAGAGGCTTTGGAATCTCCATCTGGGAACACCTCATTCACAACCACCAACTTTACTCACTTGGGCATTGCAAAGGGAATGGAACGTTTTTTTGACCTCAGTCTTTTTCATGAAATTCTCTTCTCCCGTCTTCTTCCAGGACACCTGTCATTTTGTTCTTTTCCTGCCTCTTGGACCATCCCTCTTAGCTTCCTTCACCTTCTTTCTACTCTACCCACCAGCTGGTCCCCCACAATACTATCCTTGGGGGTTGGTTTCTTTCCTTTTCTTTTCACTCTGCCTGTTCTTTACAGCTACTGCCATGCCGTCTGCTACAATCTCCAGGAAACAGTCTGGTCCCAACTCATTTCTCCACCTCACCTCTCACTACCTCTCTGTCTCCTTCCCCCCAGTCCCAGCCCCCCGGGGCCGCGGCTCTGAAGTCAAGCTGTTCTCTCTGACTGGAATGTCTCCCCTCCTCTCTGCCCAGAAAAGCTCTCCTCATTATTTAAGGTCTGCCTTAATTATCACCTCCTCTGCTTTCCTCAACCTTCTCAGGTTGCGCTAATTGTTTTTTCTGTGGTCGCACAGGGGTTTTTTCAAACTTTGACTACAGCAACAATCATATTATGATATCGCATTTTAGGTTTATATGTCCTGCTCTCTTGAGGAAGGCTGAGCTCTTGGAGAAGGAAGACAACTTTCACATCCATAACAAGTTCCTGGCATACAGCTGGCACTCAGTAAATGCCCAGTGGAAGAGTAAACGAAATAATGTTAAACCTCAAGTCAGGCCCAACTATGGGCCAGCTCTGTCTTTTCGTAGCCAACATGTTTCCTTTTCTTTCTGAGCTAGATGGTAACAGAGGGGGAGAAGGTGAGAGAGTGTTGAGCAGAGTGAGTCAAGAGACCCAATTTTAGATTAAAATCTGCTTCTATCTTCCATTGTGGTATAATATGAAATCGTTCAAATGGTCTACCACTGATCTTCCCAAACTCCCACCTCTCAAACTGAAGGGTCCTGCTGCCATCTTGTTCACACCTTGAATTTCCTTCAGGGCTCCCTGTCTGGTTACAGCACCCTCCTCACCTCCTCACCTACGTCCTGCATCTATCTCTGGCAGCACACCGATCACACTTTATTATCATTTTCTGTCTTCCACACTGAATTGCCAGTTCCTGAGGGCAGAGATTATATATAATGATGCTCTGTACTCTTTATAACTCCTGTTAGAATAGGCTATCATAGTTGCTCATAAATACGTGGTGAAGTGTATAAACACTAAAAAAAAATTGGCATTGCCAAGGAAACGTTTGATGGAGATAACACATATGCAATATTGGGTGGTTGTTTTTTTAAATTTTGTTGAAGTCTAGTTGACACATAATGTTATATTGGTTTCAGGTGTACAACAGAGTGATTTGACAAGACTCTATGGAATGCCGTGCCCACCGCAAGTGCAGCTACCGTCAGTCATATCCAACACTACTATGTACAGCAGCATTGACTATATTCCTTATGCTGTGCCTTATTCATTCCATAATGGGGGCCTGTACCTCCTCCTCCCCTACACCCATTTTGCCTGTCCCCGCACCTTTGGCAACCATCACTTTTGTTCTCCATATTGATGCGCCTGTTTCTGCTTTTGTTTGTTTGTTTATTCATTTGTTTTGTTTTTTAGATTCTACATATATGTAAAACCATATGGTGTTTGTCTGGCTTTTTTTCTTTTTTTTTTTTCTCTCCTTGTCTTGTTCCTCAGATTTCATTTGTCAGGATATGTCAGAAGAGGCCCCGAATAGAAAAAATATCACGGTGGGTTGAAGTGGCTGCAGACCCGGGACAAAGTACTTGGTATCTTTGCAGGTAATCTAGGGATGACCCTCTCTCTTCCCTCCGTGCTTCACAGGGTGCAGCCTAATAAGGCTTGAGGGATAAGAGACCAGAAAAGAAAGGAAGAAGAAGAGAGAGGAAGGGAGGGAGGTGGGGAGGGGTGGAGGGTGGGTGAAAGGAAGCTCAGGGAAGAGAAGCGAAATGCATTGTGATTGAACTAGTTCCCCAGGGTGGGCGAAATCTGCTTCGGCAGAAAGCAGAAAGCGGACAAATGCTGGGTCCACAGTCCACTCAAGGTATGACATAGGTGAGGTCACTAGTTCAGAACTCCAGCAACCCCATGTTGTTCTGAGCGTGTGTCTGTGTTTAAATAAGACTGTACACAAAAGCAGTGATTGGAGGCAGATTTCTTCCCTGTTAAGTGCTTCCTACCCGAGATCAGAGAAGAAACATTTAGAGGGTGAATGCTCACAGTCAATATTTTTGAATGGGGCACAGTCAACCCGGAAGCAGGATTCTAAACAAGCCTGCTACCTGATTCATAGAGAAGGCTGATCCAACAACACCTGAAAAGAAATCCGAACTGTTGGGCTGCCTCTGGCCATCTGTGCTATCAGCTTCCTCTTGGCATTTGCCAGACTGCTGCTCTCTGCTTTCTGCTGGTGTTTCTTCCAGCTTCCCACTGTGTGTGGCAACAGCCCTAGTCCTGGTGGAGTTCATTGCCACTGTTGCTTTAGGTACGAGAGTGTTCATGCTTCCACTGGGGCAAAGGAACACAATGTGAATCGTTACACAAACAGCTGGTGACTTCCAGAAGGGAAGGTGCCCCTTTAATTAAAAAGGTGCCCATGAGCCATTTATTTCCCCCAGGGGTGGGGCTCAAGGCACTAACCTCCTCTTTCATTTAACCAGCACTTTGTTTTATGCAAGAGAGCCCATTGTGTACCAATTTGAAAATGATACTATTGTATACTGCTTAAATGACTCTCCCCCCTTGCCATGTAATTGGCTGCTATCGTTCTTTCTTTCTGTTTATTTACTCTCTAGAATATCAGTAGTCAGTCCCAAAAAGTTTTATTTAAAGGGAGAAGAGAAGAATTTGACAGTAAAGCACTGGGGAAAATAAAACAAAACAAAAACAGAAATACAAGACTCAGTGAAAACATCCTGTGCTGTCCAAAACCATGTGTCCACGTCACCCTCGAGCCTCCAAAACGCCTCAGATGTGGCTGACTTCAACCCCATTTACAGTTGGGAAGACTGAGCCCTGGGAAAAGACAAAGATGGGTGTGAACCCAACAAACAACCAATAAGCGAGAGCAGAGCAAGAGCGCAAAGCCGGGGTCTGAAAGAAAGGTAAACTGAGTTTGCTTTCCACAACCCCTGGGCTACCAGTGGGGTGTGAGCTGAGCGCAGAACCTTTACACTATCTGTAAAGTGTTGTTCACCCAGGCCTAGAAGAAGCACACCTGCCCCTCGGGGGGTCACTGTGGACGAAGTGCAGCCAGCTAGACGGAGTGCCAGGCTCCAATAGCTGCCTTCGGAGGGTCAGTGAAAGTCGGCATTCATCTTTTCCTCCTGAGAACTGCACAGAATTTGGTAGGATACCATGCACCTCGTAAGAACTCAGATAATTTCTGGATGTTCATCTGAGGCATTCCCAAGAGGCCTCAGCCCCAGAAACAGTAATTGACAAAGAACATGCCTGCAAAGGCACCAGGAATACAAGGATGGTGGCGAGAGGGGCCAACCCGAAAGGAGATCTCCTATCACATAACCCTGAGCCCCCAACAGAAGGTCTGGAGGGCGGAGGCCCCTGCTCCATCTGTCCATCCATCCTCCCCTGGGACATTCTCCCAGAAGCCTCTGAGGGACATGCAGTGGCCCCTGGGAAAATCCTCCAATGAAGGAGACAAGAGCTGTCAGCCTCGATGGGGACCGAAAGCATCTTCCTCTCCAGCAGCTGCTCCATCCTGCAAGGACTGTGCCCACCACGGTGCAGAGAAGCCGCTCTCGAGTGAGATTCTCTCTCTCTCTCTCTCTCTCTCTAGCGCTAGAGTCTGATTCCATTTGAGACTAATCAGAAGACAACCATCTGGCACTCCTGCACATCCCCAACCCGGGCCATTTATTATAATCAACAGCTTGGGCGGCACAGGCCCTGCTCCAGGTCTGCTTCTCCTCAGCCTTGCATCCCTCGGGGCACTCTGCAGACAGAGGCGCTGGGGAACAGAACCCAGGTACTGAGGGAAGGCACAGCCTCCACGCCCTACTCACGACTTCATGCCCACAGAGTGGTGAGGAGCAGGGAGATGAACAGTGGAGGCAGCCCAGGAAGCAGGCCCCAAAGAAGCCGAGCAGAATAAAATCACCATTGCAGCAGGAACATCCCCGTCTTTACCCAGGGCTCACCGGATGCCACAGACTCCGTGGCTGTTTGCATGGGACAGCACCGTTGGCCTTTACAACAATCCTATAAGGTAAGTACTGTTATTATCGACATTTTCCGGGCCGGGAAATTAAAGCATGGCACTTCCAGCAAATTGCCCAAAGTGTCCTGGCTGCCTGACCAGGCACAGGCTAGACTTGTGTGTCTTGGGCAGATAATGCTGGGGTCTCTTCCGTGCCCTGCTGCACAAGTAGAGGCCCCCCCCCCGTCACACACACACACACACACACACACACACACACACACACACACGCACGCATCAGACACCTGCGGGGATGGGGCTGGCGACGATACCCCAGCCGCCCTGGTCACTGGCCAGAGAAGAACTGGTGAGAGACACAGATTCGCTAGGTTTGCATGTGGCTTCTCTGAAAAGCCAAGCCTCTAGCTCTGAGATCTAATGACTGCACCTCAGTGAAAAGCAGTCTGAGTCTGAGGCAGCCAAGGACAGGGGGCAGGGTGGTGACAAAAACCCCCGGACAGAGTCACGAAGAACGATACTCTTCACTCTCTGTGGCACTTAGTTTTCTCATGAAACCATCAAGGTCTGAGACTTGATCATGATTATGCATATAAATCTGCTTTGTCTTCTCTAAAGGGGTCTAAAAACCTAAGGTAATATTACTAGGGCGTAGTGGAATTTCCGTAGAAGCTCTGTGCAAGGGGTTATAATTGTATTACCAGCAAATTCAAATACATCGTGGTCTACTAGCAATACAAGGAGATGAACTACTGATTCATGCAGCATCATGGAAGACTCTCCAAAATATTACGCGGAGGGAAGAAGCCGGGCAGGCACAAGAAGATGCGCTGTAGGATTCCGCTTCCTTGCAGATCTAGAAAATGCAAACTAATCTGTAGCGACAGAAAGCAGACCGGTTCCCCAGGAAGAGGGTGGAAAGGGGCACAAGGAGACTTTTAGGGGTGACAGGCAAGTGCTGGGTCTTGTGGTGGGGATGCCACGGGTGTATGCATTTGGCAAAACTGATCAATCTGTAAATAGATTTAGTTTCAGGTACATAAATGGTACCTCAATAAAGTTAAAAATAACAATGCCTGTCAGTCTTCCCTTTTGAACCAGGGTCTCTGTGCAGCCTGGGAAGGTCACTGGACTCGCAGTTTTAGCTCAAGACTTTCATGGTGACTGGGCCCCATGCAGGTCAAGTGCCCGCCGAGCTCCTCCGAGCCTCAAGCCTCTTCATCTTTAAAACAAGTCTTCCATCCTGCACTGTACCCCAGAGGACTTCTGTGCCAATCAAGAGGGCTCTTTGGTGCATGAGAGCAATTTTCCGACTGCAAAATAACAGAGAGACGTAGAGGAACTTTTGTGTGGGTGCGCGGTCATGATGGGTAGCTTCGAGTCCTTTGCCCTGCCCATCTAGAAGTTCCCTCCAGCTCCAGGTGGTCCGCCGTTTGTGTCCTCTCTCTCCCCAAGGCCCCCGGGGAAAGCAGCTACAGCAGCCCCCTCCACCAGAATCGGCCACAACTCGGAGATGCTGAGTTGACTGAGTACTTTTAGAGGCTCCAATGTCAACCACCAGGTAATCTGGAGAAGGCCAGAGAAACTGGATACTTTACTTCATGGGCCGTGCAAGGTGCCTTGCAATTCCATGTGCAGCCAGCTCTGAAGGTGTTTTATCTTTGGGCGCTGAGGCATAGCTAATGCAGCTTACTGTCCAAAGCGAAGTCAAAGATGCTTACGCCAGCTCTTTCCTTCTTCCACTGTCCTGCTCTTTGACTAGGTAGGCATTGTTCAAATATTCCCTGGAGGAAAAAAGGACGGGGCCTCTGCCACAGGTATATCTTTGCTGGAGATGTCAGCCAGCCAACCACCTCACCTCCTGTTCTTCCAATCGACACAATAAAACCATAATCCTCTCTGTCCGGTGTCCACGTTATATTTTCAACTATTCTAAGTCCTTTCCTGCCTGTGACTCACTGTGTCTTCACAAAGCCTCGTGAGCAACACAGGACAGGTGTTGCTGGGCACAGAAGCTGTGCAGGAATGTTGAGGAAAATGGAAGACCCAAGAGCTTCCTCAGTCAGAAGCTGGACTAGCGCTTGGGCCATGGAATCCCTGCTACCAAGTCCTTTTGCAAGACTGTATCTCTCCATCACCAGCAAACATTAAAGCCATTTGCTAGAGGCAGAGTTCTAGACACAGGCAGCCTCAAACCAAACCAACCAAAACAAAATTAAAGGTCAAAGGTGTATCGGCGAGGACTCCTCAAATTCAATGGTGAGGTGATGCTCACACCCTTGGCCTCAAGCTGCAGAAGATACAAGAGATAAGAGCTTCGCTCCCCCACAAACCACAGAGGCCAGTAGGGTATGGTATGAAATCAAGGAGCAAAGCAATAATCCCCCTCAGAGTTTCCCACCCACCTTCTCTCCTGGCCCCCAGACGTCCCCTTCCCCAGGCCTTTGTTCAGCACATCGTTCCTTTGCCTTCCCACCAAATTCACTCCAGTCTTCACCAAGCTGGACCTTTCTTTTTAGAATTTTTGGAATGGGAACTTTTAGAAGAGCTAACAGGTATAAGGGGGAAAAAAAAAAAAGGAAGGGATAGGCCATTTTGGCCCCTTGAAAGTTTCCTTCCTGAGGCCTCCCTAACACCTCCTTACCTGGTGCTCACACACACACACACACACACACACACACAGACATACACACCCAGGAAAAATCGCTACTTCTCAGTCCTCCCTATGGCAGGTCCTTCTACAGCAGTGTTTGTGAACCGAAGGTAATAGGGTGGGATGGAAAAAACCTAGTTCAGCTCTGAGGGAGTGATGAGCTAGAGGGAACATACCCCGAGGTCACCCAGCTGGCTCAGTACTCCTCTCCCTTAGCTCTGTCAAGCAGTTAATAAGCATGCACGAATTAGTCCTGTTCCCCTCAGAGGGAGCCAGTGAGGCCCTGAGGAGTTAGGTGACTTATCCAAGACCACAGCACAACACGGGCTGGAATGGGACCTGGGCCTTGCTGGCCTGAGCTCTCTGCCGGCCCACCCAGAGCCCGGTGGAAGGTCTCCTCCTGCTGCTGCATAACACCAGACCCAGTTACACCCAAAGGAAAACCAGAGCTGTTGGCCTTGGCTACCACCAGTCTCTCCAAAGGGCTGTGTTCCAAACATCCCTCTCATCCCTCCTTGAGGCATCCGGCCACGTCTCCCAGAACCCAGAAAATTATCACCGCTCCCCCCTGCTTGCAATTTCTTCACGCCCCTTCCTCTAAGGTTAAGGTCTAAGAAAGAGGCTTCTCAGAAGCTAAGCCCGATGCCCTGGCTCTCTGTCTTCTTAACTTGGCAGCCCAGGGAGAGTAGAACTAGATCAGGTAACAGCCAAGGGCTCTGCGCCCTCCCAGACAGGGAATGTGATGGAGACAGAACAGCAAAGCCAACTCCCCTCCTGCCCAGGCTGTTCCATGAGGACCCACTCGGTCACTCTTTCAGTAAAGAGAGGCAGTGCTAGTCATAATCCTACTAGCTGTGATAGGCTGAATAATGGCTCCCCAAAAGTTCTCCAAGTCCTAATCCCTGGAACCGTGAACATTGCCTTATGGTAAAAATAAAAGAAATAAAGGGGGGGGGAAGATTTTGCAGATGTGATAAAGGATCCTTAGATGGCAAGGCTATCTATCCTGAATGATCTGGAGAGGCCCTAAGAGCAATCACTAGTGTCTTTGCAGGAAAGAGGCAGAGGGAGATTCGACACAGATAGCAAAGCAATGTGACCGTGCATTCCGAGATCTCCTCGACCCACACGATGCAGCCACAAGCCGACCGATGCCAACAGCCACAAAGCCATGGATGAGGCAAGGGATGGCTTCTCCCCCGGAACCTCCAGAGGAAGCACAGCCCTGCCGACACCTTGATTTCATCCCAGTGACACTGATTTAGGGCTTCTTGCCTCCAGAACTAGGAGAAAATACATTTCCGTTGTTTTAAGCCACCCAGTTTGTGGCCATTTGTTATAGCAGCCCCAGAAACTAATACAGTAGCTAACACCTAATAATCATCCACGACATGCCAGGCATTGCACTAAGCATTTTACGTACATTAACTCATTGTGCCTGGGCTCTGGATGTGAGGGTGAGCAGACACCCTGGCGGATTGAATCCCAGCCTTACTGCTTAGTGTTCTGACTCTGAGCAAGTTATATAACATTACTAAGCCTCTGTTTCCAAATGCATAAAATGGGCATACATGTTACCTTTCTCATTGTGTTGCTAGGAGGATACAATGGTTAATAAAGATAAAGTGCTTAGAATAGCATATAATAAGTACTCCCTAAATGCTAGCTCTTATGAGATCTCAGGGGTTGAACCAGCCAAAATTAGACCATCATCCCAATCTGTTGGGACATGGACAAGACCTCCCGGACCCAAGTGCAGGAAAAAAGATGCCGACGCCCCTTTAAAGCAGGTTTGAATAGCAAACATGACAGTCTGAGGAGTTCAGTTAAGTATTTCTTCCCTCAATTGAGTAACTTAGGTCCTTAATGTTGGCCTAGATGCCGGGGGGGCCTGTGCTAATTCTGCAGCACTGCCCAGCAGACTCCCCAGCCCCTACCTCCGGGCCTTAAGGAGAGGCGTGCACAGCCATCCACCAGAATAAGGACATAACTTGCAGCATCCACACCTGACACAGCCCTGCAGAGCCCACCCCATTTTCTCTGTAACTCGGGCATCAGGAACTGGAGCCCCATCGCTTGGAAGTCAACTGGAGTGAAAAACATCAGTCTGTTTCCCGACTTTCCAAGGCCCACTTTCCTGACTGTCCCAGCGGGCTGGGTGGAAAGATAAAACCAGGGGCGTGCTTTGGTTACAAGGTCACAGCCAAGTTAGTAAAGAATAGAGTAAGCAAGGTTTGCCCAGAGGCTGGGGAAGGGTAACCTAGACTTGCCACCTGACAAAACGGGGGAGAAAAAAAATTTTTTTTTTTCATCAGCTTGGCCCTTCCTGATAAAGTTTGCCCAACTCTCCCGTTTAGGTGATGTCATTCAAAGAAGCAGCGCCCCCGCCCCCCCAGGATCGCAGGCCTTGTGTCCCCACCTAAGAAATTAACCAAAGGAGAAGGGCCTGGCCGCCGGGCCTTGGCTTCCTCCTAGGCAGGGTTCCAGCCCCACGGTCTTGGTTGACCAGCTAAAGAAGACTCCTGCTGCCACTGACCTGTGCAGGCGGCCAGGCCTCTTCCCAGCGGGCTCCAGGGACTGCCACCTGCGCTCGCTCAGCCCTTCCCCACCCCACCCTCCAAGGGTTAGAAGGATGAGGGAGGACAGCTCCCCTTCTTACTCTCAGGCACCCACAGATTTCCGCGCTGCCGTCACCACTGACGAGAACCCAGGTCCCCAGGAGGAATCGCTTCTCCTTCTCATTCCATCCTCCCTATCAATGAACACGCAGCAACACCCACGCGCCCGCTCCTCCTACTCCGGAGGGAGACCGAACCGGAGAGCGACATCCGGAGCTGGAAGCCGCTGCAGTGAGACCTCCGCCCCGAGGTCCCTTGCCCTTTCCCAGCCATCGGAGGATCCTCAGCCAGCCCAGCGTTCCGGATCCAGAGGGTGCCCGAATCCTCGGTGGGGCCCCGCCTCCCCGGGGGCCGGGCGCTGGAGACCTCGGGGAGCCCGCGAGACACCGGCTTAGCCCCACTACGGGGGCCGGCCGCCGGGCACGATACCTGGGAGCCGACGCCGGTGCCCTCGCCCGTGCCTCACCTCCGGCACTCTCAGCAGGGGCCCCCTCCCGCCCAGCGCTCCCGCGCGGCGCCTGCCCCGGCACCCGCGCCGGGAGGGGCCGAGTCCCGGGCCGCCCGCGCGCGGGTCCTGACCCGGCAGGTGGTGGGCAGCGGGGAGCGCGCCGCCCGGCCGGTCGGCGCGGGGAGGCGAGCCGGAGCGAAGCCGAGGGCCGGCCGCGGGGGGCGGCGAGGGGCGCGAGCCCTGCCACTTACGCGCGGGCTCTGGGGAAGCCCATGGAGAGCAGCACGTCCAGCGCCGATCCATGCTTGATGGTGCCCGGGCGCTGCTGGCGGCTCCTCCGCGGGGTGACTTTGCTGTACAGCTCCTCTCTCGCAGCCATGCCGAGCGGGCCGGGGTGGCCGTACTGAGCCATGGCTCAGCGGCCAGCCATTGCCGGGGAAAGCGCCCGAGCCACGAGCGTCCGGGAGTGAGCAGGGGAGGGGGCTCGGGGACCGGGCGCCGGGCGGGAGGCGGCGGCGGCGACGGAGGCGGCGCTCGGAGCTTCCCCAGAGTCGAGACTGACGCTTCCTGGTGAGGCCACCGGAGCCAGAGCGGCCCGCGGGCTGCTTGGGCCGGACCAGCCGTCAGCTGCTCGGGCCCCCGGGTGCCCCCAGCGCGGCGCCTGCAGCAGCCCTCTCTCCTCCGCCCCCTTCCTTCTCTGCTCCTAGCGGTCCGGGAATTTGCAATGAGTAATTTTTGAATGGATCAAAAAGGAAAAGGAGCCTTGTGGGCCGGCCCTGCCTTGCCAGTACCGAGGCCCCGCCCCTCTCTTAAAGCGACAGCGCTGCCCGAGCCTGCTCTGGCCGGCCGGGCTCAGGCTGTAGCGTCCGGGTGCTGCCGGGCGGAGTACTCGAACCAACGAGGCCTGCCTAGGTGCGTGGGTTCCAGGGAGTCGCTCCCAGGCCCCCAGTCTTCTCCACGGCTTACCCATAGAGCCAGCTGGGCCTCCAGACGCCAGATCAACCAGTGTCAAGTTTAATGTGGTTCATGTGGTTCTAGATGGGTTAATAATGGAAATTCGGCGAACTGCTGGATGACATTAATGAACCAGAGGGCCAAGCCCTGCAGGCCCAGATAAAAGGTTTTGCTTCCAAAAGACCCTGCAAAATCCGGAGCATTGGTATAGCCAGTGGAGACCAAGCTCCCATCAGCTGCCCAAGTGGCCACACCGAAGACCTACCCTGCTCTCCAGGACTGAGATAGTGACTTCAGGACAAAGATTGGGACCTCGGGCTCTCAAGCTTGGGGGGGGGGGGGGTCGAGGCAGAGGGTAGGGTGGAAAAAAGAAGAGAAAGGGGAAGGTGGAAGGAGGAAGGAGGACAGGGAAAGTGGGAAGTGGAGGGAGGGTGGAGGGAGAGGGAACAGAGAAAGAACACTTTCTAATTATAAAAGGTGTTCAAAATGGAGTGGGTTGGTTTTCATTGAGCACCTTGTCAATGAAAGAATTCAAGGAAAGACTAGATAATCTTTGCTCAGTGGTGACATATAAGTGAATTTGCATCATGGGTTAGATAAAACTACTCCCACCTCAAAGAAGGTGGGAGTCTTAACCACACTCACCCCCACCCCGTACCCCACACAGTAAACTTGGCTTGAGGATGTTAACGCTTTCTTTCTTTTCTTTCTTTCTTTTTTTTAAGATTTTATTTATTTGAGAGAGAGTGAGAGAGAGAACACGAGCAGGGAGAGTGCCAGGCAGAGGGAGAAGCAGGCTCCCCGCTGAGCAGGGAGCCTGACATGGGACTTGAACCCAGGACGCCGGGATCATGACCTGAGCCAAAGGCAGACGCTTAGCTGACTGAGCCACTCAGGCGCCCAATGCTCTTTCATTGGAGACAAACTTACTGTCTTCAGTCAAGGACAACAGCCCCACTTGGTTTAATGAAAAAGAGAGTAAACCCTAGCTGCTCTTTTTCAGGTAATAATAATAATAATAATACCGAACATGTACTGGACTCTCGTGTCCATCATTGTGCTAGGCATAGTACATGAACTGACTCATTGTTTACGACCCTTATGGGGTGTGTACAATTATTTTCCCAGTTTGCCGATGACAAAACTTGGCTCAGAAAGGTTGAGGAAGATCATAGAGCTGCTAAGTGTATAATGAAAGCTTTTATCGACTGTGGTGCCCAGGTACGTTGCTTCTGCCTCTACGGCCCCATGCCCTTACCTGTGTGCATCATAGTAACCTAGCCTCACACATATGGGGTTCTCCAAAAATGTCAACTCCTTTCCCTGCCTAGAGCATGGGGAGGAATGGTGACCAGAGCCCATGAACAGTATTTTGATGCTGCTTTCTAAGTCATCTAAAGGTTTTACCAGGGGAAATGACACAGCTTAATTCTCTTGGGCTAGAATTGCTTCTCTAAAGAATGTCCAGTGGTGGTAGAAGTGGGGAGATAAGGACTACCAGGGCTTAAGCAACAATGTGCATAATTCTGCCTTCTGCTTGTTTAAGGGATGAGGGAAAGTTCATGCTTCCTTGGTGAGAGCTTCTGCCAGAGCGTAGGAAGCTTCCTGGAGCCTTTTGCAGAGTGCTTTTCCAGAGCACAGAGCAAAAAGACAGGACTGGGCTGAGAAAACCATACCTAGTAGAGTAACCTCCGGGGGTGTGTTCAGTAAAGGATGCTGGACCTTACCCAATATTCTGAATTTCTTCCAAATGCCTGGGCTGAGAGTCAAAGGATCTGGAGGCTAGTCAGGAGGTAATAATGTCTGTGGAAGCATTTTGTGGAAACACGAAACAAATAATAACTTGAATTTATTGAGAACTTGCTATATGCTGGTGTTGTTCTTAGTTTCTTACATATATAACTCATTTAATCCCTTGACAAGACACTGAAGTAGGTCCTACCATATTACCAGTGGCCACTTTACCAGTGAAGATATTGACGTAGACAGAGGTCAAGTATCTTGTCCAAGGTCACAGGGCTAGTAAATGGTAGGGCCAGGATTTGAGCTCTTAAAATTTGTCCAAACAACCACTTACTGCCATGGTTATGATCATGAAAAGATGTCGACCATTAAAATAACTTGGTTACCTTTTGGACTTGTCCTATGCCTCTTGACACAAAATTGTTGATCTCTGTTTCTCCAGAAAAATGGAATTAATGGTCTCTCTCCCGCCTGTAGGCAAACTATGAGAGGAAATGGTGGCTATAAAAATAGTTTTAGGTAGCCTGGAAAAATCACTATGGAAAACCAGACTCCTTAGATGGGAACTGTTTGGTCTGGAGTGTTTTTACAGAAATCCCAGCCTGGCTTCCTCACCCTGCTTCACTCCTTGCAGTTAGGACTGTTGCGATTTGTATCGCCCAGGATAGAGGGCTGGCAATTAGGATGCAATGTCCTTCAATTGTGTTACCTTTGAAACGCTTGGGGAAGCTTTATACATGTCCCTATTATTGTAGTACACAGGAAAGAGGGATGACTGTTCACCTGCCAGGATGTCTGACAGCGGAGGGAAGGAGGAGGGAGGCAGGAGAGGGGTCCTGACCCATCAGCATCGAGCTGCTCCCTCAGAAGGGACAGCACGTCGTCCTGCCCCCCCACACCAACAGGTCATATCAAAGTCCACCCTGGACCATGAACTTGTTTTTGTTCACGTCAGCACTGTTAAATTCCACTGCACTGTCCCCAGCGGCTTCCTTGGACTGGTAGCCCTCCTGAAAGGGTCACAGGGATGCCAGGATGGGTCCAGTTTACTGCGCTCAAAAGTTCAGAAGCCTGTCGTTGCCTTTTTCTTCTTTCTGTCTTTGAGAAAAGGTCAAGTGGCTGCAGAATGTTTCCAGTCCTGAGGGTTAGGATGTCGCTTTGGCAATGGAAGGTAGTTTTTGCATAACTGGGAATGATTTTAGCCCCCGGACTTCAAGGGGATTCCTCATGGCCAGAAGATTTTGAAACCGTGTGGTAAGGAAAAGAAAGGACGGGCATGGGAGGGCTCCAGCTCTGGGAATTGGGATGCCGAGGTGTTGGCTGTGACTTGCATATGTTCTCTGCCCATTTCTGGGCTTTAGCTTCTTCACCTGCCAAATGAGGGTGTTGGCTTTGGCTGGGGATCCCTTGGACTTTGCCAAGGGACCCTTTATGGGCAGGGGTTGTTGGCACTTAACTAAGTCACCCAGGAGCCCCAGGCAACTGAAGGTGGTGTGGGAGAAGCATGGCATCCTCTCATTCTCTTCTTGGAGCAGGGACACTTTGTCAACTTTGTATCATGGGCATTTTATGTAAGGTCTTCTGTGGCAAGATGGTTTAGAGGATCAAAAAACATCTTGAAAACCACTAAACTAGCTGATCTTTAATGCCCAGTCTAGTTCAGAGAGACCGTAATTTAGTAAATGGGAAAGTAAAGACGAATGGAGTGGAATTGGCAAAAGGGGAAGAGGCTGCTGGGAAGAGGGTGAAGGGTGGGCTGGGGAGAGAGAAGTTTCCACACAGGTAGCATGTTAGAGAAAGAGACTCTGCCAGTAGAAGAAATAATAATGATGTGACTCAACAGAATGCTACAATGTGAATCATATTGCAATATAAATGTAGCAAATCAATGTTATATACCTTAAATTTACAGGATGTTATTTGTCAATTACACCTCTATAAAAGAAAACGTAAAAAAAAAAGTCGTGTTAGTCCTGCCCTGTCCTGAGGCACAATTCTAACAGATCTAAGGACCTGGAGATTGGGGACTATTTCACAGTATTATATTTGTCTTTAAGACTCAGTACAGGCACATAGAAAGTCTGTGGTTGTATCTCTACAATTATCTGTGGGTTGTTTAATCTATGAAGCCATGTGACACAGGAGGAAAAACTAAGGCCGAAACACAGTTTGGAGCATCACTCCAAACCAACAAAAAGCTTCTATTTTTCTCACACATTGGAAAAATTAAGATTCCTCCCTCCGTTGCAAAAGGAAGACAGAGAGGGGAAGCTTTATTTATTTATTTATTTATGCCCATCTCTCAACAAAAATCCCAGCATATCATTCTGGAATCGTTGTTGGAGACACTCCATTGTCCCTTGTTTTCTCCTTGCAAGAACCTCATCCCAAATGTCATTGCCCCAGGGTTTGTGTTTCTGACTTGCCACACAACAATAGAAGTGTTGTGAAATATGGTGCAAGCTAAAAAAAAAGGGTTTTCCCTCTTCTCACACAACTTCCGTTTTGTAAAGGCAGCAAAAGGGGAAATTTTATTTCTAAGAAATAGAATACAACTTAATAGCTAGGTATGAGGCAAACAAACCAGGACAAAAACCTTTCCCTTGATTTAAAAGAATGCAGGGGCATCTGGCTGGGTCCGTCAGTAGAGTACTCTTGATCCCAGGGTGGTAGGTTCCAGCTTCAAGTTGGGTGTAGAGATCACTTAAAAATAAAATCTTACAAAAATAAATAAAAGTAAAAGAGTGGAAACAATAGTCATGAACCAAGATACTTGGAAAAATAATTTTCACCATTTAAAAATTCAGTGGGGCTCCTGGGTGACTTAGTTAGGTGCTGACTTTTGATTTCAGCTAGGGTCTTGATCTCAGAGTCGTGAGTTCGAGATACATGTTGGACTCCACACTGGGTGTGGAGCCTACTTAAGAAAATTTAAAAAAATAATAATAATAAATAAATAAAATAAAAAATAAAAAAATAAAGTTTCAGTGATCTTAGGGGTTGTAAGATATAATTTTTGAATATTTGTTTTTAAAAATGTAAGTTTATTTTAAAATTCTATAAAAGACATTTTATTTTTTAAATTTTTAAAAAATATTTTATTTATTTATTTGACAGAGAGAGAGAGAACAAGCACGGGGAGTGGCAGGCAGAGGCAGAGGGAGAAGCAGGCTCCCGGAAGAGCAGGGCGAGCCCAATGTGGGACTCGAATCCCAGGACCCCGGGATCATGACCTGAGCTGAAGGCAGTCGCTTAACCAACTAAGCCACCCAGGCGCCCTATAAAAGACATTTTAATGAATCTTTGTGGGATTGTGTACATTGCTTTAGATATGTTTTTCCAATTCATGAATAATATATTGAAAAAAAAAAACAACAGGCCTCAGATGGAGTCACATTTGCTAAACCCCACCAAGATTTTTATTTAAATTTTTATTTTTTAATTTAAATTAATTAACATATAATGTATTATTAGTTTCAGAGGTAAAGGTCAGTGATTCATCAGTCTTATATACTACCCAGTGCTCATTATACCACGTGCCTTCCTTAACGCCCATCATCCAGTTACCCCATCCCCCTATTCCCCTCCAGGGATCCTCTGTTTCCTATGATTAAGAGTCACTTATGGTTTGTCTCCCTCTCTGATTTCATCTTGTTTTATTTTTTCCTCTCTACCCCTATGATCCTCTGTTTTGTTTCTTAAATCCCACATGAGTGAGATCATATGATAATTGTCTTTCTCTGATTGACTCATTTCGCTTAGCATAATACCCTCCAGTTCCATCCACATCATTGCAAATGGCAAGATTTCATTTTTTTTTGATAGCTGAATAGTATTCCATTATATATATACCACACCTTCTTTGTCCATCCATCTGTTGATGGACATCTGGGCTCTTTCCATAGTTTGGCTATTGTGGACATTGCTGCTATAAACATTGGGGTGCCAGTGCCCCTTTGGATCCCTACATCTGTATCTTTGGGGTAAATACCCAGTAGTGCAATTGCTGGGTCATAGGGTAGCTCTATTTTCAACTTTTTGAGGACCCTCCATACTGTTTTCCAGAGTGGCTACAACAGCTTGCATTCCCACCAACAGTGTAGGAGGGTTCCCCTTTCTTTGCATCTTCACCAACATCTGTCTGTTCCTGAGTGGTTAATTTTAGCCATTCTGACTGGTGTGAGGTGATATCTCATTGTGGTTTTGATTTGTATTTCCCTGATGCCGAGTGATGTCGAGCATTTTTTCACGTGTCTGTTGGCCATTTGGATGTCTTCTTTGAAGAAATGTCTGTTCATGTCTTCTGCTCGTTTCTTGATTATTTGTTCTTTGGATGTTGAGTTTGAGAAGTTCTTTATAAATTTTGGATACTAGCCCTTTATCTGATATGTTATTTGCAAATATCTTCTCCCATTCTGTCGGTTGTCTTTTGGTTTTGTTGACTGTTTACTTTGCTGTGCAAAAGCTTTTTATCTTGATGAAGTCCCAATAGTTCATTTTTGCCCTTGCTTCCCTTGCCTTTGGAGATGTGTCTAGCAAGAAGTTGCTGTGGCTGAGGTCACAGAGGTTGCTGCCTGTGTCCTCCTCTAGGATTTTGATGGATTCCTTCTCACATTTAGGTCTTTTATCCATTTTGAGTTTATCAGTTTCATTCTTCTGCATGTGGCTGTCCAATTTTCCCAACACCATTTGTTGAAGAGATTGTCTTTTTTCCATCAGATATTCTTTCCTGCTTTGTCAAAGATGAGTTGACCGTAGAGTTGAGGGTCCATTTCTGGGTTCTCTATTCTGTTCCAATGATCGATGTGTCTGTTTTTGTGCCAGTACCATACTGTTTTGATGACTGCAGCTTTGTAATAGAGCTTGAAGTCTGGGATTGTGATGCCACCAGCTTTGGTTTTCTTTTTCAACATTCCTTTGGCTATTTGGGGTCTTTTCTGGTTCCATACAAATTTTAGGATTACTTGTTCCAACTCTGTGAAAGAAGTTGATGGTATTTTGATAGGGATTGCATTGAATGTATAGATTGCTCTAGGTAGCAGGACATTTTAACTATATTTGTTCTTCTAGTTCATGAGCATTTCTTTGTGTCTTCCTCAATTTCTTTCAGGAATGTTCTATAGTTTTTAGAGTACAAGTCCTTTGCCTCTTTTGTGAGGTTTATTCCTATATATCTCATGGTTTTGGGTGCAATTGTAAATGGGATCGACTCCTTAATTTCTCTTTCTTCTGTCTCATTGTTAGTGTATAGAAATGCAGCTGATTTCTGTGCATTGATTTTATATCCTGCCACTTTGCTGAATTCCTGAATGAGTTCTAGCAATTTTGGGGTGGAGTCTTTTGGGTTTTCCCCATAGAGTATCATGTCATCAGCGAAGAGTGAAAGTTTGACTTCTTCTTTGCTGATTCAGATGCCTTTTATTTCTTTTCGTTGTCTGATTGCTGAGGCCAGGACTTCTAGTACTATGTTGAACAACAGTGGTGATAGTGGACATCCCTGCCTTGTTCCTGACCTTAGGGGAAAAGCTCTCAGTTTTTCCCCATTGAGAATGATATTTGTTGCGGGCTTTTCATATGTGGCTTTTATGATATTGAGGTATGTTCCTTCTATCCCTACACTATGAAGAGTTTTAATCAAGAAAGGATGCTGTCAAATGCTTTTTCTGCATCAATTGAGAAGATCATATGACTCTTGTCCTTTCTTTTATTAATGTAGTGTATCACGTTGATTGACTTGTGGATGTTCAACCACCCTTGCAGCCCAGGAATAAATCCCACTTGATCGTGGTGAATAATCCTTTTAATGTACTATCGGATCCTATTGGCTAGTATCTTGGTGAGAATTTTTGCATCCATATTTATCAGGGATATTGGTCGGTAATTCTTCTTTTTGATGGTTTTTTTTTTTTTAAGATTTTATTTATTTATTTATTTATTTGACACAGAGAGAGATAGAGAGAGCACAATCAGGGGAAGCAGCAGAGGGAGAGGGAGAAGCAGGCTCCCCCAATGAGCAGGGAGCCGACGCAGGACTCAATCCCAGGACCCAGGGATCATGTTCTGAGCTGAAGGCAGATGCTTAGCCGACTGAGCCACCTAGGTGCCCCTTGATGGGCTCTTTGTCTGGTTTTGGTATCAAGGTAATGCTGGCCTCATAGAAAGAGTTGGGAAGTTTTCCTTCCCTTTCTATTTTTTGAAACAGCTCCAGAAGAATTGATATTAATTCTTCTTTAAATGTTTGGTAGAATTCCCCTGGGAAGCCATCCAGCCCTGGACTCTTGTTTGTTGGGAGATTTTTGATTACTGCTTCAATTTCCTTGCTGGTTATGGGTCTGTTCAGGTTTTCTATTTCTTCCTGGTTCAGTTTTGGTAGTTTTACATCTCTAGGAATGCATCCATTTCTTCCAGATTGCCTAATTTGTTGGCACATAGTTGCTCATAATATGTTTTTGTAATTGTTTGTATTTCTTCAGTGTTGGTTGTGATCTCTCCTCTTTCACTCATGATTTTATTTATTTGGGTCCTTTTTCTTTTCTTTTTGATAAGTCTGTCCAGGGGCTTATCAATCTTATTAATTCTTTCAAAGAACCAGCTCCTAGTTTTGTTGATCTGTACTGTTCTTTTGGTTTCTATCTCACTGATTTCTGCTCTAATCTTTATTAATTCTCTTCTCCTGCTGGGTTAAGGCTTTATTTGCTGTTCTTTCTCCAGCTCCTTTAAGTGTAAGTTTAGGCCCACCAAGATTTAATACCTAACCTAATTGCAATTTCAGCCTTTCTCTGGAGTGGAATTTTTTTTATTATTATTATGTTATGTTAATCACCATACATTACATCATTAGTTTTTGAGTGGAATTTTTAAACCGATCAGTCCAGGATATGCTGATCAGCTCTAGTAAGGTAATCTACTTAAGACCCTTGCCTTCCCCCTAAGGGAAGGTGACCTTGCCTTGAACTATCCTTTCTTTTCTTTTGCTAGTTAACCCCCTGGTCCCATCCTGGTTCTGCCTAGAATATCTGTCCATTTTGCACAGCTCCTGGGTGTCCCTCTCTCCCTGCTAGGTGGGATGCTGCCTGATTCATAAATTGTTGAATAAAGCTGATTTGACCTTCACATTTACTCAATTGAATTTTGGCTTTTAATAATATAATATAAACATAAATAACTTATGACCTATACAAACGGGGAAAATTTTGCTTATGCCAAGCCATAGGTAGAATAATACTCTGGCCAGTGATATGTATTGCATCTTTACTCCGGGAATGAAAATATTAAAAGTGCCTCCCTCACCCTCTGCCTGCCCTATCCTATCCCCAAACCACCCCAGAAGGTGTTTAGCCACACCTTATGACAAGTCCTATTCTCCGATAGGTTTGGAAAAGTAAGCAAGACAATTTACTTCTGTTGACTCATCTTTCAAATGGAAACAAACATATTTAACTCATAGGGTTTTTGTGATAATTAAGCGGATCAAGAATATGAAAATACTAAGCAAGGTGCCACATGCTGGGTGCCACTTGTTAATGAAACTGTTTTTTCCCTGTGTACTGCTCCTCTTCCCATTCTCATGACATGTAGTTTCTTTGTTTAATTAGATCTCAGGACTGCAGAATTAGATTAATCACGATCCATGGTCCATATGGCTCAATTTGAGCTATTTAGCTAGTTTCTATTATCAGTTCATTTTTATTTTTATTTTTTTCAATCCTGTCTCTTTTTTTTTTAGTTTTTTTAAAATTTTATTGTTATGTTAATCACGATATATTACATCATTTGTTTTGGTGTAGTGTTCCATGATTCATTGTTTGTTCATAACACCCAGTGCTCCATGCAGAATGTGCCCTCTTTAATACCCATCACCAGGCTAACCCATCCCCCTACCCTCCTCCCCTCTAGAAACCTCAGTTTGTTTTTCAGAGTCCATCATCTCTCCTGGTTCGTCTCCCCCTCTGACTTACTCCCCTTCATTCTTCCTCTCCTGCTATCTTCTTCTTTTTCTTTTTTCTTAAAATATGTTGCATTATTTGTTTCAGAAGTACAGATCTGTGATTCAACAGTCTTACACAATTCACAGCGCTCACCGTAGCACATACCCTCCCCAGTGTCTATCACCCAGCCACCCCATCCCTCCCACCCCCGACCACTCCAGCAACCCTCAGTTTGTTCCTGAGATTAAGAATTCCTCATATCAGTGAGGTCATATGATACATGTCTTTTTCTGATTGACTAATTTCACTCAGCAGAACACCCTCCAGTTCCATCCACGTCGTTGCAAATGGCAAGATCTCATTCCTTTTGATGGCTGCATAATATTCCATTGTGTATATATACCACCTCTTCTTTATCCATTCATCTGTCGAAGGACATCTTGGCTCTTTCCACAGTTTGGCTATTGTGGACATTGCCGCTATAAACATTGGGGTGCACGTACCCCTTCGGGTCCCTACATTTGTATCTTTGGGGTAAATACCCAGTAGTGCAATTGCTGGATCAAATGGTAGCTCTAATTTCAACTGTTTGAGGAACCTCCATACTGTTTTCCAGAGGGGTTGCACCAGCTTGCATTCCCACCAACAGTGTAGGAGGGTTCCCCTTTCTCCACATCCCCGCCAACATCTGTCGTTCCCTAACTTGTTCATTTTAGCCATTCTGACGGGTGTGAGGTGGTATCTCATTGAGGTTTTGATTTGGATCTCCCAGATGTGTCTGTTGGCCATTTGGATGTCTTCTTTGGAAAAATGTCTGTTTATGTCTTCTGCCCATTTCTTGATTGGATTATTTGTTCTTTGGGTGTTGAGTTTGATAAGTTCTTTATAGATTTTGGATACTAGCCCTTTATCTGATATGTCATTTGCAAATATTTTCTCCCATTCTGTCGGTTGTCTTTTGGTTTTGTGGACTGTTTCTTTTGCTGTGCAAAAGCTTTTTATCTTGATGAAATCCCAATAGTTCATTTTTGCCCTGGCTTCCCGTGCCTTTGGTGATGTTTCTAGGAAGAAGTTGCTGTGGCTGAGGTCGAAGAGGTTGCTACCTGTGTTCTCCTTTAGGATTTTGATGGACTCCCGTCTCACGTTTAGGTCTTTCAACCATTTGGAGTCTATTTTTGTGTGTGGTGTAAGGAAATGGTCCAGTTTCATTCTTCTGCATGTGGCTGTCCAATTTTCCCAACACCATTTGTTGAAGAGACTGTCTTTTTTCCATTGGACATTCTTTCCTGCTTTGTCAAAGATGAGTTGACCATAGAGTTGAGGGTCCATTTCTGGGCTCTCGATTCTGTTCCATTGATCTATGTGTCTGTTTTTGTGCCAGTACCATACTGTCTTGATGATGACAGCTTTGTAATAGAACTGGAAGTCCGGAATTGTGATGCCACCAGCTTTGCTTTTCTTTTTCAATATTCCTCTGGCTATTCGGGGTCTCTTCTGGTTCCATCCAAATTTTAGGATTATTTGTTCCATTTCTTTGAAAAAAGTGGATGGTATTTTGATGGGGATTGCATTGAATGTGTAGATTGCTCTAGGTAGCATTGACATCTTCACAATGTTGGTTTTCCCAATCCATGAGCATGGAACGTTTTTCCATTTCTTTGTGTCTTCTTCAATTTCTTTCCTGAGTATTTTATAGTTTTCTGAGTACAGATCCTTTGCCTCTTTGGTTAAATTTATTCCTAGGTATCTTATGGTTTTGGGTGCAATTGTGTAATGGGATCGACTCCTTGATTTGTCTCTCTTCTGTCTTGTTGTTGGTGTATAGGAATGCCACTGATTTCTGTGCATTGATTTTATAGCCTGGTACTTGACTGAATTCCTATATGAGTTCTAGCAGTTTTGGGGTGGAGTCTTTTGGGTTTTCCACATAAAGTATCATATCATCTGCAAAGAGTGAGAGTTTGACTTCCTCTTTGCCGATTTGGATGCCTTTGATTTCTTTTTGTTGTCTGATTGCTGTGGCTAGGACTTCTAATACTATGTTGAATAGCAGTGGTGATAGTGGACATCCCTGCCGCGTTCCTGACCTTAGGGGAAAAGCTCTCAGCTTTTCCCCATTGAGAATGATATTCGCTGTAGGTTTTTCGTAGATGGCTTTTATGCTATTGAGGTATATACCCTCTATCCCTATACTCTGAAGAATTTTGATCAAGAAAGGATGCTGTACTTTGTCAAATGCTTTTTCTGCGTCTATTGAGAGGATCATATGATTCTTGTTCTTTCTTTTGTTAATGTATTGTATCACGTTGATTGATTTGCGGATGTTGAACCAGCCTCAATCCTGTCTCTTTATTAAAGAGAGCTAGAAAGAGACTATACCTGGCAACCAAGGAGTGAGATACTGGGCAGAAAGGTGGGGTGGGCTCAGGTGCTGGGGCCTCAAGGGGCCCAGGAGACCTGTTCCTAGCAGTGGCTGAAGAGATACCCAAGGATGAGCTTTCAGGCACCGGGGCAACCAGCTGGTTCTGCAGGGGGTGCAGGGTGAACTGGGCTGGACTGGAATTTCCCTGAGGCCGTCGAGGTCTATCTGGATCATCCACTGGTCCTGACCCTGTTCGTTGCTTCCCTTGTCCACCTCATTGACTTCTCCAGCTTCTGGTGACTCCTTGTGGTTGTTCCTCTCATCCGTGTTCTGCATGTCCTCAACATCCTCTTCACTATCCGCATCATCATCCTCACCCTCCTCTTCCTTGTCATGATGGCGCTCTCAGGACAGCTTGCCAATAGGCACCAGGTTTTCGTCTCTGTCTGCGATGCTCTGGAGTCAGGCCCAATCGTCTTGTTCTTGCTGCTGCTGCAGCTCCGTCTCGTCCACACAGGGTCGATCCAGATTAAACCCCAGTGCTCGGTCATACAGCGGAAGAGTGAGGGAAACAAGGTGGACATGGCTCCTAGACTGAGGTAAAGGGTCAGGTGAATCCAGCTTTCAGATGTGTTTAGTTGGGGTTTTTATTGGCTTACAATACAATTTGGGGGTAGGGTGGAGTAGAAGGTAGCGGGGAAGCAGCTCTTGAGTCCGGGCTTCACCACGTACTAGCTGTTTGACCTTGGCCAAGTCACTGAACCCCCCTGAGCCTCAGTTTCCTTATCATGCCAGGAGGCAGCAGCTGGCTATCAGTTCATTTTTAATAATACAATAATCATCCACAAACCCTTCACCTACAGCAAAAGTGAGGACCTTGACAATAACCTACATCTTATCCGATGACCACTCTCTCCTCCAATGAGCCCATCCCCTGCCTCCCCATGCCCCAGGATCTTTATCCTGTGTTTTATAGTCATCATTTCCTTGTTTTCCTTTTCATTTAACTTTATTGAATCTATAAGTACTCCTGAAAAGGATACCTAAACATTTTTAGATGTTTTTAATATCACAAAATGTATAATGCTGTTTGAAACCTTTTTGGGTTTCCTGTCTTTTGTTCAGTAGTATATGGCTAACATATAGCCATACTGGTGAATGTTGGATCATTCATTGATGTGATTGATGTATAATTGTCATGTTTGGATGATTTATAAGTTTTTGCTTTTATGACTCTTACCACTATGAACACTGTTTACATGCCTCCAGCTGTACATGTATAACAATTACTCTTGGGTATATCCCTAGAAGGAGTCATCTTCAACTTAGAAGGTAGTACAAAATGTTCTCCAAAGTTGTTATGAGACAGGGGGATTGAATGACTCCATAAAAATCTGTGTTTTGTTCCTTTTCTTGTTCCTATTCTTGCTAGGACCGGTATTCCCCCACCTCACTATACACATGCGTCATAACGCAAATAGCGTTGTCTTCCTTGTAAGGGACAAGAAGTGAATGATTTCTCTCAAATAGATAACATCTAAGGAAGGACCAGGTGAGAATGACAAGGTGGAGCCATCATTTGCATTTTCCTGACCACCAGCGCTAGACACATCTCCATACCAAGACTCTCTGGCTCCGAGGAATAATACCTGGGCCCTCATCTTTGTTCTAACCAGTTCCTGGATGCCTGAGAGGACACATACCACAGACTGCCATCCTCAATAAAAACCCCAGATCCTGAACATAGACAAGATTCCCCGCTTTCCTGTCTGAGTCTCCTGGACATTCTGTGTGTACCTACACTCTCTCTATACCTTCAGTAAAGTCTGCTTTCGCCTCCTGCTGGCTAAGGTTTAATTTCTATCCCTGCGCACAGCCAGAGACCCTACCCTCTTGGCTGGTCTTATGGGGCCCCCTCTCACAACCTCTCACAACCTCTCACAACCTTGGACTAGCCTGCCAGCATCAGTAACGCCAATTTATATTCCCACCAGCAGCACATAAGAGATCTCTTCGCACTGTAGTTGCCTGTAGCTATGTAATTATTCTGTATTCTAGACTATTCTACAAGCCACCTCAGGATAAGGTAATATCTTTAGAGAGGGGCACCTGGGTGGCTCAGTCGTTAAGCGTCTGCCTTCGGCTCAGGTCATGATCCCAGAGTCCTGGGATCGAGCCCCGCATCGGGCTCCCTGCTCAGCGGGAAGCCTGCTTCTCCCTCTCTCACTCCCCCTGCTTGTGTTCCCCCTCTTGCTGTCTCTCTCTCTCTCTGTCAAATAAATAAAATCTTTTAAAAAACTATCTTCAGAGAGATCAAGAGTATGGGGTCTATGACTACTTCTACTTTCTTCCTCATTAGCCATGTGACCTTGAACAAATTCATTCATTCAACAATTATTCACTGAACATCTACTATGTGCTGAAGACATAGAAATGAACAAGATAAAGTCCCTGTTCCCACAGAGTCTATATGCCAGTAAGGAGAAGCAGATAATAAAGGAGTTAATAGAAATTCCATACAATGACATGTCCAATGAAGAAAGGAAAGCCATGATGTGCTAAAGAGTGACTGAGTGGGGAGCTACTTTAGCCCAAGGAGGTAGGGAAGGTCACTTGTGTGAGAGGACCTCAGATCTGAACGACAAGAAGGAGGCAGCCCAATGAAGATGTGGATGGATGGAGTTGGAGGCAGAGGGCAGAGAAAAAGCAGAGGCTCTCAGGAGAGAATGCTCAAAGGTGAGGATGTGGAAAAAGGGAAACCCTCTCAACACTGTTGGTGGGAAGGCGAGCTGCTGCAGCCACTGTGGAAAACAGTATGGAGGTTCCTCAGAAAGTTAAAAATAGAGCTACCCTACAACCCAACAATTGCACTACTAGGTGTTTATCCAAAGGATACAAACATAGTGATTCAAAGAGGTACCTGCACCCCAATGTTCATAGCAGCAAAGTCCACAATAGCTACACTGTGGAAAGAGCCAAGATGTCCATTGACAGATAAATGGATAAAGAAGATGTGCTATATATATATATATGTACACACACACACACACACACACACACACACACACACACACAATGGACTATTACTCAGCTATCGGAAAGAATGAAATCTTTCCATTTGCAATGATGTGGTTGGAACTAGAGGGTATGATGCTAAGTGAAATAAGTCAATCAGAGAAAGACAAATGCTGCATTATTTCATTCATATGTGGAACTTAAGAAACAAAACAGATGAACATAGGGGAAGGGAAGGAAAAATAAAATAAGATGAAAACAGAGAGGGAGGCAAACCATAAGAGACTCTTAACTCTAGGAAACAAACTGAGGGTTGCTGGAGGGGAGAGGCGTGGGGGGATGTGGTAACTGTGTGACGGGCATGTAGGAGGGCACGTGATGGAATGAGCACTGGGTGTTGTATGCAACTGATGAATCACTGAACTCTACCTCTGCAACTAATAATACACTATATGTTAACTAATTGAATTTAAATAAAAAAAGTCAAAAAAAAAAAAAAGAAGGAACATAAGGAAGGGCGTGGCTGTAGAAGCACATGGCGTCTGGAGAGTTCAGGCAGGCGACGGGTATGTCAGAGCCAGCTAGAGTAGCTGGTCAGAGCCCACTGTCTAATCCCTGGGAATGCCTGGAGCCAGTGGTGAAACCAACAGCAGCTGGAAATCAACCCTGGTGGGAGTATTCCCAGTACTACCTGGCAAGTGCGTCCCCGGGGCTGCTCCCCACCGCCCTGAGCGTGAGTAGTTACTGAGCAGATGCAGTTAAAAAGTGAGACGGAGTTATTTAACCTCTCACAACCTAATCTCAAGGGGTTGCTGTGAGAATTAAATGAGCTGGTATGCATAAAGCCCAGGGCACATGCCGAGTGCTCAATGATTAAAGAGACTTGCCTGCTTCTGCCAATTTTTGAGCTCCTTCCCCAGCCTCGCTGCCTTCCAACACTCTGTTCACGATGATCTGTGGAGGAAAAAAGAACAAACATAGGTTGAGTGGTTGCTTTATGCTCAGACTTTCACATATTATTCATTATTCCATACCATCAGCAACACTGTCAGGCAGATATCTATATGGGCAGTTCACTGATCAATTTAATTTCGGAGAGTTTATATTACTTGCCAAGGTTACACAGCTGCTAAGTGTTGGAACTGGCGTGAAAAACTAAGACATTTGAATCTGACTTCAGGGCCTATTACAATGAGTCTTAATTAAATTAATATCAATTAAAAATATTTTTAAAGATTTTATTTATTTATTCATGAGAGACAGAGAGAGAGGCAGAGGCAGTGGGAGAAGCAGGCTCCCTGCTGAGGACGGAGCCCGATGCGGGGCTCCATCCCAGGACCCTGGGATCATGACCTGAGCCAAAGTCAGATGCTTAACCAACTGAGCCACCCAGGCGCCCTCAATTAAAATATTTTAATAGGCAACTCATTTCAGTGGATAATACATTTCAGTGAGCCACATGACTGTTGGCAGTAGGAGGTGGGGCCTGTGGGGGGGGTGATCAGGTCAGGAGTGTGCAGCCCCCATGAATGGGATTAGTGTCCTTATACAAGAAGCCCCAGAGAGCTCCCTTTCCCCTCCCACCACGTGAGGACACAGCGAGAAGTCTACAACCCCAAGGAGGGCCCTCACCCGACCACACTGGCACCCTGGTCTCAGAATTTCAGCCTCTGGAATTGTGAGAAATAACCTTCTGTTGTTTATTAGCCACCCAGTCTGTGGTATTTTATTATAGCAGCTAACAGACTGACACAAGGGCAAGTCAAACCTCAAAATACTGCTCATTCTTCAAGACTCAATGAAGGTCCTGAAATTTCTGGGAAGTTTTCCTAAGCCCCAGCTACGAAGAACTCTCAGAGTACTTCTTAAACCCTAAGATCTTGTGGATAATTTAAAATATGCTGCCTTTTTCTTCCCTTTACTTCTTCATTCTCTCTTTTAAATGTAAATGCTTTGTATATATATTTATAAATATTCAAAGCATTTACATGCAATACATGTATGTATTTACATATATTTACATGCAATACATTTATATGCAATACATATATATGTGCAATACAATAAGGTATTTTTAATCATAAAGTCAATGTCAGAAAAATAAAGAAGGAAAAACAATCACTTCAAATAGAAGTGATCCATGGTAACATTTTAACACATTCCCTTCTATTGTTTTTAGTAAAATTGATAATCCATGGTCTGGCCTACTTAAATCAACTCAAAATTACTTGAGAGGAGGGATTACATGCCGTCACTATTATCACATTTTACCTTTCATGTGAGCCCCTTAAATGATTGTCTTTGATGGAGACAATGCTCAATAGATTACGAGTTCCCAGGTAGCTGGGACCAGGGCACATGACTGAGAGTAAGGTGATGTAGATTTGCTTGAATTTTTGTGCCCTGAGCGCGTAGTGTGAAAAACCCAAAAGAGACGAGGACATAGTCAGCCTTGTCATCTTCAAAACTACAGCTGTCCGCTTTACACCGGTGTGGCTCTCTAGAATGGAGACCCCCAGTGTTGTCGAATATCCCAGGGGGATGCTGGATCCACTGCTGACGTGGGTGGCCAGATATCACTTGAAAAATAAAAGCAAAATTAATAAAGCAAGCAACAGATCACCCTCTTTCTCCTCTCCCTCCTTAAAAAGGACTGGGCAGAATTGATGCTTGATCTCTGTAGGAATCTGTTGTTTCCTGTGGCTGCTATAACAAATCATCACCAATTGCGTAGTTTTGAACAACAGAAATCTCTTCTCTCTCAGTTCTGGAGGCCAGAGCCTTCAATCAGTGTCACTGGGCTGAAATCAAACTGTCAGCAGGGCTGTACTCCCTCTGGAGGTTCTAGGGGAGAAATCACTTCCTGCTTCCCAGCTTCTGGTGGCGGCTGGCGTTCCTGGCTTGTGGCCATGTCACTCCATTCTTTAAGGCAGCATCTGCAAATCTCTCTCTGCTCTGTCTTCACATCAACCTCTCTGAGTGTGTCCATCTGAAATCTCCTTTTGCCTCTTCCTTATAAGAACCCTTGCGATTGCATTTAGGGCCCACCCAGATAATCCAGGATAATTTCTCTCTCTCAAAACCTTCATTTCATTACATCTGCAAAAACCCTTATAAAGAAACATTTATATTGCCCAGCGTTTGGGACCTGGTATCTGTGGATGGACATTCTTTAGGCTACTGTACTAGTATTCCTTAGAGCAGCTCCTTTGGAGGCTGCATGGACTTCATGGCTCAGAAGAAGCTTCTTCACCCTCATGATTTGGGTTAACAGGTGGAGATAGATTATGGAGCGGGGCAGGAAATGAGTAAGTAACTCGTACTTTCCCAATCCTTCTAGAAAAAGCCACTTTCTTCAATTTATCCTGTTTCCCTCTGCCTGGAACCCTTCCTTCCTTTGACCTCCTGTAAGGGTCTTGCCTGACCTCCCCTCCCTTCCTTGCCCATACTGCTTGGATGAAATCTACAACCCACTAGTCCTCTGTGCCCCCTTCATAACTGCCCAGAGCACAGTGAAAGGCATGTCCTATACTTAATGCTCCCCTCCAGAGTAGACTGTAAGCTCCATAAAACTCCCTGTGCCTTGCCCAGAGCTGTGCCCTCAGTAGGTGCTTACTAAATGTCTGCTACTCTGACTCGAGTTGCATTCCAGCTGAGACAAGAGGCATCCTCAGCACACATGCGATTGCATTTTCTGGCTTCTCTGATTCTGCAACTGAGGCCCAGAGACTCCCTCTTCCATGCCACATCCCTAGCCTGGCCAGCCTGACTCAGAGCCCTGATCAAAATCCTCCTCTCCCTGCCTCCGTTTCCTTGGTGATTAGACAGATCTTCATCCTGAGTTCATGTCTCTACTGCTGAGAGTGTGGTGAGTGGCCTGGAAGTCAGCGTCCTTAAAGCAGTCTTTGTGAAAGGTCTAAGGGGCACACACTGGAAGCGGCGCACCTATGACGGGAAGCTGGTGTAGGCCATGGAAGGGAAAAGGACCCTCCTTGAATGGGCTGGCCTGAACCAGGAAGAGAGTGATATTTCATCTCCGATGTTCAGTGGGAAGAATGGTTTGGGAAACATGTCTCTGAATGACAATGACTCTGTTCTTTTAGGCCCTGACTTTTACATTCGTCATTGTCCTCCCACTGGGTTAAGTATGAGTGCTCCCCAGGGCCAAATGTCCGGCGTGAGCATGCATGGAGCCTCCAGGCCACTTCTAGAAGTTTCCTTACGCCTATTCTCTGCTCCTTAGTGGGAAGCTCCTATAAAGGGAAGCCAGGAGAGGAGAAGAAACACAAGCCCAAATCAGCCCCTTAGTTAGAGACTTTAAAGAGTTGGGGACCGAGTTTGTTCTTGAACTTCAATTATCTATGCTGTTTCTGCCTACCCCAAATGTCGCACTCCTACTCCTATTTAGTGTTTACATAGCTCTTTAGTTTTCAAGCACTTTCAGGCATCATATCTTGTTTAATTATCATCCCTCTAAGAAAAAAAAAACAATATGAAGAAGTTACACTAAATATATTTTTTTAAGGACAAAAAAAAAAAAAAAAGACCGAGGCTCAGAAAAATTAAGCGACATACCCATGATAATACAGTGACGCAGGAGAGTAAATCAGTATTTAAACTCAGCTTTTTCAGAAGTGAAAGCCGTTCTAGTAATGCTCTTCTCTCTTTCTTGGGCTGGGTCCAAAAATGTCTTATGACTTGGTACTCTCACAGGGGTAGGGGAAGTTCCTTAAACAGTGTAGACAAATCTCTCCGGTGAGGCCAAGTGAAGGCTTGGATCACCCCTCGGCTTCTGAAAGGCGTCCAAATGGAGATTCTATCAGAAGGAGGGTTAACTGTCCCCTGGAGTCATGTGTATTGCTGTTAGCACCCATAATGTCTCGGTAATCCCAAGTGTAGGTAGCAGAGGCCTAGAAATTTATTGATTTAAAACTGCAATTCATTTGCACCTGGGTGGCTCAGTCTTGTTATGCGTCTGCCTTTGGCTCGGGTCATGTTCCCAGGTCTTGGGATCGAGCCCCGAGTTGGGCTCCCTGCTCCTCCAGGAGCCTGCCTCTCCCTCTCTCTCTGCCTGCTGTTCCCCCTGCTTGTGTGCTCTCTCTCTATCAAATAAATAAAATCTTAAAAATAGAATAATATACAATTGCAACTCAAAATTGCGGTGGAGAGAGCACCTAGTGCACAGATTTTGATTGCTAAGTACCATTTCCTACTAAAAAGAACCAGGGCTTCACAGAGAGATGTTGATTCCAGGTCAGAAGCAGGGAGAGCAGAAGGTTGGCCTGGGACATCTTGTGCCACAAAGTAGGGGATTGCCCCGAGACCAGTGGCATTATATGAACAGGATACAGGAGCCAGCTTGAAGGAACTCTCACAGCTAAATGCAATTTGATCGTCCCTCTTCCCTGCCCCCAAATGATAATATTGGATTATAGTAGGCTATAGTAGAAAAAAAAACCCCATGAGTCCATAGTGATACTTTAAAAGGTAGAGAGGAAAAAGTGGGGAGAGAACAGGGGAAACTGTTCTTTATGAACAATGCTGACATATAAATGTAGAAATGTTGATAGAATTAGAAAGTTCCCATTTTGTAGCCCTCAGAGTAATGGCAGATTCAGGTAAGACTAACTAATAGATGTTAAAATCACTGAGCAGAAGCGTTGTTAGGGAATAAGATATTCACATTATTTCAAAGTATCACCCACCAATTATTTTTTTTCATGTATTTAAACAATTTTTTCCCCAAGTTTTTCTTTAAATTCCAGCTAGTTAACATACAGTGCAATATTAGTTTCAGGTGTAGAATTTAGTAATTTATCACTTCCATACAACACCCAGTGCTCATCACAGCAAGTGCCCTCCTTACCACAGATTATTAATTACAGAAGGAGAAACAGGCCATTATAATGGGGAGATCTGGTAGTTTCCACCTTAATCAAGAGCTCAACATTGCTGATTGTGGGGTGGCCCGACTTGTACCTTCAGCTCTCTGAGATGAGATGCAGTGGAAGGTACACATCACAGTCAATGCAGGGCCCTCGTCGGGACTGTCACCTGAATGTAATTCCGAGGAAATAGTCATTCATCCAGAACGTGGGACCTTCTGCAGGACAAGTAGCCTAGGCTCACTAGAGGACGTAGTGCCAGGGACATCAGAATGAGTAGAGGACTGTTCTATACTGGCAAAGGTAGACAGACATAACAGCCAAACGCAATGCTGGACTTTGATGGGAACCTAGATCCAAAAAGAAATCTGCTCTAAAGGACATTTGGGAACAGTTTGGAAAATGTGAGTATGGGCTCGATGTTGGATGCTATTATTGTATTAATGCTGATTTTCTTAGGCATGATAATGGTGCTGTGGTTATGTAAGAGAATGTTCTTGTCCTTGGGAGATGCAAGCTGAAGTGTTTTTTGTTTTGTTTTAAGCAGGCTCCCTGCCCAGCATGGAGCCTAATGTGGGGCTTGAACTCATGACCCTGAGATCAAGACCTGAGCTAAGATCAAGAGGTGGACACTTAACTGACTTGAGCCAATCAGAGGCCTCATTTTTTTCTTTATTCTTTTTAAGAGAGAGAGAGCGAGAGGTAGAGAGAGCACATTGGGGAGGGGCAGAGGGAGAGGGAGAGAGAAAATTCTAAGCAGGCTCCACGCTCAATGTGAAGCCCAATGCAGGGCTCGATCTCACAACCCCGAGATCATGACCTCAGCTGAAGTCAAGAGTTGGATGCTTAACTGACTGAGCCACCCGGGCATCCCAGGCTGAAGTTTTTAAGGGTGAAATATCACAATACGGGAAGCCTACTTTTGAATGATTGAGATAAAGGGTGTTATATGTAAGAATGCAAACTGGTGCAGCCACTCTGGAAAACAGTATGGAGGTTCTTCAAAAAGTTGAAAATAGAGCTACCTTACGACCCAGCAATTGCACTACTGGGTATTTACTCCAAAGATACAAACATAGTGATCCAAAGGGGCACCTGCACCCCCAATTGGTTAGAGCAGCAATGTCCACAGTAGCCAAACTATGGAAAGAGCCCAGCTGTCCATCGACAGATGAATGGTTAAAGAAGATGTGGTATATATATACAATAGCATGTTATGCAGCCATCAAAAAAATGAAACCTTGCCATTTACAATAACATGGATGGAATTAGAGGGTATTATGCTAAGCGAAATAGGTTAATAGGGAAAGACAATTATCATATGATCTCACTGATATGTAGAATTTAAGAAAAAAAAACCCAGAGGATCATAGGGGAAGAAAGGAAAAAATGAAACAAGACGAAACCAGAGAGGGAGACAAACCATAAGAGACTCTAAATCTTAGGAATCAAACTGAGGGTTGCTGGAGTGGAGGGGGGTGGGGGGATGGGGTGGCTGGGTGATGGACATTGGGGAGGGTATGTGTTGTAATAAGCACTGGGTATTATATAAGACTGCTGAATCACGGACCTGTACCCCTGAAACAAATAATGCATCATATGTTAATTGAATTTAAATAAAAAAAATCCTAAAAAAAGGGGTGGTATATGTATGTATATGTATCAATATGGACAGTGTGAAGTAAGATGGGTGTGGAAAAACGTGTCCATTGGTGAATCTAGGTAAAGGGACATATGGGTATTTTCTACATTATTCTTTCAACTTTCCTGTGAGTTTGAAACTTGAAATTTAAAAAAATAAGAAATTACAGTTAAGCCTTGTAAATTACTTTGGGTCCTCTCCACTAGGAGTGATGCATTTGCAGGAAAGATGGCAAACTCAAGCAGGGGGTGGTCTATGGCTTTGGAGCAGATCTAGGACAGCTAGAGATGAAATTGGGGATGCAGGTCTTCCTAGCCCAAGCAACAAGAGCCCCAAACCACAGAGCCATTCTTGCTGCTTGGCTTCTTGTTCACGGACTTTCCCTCTTTCACACCACAACTCAGGCTTCTCATAAAACCACTGATCTAGCTAGCTTAAGAGCATCCACACGGCTGGCCTTTGAAATCTAAAGTGGTTTTTCTTCAGGACGCTCACAGTCAAAGCAAATATTTCTGTAAATAAGGGCTCTTGAGACCGTCTCCAGGGAAGTGCTATTCCCCGAAATAGGGTCGTCTCACTCCCACATTAGCCTTATTACACACCACGAACTCCTCCTCATTAAATCTAGTGGTTTTGAACTTTTCTCTAGAGAAAAGAATGTTCTAGATATTTGTCATTCTATTTCTGGTCCCCTCTATTTTCAGGAATGTCACTATCCCTCACCTCCTGTGACTAATACACACTGTCTGTCCCTCGGAGCCAATCCACTTCCCCATTTTGAAAGTGGCTACTGGTAAAGTCGCCAACAAGTGCTTCTCTGAGCGTTTCTGGCAAAAGTTTTGGGAAGCTGAGTGATACTTGATGGGATTGCTGAATGGCCTCTCTGTTAAGTGGTGTTAGTGTTGTGGCTTCCTTATCTGTTGGTCTGTTTTGAAAAATAATCACTCATTCACTTGTTCAGGATGAGTAACAATCCATGATGGATGAGTAACAACTTGTTGATTTCACTTCCTGTGAGTGTCTTCTGCCTAGCGGTCTGACTGGTAGAGAGAAGCATTCCAGAAATGTTCTGAGCAAACAGCAGAGTCAGGCAAAGTGGGTTGCTTCCCAAGATGCACTGCTAAGCTAGGGCAGCATTCATTCACAGGTTTGAGTGCCCATACACTTACTTGCAATATCGATCTCATTCTTTTTTTTTTAAGATTTTATTTATTTATTTGACAGAGAGAGACACAGCGAGAGAAGGAACACAAGCAGAGGGAGTGGGAGAGGGAGAAGCAGGCTTCCCGCAGAGCAGGGAGCCTGATGCGGGGCTCGATCCCAGGACCCTGGGATCATGACCTGAGCCAAAGGCAGATGCTTAATGACTGAGCCACCCAGGTGCCCCTCAATCTCGTTCTTTAGTTTATAGTCATATCTCCTGTATGGACTAGTAAATCACTAAGAACAAGGGATAGTGGACGGAGACTAACGTTTACTTACCACCGATTGCACGTCAGATTGTTTACGTGAGTTAGTTAATTTAATCCTTATAATATCCCTGTAAAAAAGTTTTATTTCTTTCATTTTTTCGGATGAGAATAGTAAATTCAGAGAGTTAAGGGACTTACCCCAAATGGTTAGAAGGACCAGAAGGTGAAATGGATCCATGTTTTGTCTACTGTCTCCAGTAACTTAGGGTCAACGCTAGTATTTGCTTGACAGGTGATAGCCAGCAGGTTTTAAATTGCTAATTTCCTTTCACCCTCAGACACAGATTTGGGCCATCTTTTCCTCATGACCAATCAGCGTCTGCTCTTAGTGAAATGATCTTTCGTAAAATCTATAGAGAAGAATAAGGACATCATGCATTTTCAAGCCAGATATTAATGAGGCCCATACTGCTGCTTATCTCCATTACTTTGAAAAATACACTTGAATCACTCCATTATTGTACCCATCGGTGAAATTGCCAATTTCAGTAATTCTCAATCCTCCTGAAGTCGGTAGATACGAGGATGTCACAAATTTTCTTAAGAGATGATGCAGAAGTTACACATTCATTTTGAAAACAGCAACAATAGCAAACACCCCTGTCCTAAAAACAACCATACTGCACTATCAGGAGACTGCCCAGAATTGAAAAGTATGACCTTTGCCATCAGATATCGGAACTCTTCTATTTAGAGTAACTCTGCTATTAGTGCTTCAACTCTGAAAGTTGCCTAAACTCCGTAAACTTCAGTTTTGCATGGTTAACAGAGTGTTATAAAAGTGTACTAACTTCATAAGTCTCTTGTGATTATTTTATTAAAGAATGAAGATCAAAGTCAGCACAGAGAATAGCTTACAGACTTAAAAACAATGAAGATGACATCAAATAGCAGTGGTGATGAGGTGAAGAATATAAAACAGGTGAGTGGGAAAGAGAGCGAGGTAGAAGAGGACACTTCGGTGGGGTGGACAGGGAAGGCCAGTGTTGCAGAGGCAATGTTGAAGCTCAGAGCTGAATATTCAGCTGGAGGTAGACATGCCAGAGGACGGCAGTGGTGCCTGGCTTCAGTGTGGAAGCCCAGAGCTTGAGTTCCCATTCTGCTACTTCTCACCTCATTCATGGTAGGCACGGCTGGATCTCCTATTCCTGGTCTGCAAAAAGAAATGAATAAAAAGCTACATAAAGGGCCGTGAAGATTAATATAAGGCAGTGTGTCCGTGCACACTGCAGACGATAAAATCCCATAAAAGGTGAGTGAGCACATCATTCATCCTATACCGACAAGAAACAAAAACCCTATTACTTTCATTTATCCACTTACTGTTTCTTACATTTCTTTATTTCCTTGTTCATTGTCCTGCTCACTTCAGCAGCACATAGACTCACTCATTGCTCAGGGTCGCTGAAGTCTGCTGTAAGCCAGAAACTAGACAGGCATCGGAACAGCTCTTCTCTGTGTGTGCTTTATCATTATCGCGTGAATTATACCCCAAGAGCCTGGGGAAGTTTGCTGTACTGCTGCCATTTGTCAGATGAGGAAATTGGGGATCACCTTTATGACATGCCTGAAATGACCATGCTTACCTGGGAGGTGATTTCCTGTCTCCACTGCCGGGTGGGAGCCCCTGAAGGGCAAGGCTGTCACTCATCAGGACTTGGACTGTGGATGCTCATGGAGGCATCTTTCATCTTCTTAGCTTCTCTTCATTGCTGAGGCCCCTCTGAACTCTCAGGAGGTGAGAGCACACACCATAGAAATGAAGACAAGGTGGATGCAGCCAGGCTGGCTTTCTTCCCCAAGAGACATTTAGCACACCTTGCTAGGTGCCAGGGGAAGATATAAGTCACCTATAAACCAGGTGACTGTAGTTTCTGAACCCAACATCAGCTGACATGACCTGACAATAAGACACAATACTTAACATCAGACTGTGGCACGCGGTTGGCATATGGTTGCCGTAGAGAGAGGAGTCATGCTTTACAAAGAGATTGGGTCCAGCTGACTGGCTGATGGCCAGTAATACCGGGATTAGACTGGGAGGGAGGACAGGAAAAGAGGAAACGAAACAAACAGGTTTGGGCAAAAACAGTCTGGGCCGATCCACCTGCAAATTCCCGAGTTTTCCTCCTCTTACTCATTAAAACCTGGGGCCAGTGGTTCTCTGTGTATTACTAATCCCCCTGAGGTAACAGCCATGGAACGAAAACTGGTGTGGGGTTTTGCAGGACTGATCTGTAAGAAATGAAAATAAGTAAGTTCCTTGAAATGCCTGGCAACTTCAAATCCCCTGGGGCCCACCAGAGGGGACAGAAGCCAGTTCCAGAGGCCCCCTAATTGATATGCCTCACTGTGAGTCGGAGGAGATTTGGAAGACTTGCTGTCTTCAGAAGGTAGGGGTGGAGGAGACGCGTGGGGAGGGGAGAAGGAAGGAGGGAGACACAGAGCCTACTCCAACTGCTTCCTTTTGTTGTGGTGGCTCTTGCGCTTCTTGGGCTGTGGCAGGATGTGAAGTGGGAAGGGTTTTGTGGGCACAGAACTGCAGCTGTGGGGGATGGTGTGGGCCGAGAGACACTGGAGAGAGATAGCTAGCAGACGACAGGAGGAGGGAGGAAAAGAGCCATCAGGGTGGTGGCTAAAGACTATTTCCCCTCCCACCAGGGTGGCTTCCTTGTTTGCAAAGTCCAAGGGTTTCAGATCAGTGCCTAGCGGTTGATGTCCTGCTGCCATCACTGGGTTTAGTCACTGGGCTTAACATTTGGTTTGGGGTCTCTTGCTTTCATGTAGGGTGGCCTCGGCTAAGTCTCATAACCCCTGGGCCTCAGATTCCTCACCTATAAAATGGAGATCATACCGTTTAGAGCAGAAAGTTGTGGAAAATAAATGGAATGCCTTGTACACGGAAACACGCACACTTGTAAGCTACTCTTAGAGTTTTCTAGAAATGACTAGAAGACAGGAGAGCGCAAGAGGGCTCCAGAAGAGCGGCATCTGGTGCAGCAAACCCAGTAAGTGCACATTGTCCCGTTCTCTGCAGCTCACCTGCATTTTCCAGCCATTTCCCAGTTTACAGACATCAGGTTCTCCACGGGGGGCCCGCCAACGTCAGCCGGTGACCTGCAGTGCCGCTCATCCTCCCACTTGGCCCTGCAAGCCCCCTTCTCCCCTCCTCTCTTTCCTTGGCTGCAGAAGCACTGGGAGGAAGATGCAGTGTCTGCTCTTTGATTGCTTTCTTCAAGTGAGGCCAAACGGGAGAAAGGAGGCCGGAGGGAGGAAAGAAGGAACAAAGGAAGGGGGGCGGTTGGTTTCCCATTGACTTATGCTGGCTGCAGCCTCTTCTCTGCACACCCTAATCACACCATCCCCAACACCTTCTCTGATCGTGCCTTCATTTTCATCAACTCCTCTGCCCCTAACTCAGTTGCACTTGGGCTATGCAAACAGAGAGGAGTTGAAAAGGGAGAGGTTATTGGCAAGTGCATGAGCATTTGAACATCATGGTACAATTTATAGTCATTCTGCATTCATGACACCACGCGGGACCCCAGAAGGTCTAGTATTGTTACCCCCATAGGACTGGTGGGAGACTGTAGTTTAGTGAGGCAAACAGATTGACCTGTAGTCATGCAGCTTGTAAGTGCCAGAACTGGGGCTCGACCCTAGGGATTCTGACTGCAAACCCTGACTTTTCCCTTCTCTTCTATGTCTGTCTCAGGAGGCAAGTGGTGAATGTGTGTGGGGAGCTGAAGGAGACCATTCTCTGATGAAATTTGCACCTTAACAGAACTGGAATAAGAATGATCTACAAAAGAGTGGGAAAGTTCTATACAAACCACCCCTCCACTAACCCTGCCCAACCCGGTCATTGTCTAGTTTTTCAAGGGAATTCAGAGAATCACATTATTGGAAAAATCATAAGCATTTCTCAGCGCTTTGGGCACTTATGGAAATACCTAAAAACTTACTATTTTAAGTGAATGAAGGTGTCTGGCTTTCATACTTGGCCCCATCCAGAGTGAGAGGTGTGCAGAGGCCTGTGGGTCCTGAATGTGGTAGTGCCTTCCTTTCTCCCAGATGGAAGGCCAGAATTGGAAAATGTCAGCATGTGACTTAGAATCCAATAGAACAAACATGAGCTCAGCCACTCACATATTAGTTCATCTACAAGGTTTTTTTGCACCTCTACAAGACAATCAGAATCTGACCCAAATCCAAGCAAGAGCCTAGAACATTGTTAATGTTGAAAGGGTTGGCATGGGGGCGTGTGGGTGGCTCAGTTGAGTGAGCGTCTGACTCTTGGTTTTGGCTCAGGTCATGATCTCAGGGTCATGAGATCAGGCCCTGTGTCAGGCTCTGTGCTTAGTGTGGAGTCTGCTTGAGATTCTCTCTCTCTAAAAATAAATAAACCTTTTGAAAAAATGGCTGTCTCGTTATCAATTAAATTAGGAATGGACTTGTAGATAATAGTGTATTAATTCAGGGTGGTCTTCTGAGAGTGTAAGCAAAAGGGAGCCCAAACAGTAAAAATCAGCACCACCTGAGTCCTGTTCAGAAGCCAGGACATCTAGATCCCCAGGACAAATACTTTGAGATCAGATCTTACTCATCTGGATCTCTGTCTTAGCCTGTTTGGGCTACTAACAAATACCATAGACCGTGTGGTTATAAACAACAGAGATTTATTCCTCACAGTTCTGGAGGCCAGGAAGTTCAAGATGAAGGCATCAGCGTATTCAGTGTCTGATGAAAGCCCACTTCTTGGTTCCTAGATGGCTGTTCCTTGCTGTGCCCTGACATAACAGAAGGGGCAAGGGAGCTCCCTGGGTCTCTTTCATAGGCCACTAATCCCATTCATGAAAGCTGTACCCTTATGACCTAATCACCTCCAAAGTTCCCACCCCCCGATCCCATCACAGTGGGAATTAGGTTTCCACATATGAATTTGGGGGTAGGGTGGGTGAAGAACACATACTCAGTTTATAACAATCTCCAGACCTATTCTTTTTTTTTTTTTTAAGATTTTATTTATTTATTTGACAGAGAGAGACACACAGCGAGAGAGGGAACACAAGCAGGGGGAGTGATTTGAGAGGGAGAAGCAGGCTTCCCGTGGAGCAGGGAGCCCGATGCGGGGCTTGATCCCAGGACTCTGGGATCACGACCTGAGCCGAAGGCAGACGCTTAACGACTGAGCCACCCGGGTGCCCCTCCAAACCTATTCTTGAGATGATATTTAAATTATTTTCTGTTCCATGAGAATCAACCCTTTGAAACTCCCCCGTTACTCGGGGCTAGACTTTTGCCCAGCTCAAACGGTATTTATGCCATGAAACGTTTCTAATTCTCTTCTTCCCTTGCTGGAAACAAAACAAAACAAACAAACAGAAAAAACAAAAAACCTTTTTCTCTTCTCTGAAACTCAAAGTCCCTTTGATTTGAATCCTCACAGTAACCTTGTGTGGAGGTTAGAGTCAGAAGTGTCTCGCCGCAGGTCCCATAGCTGGCTATAATTGAAACAAAAATTAAACTTCGGGTATCCTGACTCCGGCCCATACTCTCCTCACCATACTTTCTTATCTGGAAAGACTATGGCCTCTATAAGCACATTAGCAGATTAGTTTTGTAACTGCTGTCAGAGAACAAGACCCCAAGGATCCAGGGCGGGACAGTGTTGGCAAAGGGTCAGGAGGTCAGGAGAGAGCTAGACTGTGGAATGCCCAAGAGCAGTACAAGCCTGATGACAGTCTTAAAGGTGGGGTTAGGGAAGGAGCCAGTCTGGGCCATTGTCCATCCTCTACACTGTAGGTAAAGCACTCTTTCTAAAATCTTACCAGGAGACGCACGCCTGTCTTTCCCAAGCTAAGGACCCTCCAACGGGGTTCTTTACGGCCCTTAGGATAAAGACAAATTCCTTGGCATGGTATTCAAGGCCCTGCTCAGACTGGCCTGTGTTTTCCTCCACAACACATCATGCTGCCACCAACACACATACTCTTTGCTCCAATTCAACACAGCAATGAGTGAAGCGATGACCCTGCCTTGTAGACAAGCCCTGGGACTCTTGAAGGCAGACAGGCAAACAGGCACATCCAGTGCAGAGAGATCAGGGCTCTTAGGTGAAGTTCTGGGGGAACTTAGAGGAAGGACACCTGGGCCAGATTTGGGAGCTCAGGGAGGACTTCCCAAAGGGAGTGATACCTAAGTCTCTAGCTAGGTGATGATACTAGATCAAGAGGGTAAGGAGAGTGTTTCCAGCAAGCAGAATATAATGCATAAATGCTGGAGGCAAACAAGGACAGGGAGTTCAGGAACGAAGCAAGAAGACCCCTTCTTGGTGGTTGGCAGGATGGTTGGAGATGAAGCTGGAGGTAGGCAGGGGCCGGATGGTGCTGAGGCCTCCTAAACCCGGCCAAGGAGCCAGACCATGCCCTGAAGGCTGTGGGAAGCCAGTGAAGGGTTTTAAACTTAACCCAACGTGAATAAGGAGTTGAGAAGATAGAGTGGGGGAAGCGAGAGAGAGAATTTGAGGAAAGAGATCTCTAGCCTCTGCCAGCTTTCCTCCATCAATAAACGATCGTTAAAAGAACCAGACAAAGCTCTGTGTCAAACCTAGTAGAGAATACCCAGGAAAGAACAGCTAAAGTTTTCCCCTTAAGAATATCACAGTCTAGAAGGAGAGATAAGACAAAAATTAAAACAAACAAGGCACAAAAAACCCAGAACCAGGCAGAATACTGAAACTGATAATAGAGGTACAATGAAGTGGTCGTGGAATTCAAGAATGAGAATCATTCCATTCAGTTGGAATGTTGTTAAAGATCTCGTGAGGGCGATGCTATTTGAGGCTGTGTTGAGGGACAGGAAGGATTTCAATTGGCAGCGATGGGCAGTGCAAGGAGCCCAGGGTCCGGGCTGCCCGAAGGAGGGCAGGAGTGGGAAGGAGAGCAGAGGAGTAGGGGACAGCTCCCTCGGACAAGGTCCCTCCGAGATGGGGCGTGGAATGGTGAGAAAAGAGCTTGATGGACTGAAGCCAGAGTACTAAGTGTCCCAGATGCCAGGCCAAGGAATTTGGATGTAACTTAGCAAGTAATGGGGAGCACTAAAAGTTTTTAAGGTCAAAAGTATCATGTTAAGGGTGGGGGGATGGGTTAGCCTGGTGATGGGTATTAGAGAGGGCACGCTCTGCGTGGAGCACTGGGTGTTATGCACAAACAATGAATCGTGGAACATTACATCAAAAACTCATGATGGAATGTATGGTGATTAACATAACAATAAAAAATAAAAAAAGTATCATGTTAAGAACTTGAAGATTAAGTGGCAGGGGAATCCATATACCAGTCAACTGGGGTCCGCAGATGTGTTCTCAGTGCTCTGAAAACTCTACAGTAATTTTCAAAGTATGTATTTTCTCCTAAAGAACCTTAAAGTGTTATAATATTCTGGAGTCTCTGAATG